>NC_079535.1:9061866-9381241 GCF_003711565.1 Takifugu flavidus
TAATGTTAATGGGATTTGCTCCACAGATTGCAGTAAAGGGCTTGTCAGTCCTCATGCGTCGATAATGATCATTTAACCCAAAACTGGAGGCACTAAGCCAGATTGTGTGAGCACACACAGACACCTGAATGGATGAACTGCAAATGCTGCACCTGCAGGATTGCAGGGAGATTATTTTAAACTTCAAATTAACTTTGAATTTAAGCTGTGTGGCTGTAAATATTTGCAGCGAATGTTTATTGAGAGATTAAAGCATTACATTTGAATGGTTTGTGCCGGTCCCTTTAGTGCTGTCTCTATAAGGACAGTAGGTGTCCTCTGGCCATGGAATGGCTGCATAATTGAGTTGTACATGGCTGAACCTGATCAGAGACGGTTCACTGATTGAGCAAGACTCCATGCACTAACACTCCATGCAACGGTAGCCCAGGGCGGTCTACCATGCTCGGTTCCTACAATATTTCTCTCTCCATCCGCTCCGGGACAAGAAGGGAGCAGGGTAGGAAAATCTGCTGATTGTCTGATAGATTTTTTTTTTCCAGCCCTGGGCGATGGAATTAAAAAGATTAACAGTTCATTATGAAGTAGTCCACATTGATTCGGCAATTGACAGATGGGCCACTAACTAAAGTCCAAATGGAACAATATAAATGTCACTGAAATTGGCCCTTATATTCTCCCACTTGATTGTTAAGCTCACCCATTTCCTGATAATGTTTGAAAAATGGTGTAATGTGGAGTCGAGTAGCCCGATTGGGTTTTAATTGGAGGTCGACTTGAGGATATCAAAGCTCTATCATTAGCATAGATGGTATCATTGCCTCGCAAGTTCCTGTATCATCATTGTCATCCCAAGTCTATTTAGCATTCCATTCATGTGAGCGTTGTGAAGTGCTTTCCCAGCAGTTTTGTCCAAATGTCTTTGATGAGATACTTTATATCTGGAGGTGGTGTCAATTATCAGAATACTGCTTCCCAGTTTGCCATTTCTGGACTGCAACCTTGTCCTAACTCTGAATCTGCCCATATTTAATTAATAATAGCTTTTGGACCCTGTGTCACTGCTCTAAATAGCACCACGAAGCAGAGTTTAACGTGACGTTGCCTGAGGGGGGGGCTGGGGTCAATAGGAGCAGTGTTAGAGGGATGCTGACAGATGGCTTGTTGCTTCTAAGGTGCTAACAACCTTTGACACACATAGCAGTCCACTGTCCACCCCTCTGACCCCCTGCTGTGCTGTAAAGCTACATTTCTCTCCGTCCAAAAGGGTTAGATACACCGACCGCTCCGGCGCACCAGAAGCTTGCTACCACACTGACGTTGCTGCCTTCTTTAGGACCAGTGTGATGTTAGTGTAACCTCGCACCCCAGCCCACCCGCAATGGGAATGCCACAAAGCTCCTAGGTAAAATTGTCCACGCGCCCTGCTTATACAAGAGGTACTTGTTGTTTGGTGTTTTTCAGCTCCCCTCTCAGCTTTCCAAGCCAGACAGTTTTCAGCTGGGAATTCTCTGAAGGCAAAAGGGCCAAGCAAACATTGGCTCTGCCGCTCCTGCTTGGCTCCCACACAGGAAAGCATATTTTGCGCTGTCATTTTCCCCTTAAAATGTTTCAATTGGCGCTCTTTATATCTTAGATTGTTGAAATCTTTTCAAATACAGCTACTAGGTGTTGCGCAATATTTTTTACAAGAGATCGGACCTGATCTCGCGTCAGGTCATTCTGATGAATCGTCTTCTTCTCTTCCTTCCCGGTGGTCTTGTGGTATTCATCTTCTGTCTGCCTCTGACAGGCAACTGCCTGTTTGTTGTTAGCACGGAGGCAGCAGTGTTAAAAGGAGATCACGCCTCTTGTATGTTGTCGTGTTTGTGTCAGCTCAGCCCTCCACGATAATCACCCACCCGCCAGCCCATCAGCCCACCCTCCTCCAGCCTCCTCCAGGCCCCTGTTTTCTCTTTGCTATTAAATTGTGAAATCTCCTCACTGTGTTGCCAGCCTGATCCCACTCAAGCTGCGTAATCTCCTTGTAATAGAGTGTGAATACTGCCCGGCAATAAATCAGCACCTCATCAGTGCACTTTATTAAATATAGACACCAACAGACAGCTCGTAGTATATTCAATTTACCTTCTGACGTAGGCCTCAACACACAAGATAAAGATAGATTGAGCAATCAGGTGGATGCTGAGGCCTGAACCCCACTAGGAGAGCAAGGGGAGGGTGTGAAAGCTGCAGGGACATTGAGATGGGGGGGTTGCAGTAGCAGGAAAGGGACAGCTGTTAGCAGAGGTGGGGGAGGGCTTCGATAGGTTCCTGTGGCACATGAGCAGGTACAAGCAAGAGCACAGTTCCAAGTATATTTACGCAGGCTTGACAGTCGGGCCGTGCTGTAACTCACTGATCTAAAGGTGAAACTGGAGAATTTTGCTTCTCTCTTCACGTAAAATGTCCTGTCGGAGATTTTATATGCTGAGGGGCCTATAAATGATCGTCAGCAGAGCGCCATCCCTCATTAAGCAATGTTGCTTGATGGCAGCAGAGATAAATTATGTGTAATTACAGCAATGATTAAAGTCTGATTTAGCCTGTTCTGGGAGGCTACACGGATAAATGTAATGTCAGTATTTGGCAGTAGGACCCTGGGGAGGGTTAAAGACTTTTCCATTAGGGTCAGGAGGTCACAGGGTGAAGATTAAAGCAAGGGGATTACTGTATTTAATGTTATTCAGCCTCATAATGTTCACAGACTGATGGTCAAATCACCCGTACCCCAGCTACTTAGCATGGATAATGGCTGGTTATCTGGCTGAGAAGAGGGCAGATATCAGTGTCCTGTAGGACTGTTACAGGTGAAAAAGACAAAACCCAAAGCTGGTTACTCCTGATATCCAAGTCAGTTGTGTCAGTCGCTGCGAGTGTTTGCAGCGTGCTGCTCTGTGTTGGTCTGCAGCACGTGTCACAGCAGTGCATTTATTTATGGCAGGTAATTTACCAAGTTGATTTACATTAGATGCTGTTATGTAAATTAGAGAGAAACACATTTGGCAGGTTCTCTGCAAGCACGTTCTCCTTTATTATTGCTGCACAATGATACCTCAAAATCTCCACATGCCTCCTTCCGATTCTGTATTATTTCCAGTACTTTTAACATCAATATTCTCTTAATCTAAACCTGCAGCAGGATGACTAGAGTAGAGTGCAAATGTAGACAATTTTACCCTTTTTTGGCAAACATCCCATCTACAATGGAAAACAAAAGCTTTGATCATCTTATAGACGTGTAATAATTCACCCCAGTTTGAGATTAGAACATAAAATAAAAAAGCATCTTGCTGGAGCCCCGGGGTCCAGTTAGGGGGCAGTTTTACTTCAACTGGAGCCCTGAGAGCTCTTAACTTGGCTGAGGTGAGTTTGCCTCTGGGCACGAGTCCTCTGGGCCTGCTTGTCCTTCTGATATCCAGCCATGATAGTTCAGCCTCTGTCCAGCCAGATTTACTCTCTTCCTCTTTCTATCTCACTCTTTTTTTTTTTTGCTCCCTGCTGCTCGTTTTTCTGTCTCCCTTATCGCCCTCCTCTCCGGCCCATATCTTCTCCTCTCTTTTATCCTCTATTTCTCTCCCCTCTCTTGCCATTTTTTTCCTCTCCGTCGGCTCTGTTGTCTGATTGCGGGTGAGTTACGAGGGGGCTGCAGCTGGAGGGGGCCACCGCGCCTCGTAATTACATCTCTTTTTATTACTCGCCCTAATGGCCGTCGGGGAGAGGGAAACAATAATAAATTAATAGAATATGAACTGCGGCTCAACAGAAATCTTCAGCATTTCATTGGGAGCCGTCCGGTGCTCTGGCAGATGAAGCGGCGCTCTGATTAAGCTCTGCGAGGGGTTTGAAGCAGCTGTCTGTGACTGCGGGCTGCCCCCTCCTGCCCACAATTTAGGCCTCTTCAGGAGATAAAGGAAGGGCTGATGGCTGTTTTTTTCCCCCCAAATAAATGTTAAATCCTGGTGTATAACCTATTTTTTTGTCACATAAATTGTCGCTTTGTGTAATTTCGAAGGAGTGACATGATCACCATGTGCTTCAGTCTGAACTGAGGTAAACCTGCTACATCATTATTATCTCTGCATTTCTGTCACAAAGACTTTGCTGGTGCACTCAGCACCGGAGTGGAAAAGGTGCTCCCAGCCTGTAGACGGGCCACTTTGATTTGGTCAATATCATGTCATGTTTGGTCAAACCCCACCGACGCAGCGGGCTGGAAATGAAGATGTAAATATTGATATTTCATTAGAGGAAATCACCCACTTCGACAGCACTTAACCGGGCCGCCTTCAGAGTGCGGCGGCCGGAGCGCAGCGTGACCTGAGGAGTCGGGAAGTCACTTCATTACTCGATTAAATTGAGTGGAAAAAGGCGAAGCAACGACACAAGATCCCATTTGGAGCAATAATTCAGGCCCTGAAGAGATGGGACGGAGCAGGTGGGGGGAAACACCACCTATCCATCTCACAACACCAGATTAAATTCAAGGACTTTTAGCGTCAAAGGTAATTGTAGGCTGCTGGGCTGCATGTGTGCATATGGTTGAGAGGTGTCTGCTGTATCACAGCAACTCTAAAACCTCTCCAACAAGGCCGAACAAGGCCCTCACACAGCCTGTCACATTGGGAGCAGCGCTTTAGTTCCGCTTCAGTCCTCCTTGGCATTAAAAGGCTAGACAAAGCCTTGTCTGTGATTGTGATGCCAACCTGATGCGGCAATCAAGATCACGTCCACGCTTGCATGACAATTTCTCTCCGGCCAGTCCACATTCTGTCCAACTTAATGGCCACGTATGCAGACAAGGAAATAACACAAAACAGGATTTGAAGAAGCAGCCTCGGCGTGTAATGGCAGAGGCCTTTACGGAGTATATGGCTTATTGCTTCCACTGATAATAGCAAAGTGTTTTGAGTGCTTTTGGCACTTTTGCTTTGTTTGGTCCAATTTGGAAGCTTCAGACCTCTGACCAGTCCAGCTTGGCTCCAGCACCTCTCTGTTAGCACTCTATTCTACTGACTATTGATTCCCTTTCAAAATGTGAAGGCTCTCGCATTCTGATCACAATCTGTTAATTAATGTATCCTGCAGCTCTTCCCCTGCAGTGGTCAACACCACGATAAGGGGAAATTGAACACTCAAGAACTACTTTTCCCTCCGCCTGTCTCTCCCCGTCCGGTTTTCTCTCCCTCACGCTTCCTTCTGTTGTTCTTCCCACATGTATGTGTGTGTGTGTTCACAGCGTCCTGTCAGAGGAAGATAAACATCAGCCTGGTGGCTGCACAACGGAGAGATCATTTATATTTAAGAGAAAATGTAGGCTGTGGGTGCAGCAGGCACCGTGGTCAATACTGTAATCTGCCAGCGCATAATCACACAATGGCAGCTAGCATGGCAACAGCAAACTTGTAAAAGCAATCGTATTAATCAGGGGCGGAGTAGAAGCGTCTAATACGGTGTGAGAATGGACTGCCGAAGGCTCACTGAGGAGGAGGAGGAGATAGAGGAAGCAGGCGTGTAAGGTTCACCCAGTTTATTGACAGCTGAAGATTAGTACGACAGGAAAAGGGATGTGATCTGCTCCTCGCTGTCTTTCATTGTGCCATTAGCCTCTTTAATTTGGTTGAGTTGTTCATAGCTCGGATTCTCTCTGTTGAACGAGAAGCTTTCCATGACACACTGGAGATCAGGGGTTCACCTGTTTGCTGTTGTAGCGGGAGTCCTTGGGTTTAAGTAGGTCTTTAGACTGTGCTTGAACCAGGCGACCCCTCCGCTTTATGTATGTATGTATGCCGTCGTGCACATTCGTACAGGCTCCGTCCGCATGCACGTGTGTGTTGTTGCTATATGTGGGCTTGCGCGTATCCCCTCATCGCCTCCTCTGACTTCACAGTGCATGTCATGTCCTCAACCCCTGCAATGAGAATTGTCTCGGTGCTAATCCGCCTCGCACCGATAAAAGTGTGACAGGATACCAGGGCTATCCACATGGCTTTGTGTGTCCTGGACCTTTGCACCGGTTTACTGTTCGTGCTTACGGCAAAGCCTACTGAAGTGCTCCGACAGCGGCTTCAAAGAGCACCTTCCCGTGCACTTTTAAATTTAAACACTGCTCGCTGTCATGTCCCTCCAGACACGTTCCTGGACACTGATTTTTAACTGGCATTCACTGGTTGTCAGACCAGTAAAGTAAGATTTGTGGAGATTTTTAGATGCAGCTACCACTTTTGTGATTTCACCAGTGTGGTGCAGCCTCTTGTCCTGATGCAGTGTCCTGATGTGTCTCCCCAGGATTTTCCTCCCTGTCTCTTGGAGACCAGATGAGTTTATTGCAGAGCGCCTGGATGGAGATCCTCATCCTCAGCATTGTGTTTCGCTCCTTGCCGTATGAGGATGAGCTGGTGTACGCTGAGGACTACATCATGGACGAGGAGCACTCGCGGCTGACGGGCCTGCTCGACCTCTACGTCTCCATCCTGCAGCTGGTCCGCAAGTGCAAGAAGCTCAAGGTGGAGAAGGAGGAGTTTGTGACCCTCAAGGCCATCGCTCTCGCCAACTCAGGTAAGCCTGCTGAGTTCAGGTGCCGTGTGTTTTTAATCCCATTCAGTATGCAAATTCACTCAGAAGCAGTATGAAAATGAGTTTTATCAGGTTAAAATGGTTCCATCGCCTTGTGCAGTATTTTAAATGACTGTGTTAATATCTCAGAAACACCTGATCTTAAATCAGCAATTAATTTGAAAGCAGTGGAAAAAAAACCCAAAATAATATTCACTTCTTTTTTCTTTTTCTTTTTTTTAAAGATACAAAGGTTTTTGTTTTTTTTTGACTGTCATTGAAAAGTCTTTCCAGAAGGAACCCACACATAATGTAGCGGAACACAAAGTTTCTTTTCAGAATTGACATTTCTTAGTTTTTCAGGACTACTTATCGTAACCTTTAGTTTGGAGCCCAAGATGGAGAGATGGAGCACAGATAAGGGCAGCGTGCGCGAGAGAGGGATGGAGGAGGGCGCTTTTTTTAATTGAACACCCTCCATATTGTGGTATTTCTCCAGCGCTCCCCACTCGGCCCGCTCTATCTCCATAACAGTAGCCGCGGGGCACAGCAGCCACGAGAGATAAATTTAGCATTTCATTAGAAGCACAGGGGCTGTCAATAAAATGTGTTAAGTCGAATGGAATGAGTATCAGGGAGCGATAGGCCTCGTTTGTTCCAATGGCGGGACGGCGCGCGGCTATCGACAGGCTCCTTTTGAGGAGGCAGGACCTGTCGCGCTCTGATCAATGTGCTCCCGGGTCACCGGGATGCTTTCCCTTGTTTTGTGTGAGGCTGAAAAATGAAAATGCTGATGGCGAGCCTTTCCTCTCAGACAACAGAGCGCCGGTGTAAGGAGGCGCTGCGAGAGAGAGAGGGAGAGAGGGCGAGAGACGGGGGTCGATGAGAGAAGCGAGGAGCAGGCGGAGGAGGGTGATCGGAATGTTAGAACAAAGTCTCTCAGAGATCACTCTCCTGGGAGCGCCGCCGTCTGACAGCTGTGAAAATTCATAGCGATTGATTTTGTAATTAGCAGTTTATCAATCGGATCGACGCGGGCTCACTGATGGATTGGGAGGAAATTGTTTCTTCAAAGTTGTGTTTTTTTAGAGGCCCCCCCTCCTCCTCCGAGGACCAACAGCTGTGTACTCTTTCTTTTTTCCCGTCCTTCAGATGAAATGTCTCTATTTTTTTCCTCCTTCCGCGCTACAACAGCTTAAATTACAGTCGCCCGTTCGGACCAGACTGTTGCGCAATCTGTGTATTTATGAGCGCGAAAAAAACTAGATAATTGTTTGATTTTATAAAAGTAGAGACTCCCATTTCCAGCCAGGCTGAAATGAACAGCAAACGGTCACACTTCCTCTCTCCGAGGCCTTTTATTTATTTATTTATTTCATTCTTTCATCCTCTTTCGTACCCCCGCCGCCCCACAAAACGACCTACTTTGTTTTACCGCTGTGGATTTGAGAAACCGTCGGGGTGAGAAATGTCTCAAGGTCCTGGGAATACAGTTGTTCCAGTCAATGAATTTGGGGCGAAGCCTGAAATCTGTTTTTGCCTTTTTATTATCCCATGTGGTAAAATATGCAGCGCCAAGGTGAGACGAGTCAGGCAGCCAATGACACGCAGCCCCCGGAGTGCCAGACACCATTTAACCAGCGGGAGAAAGCGTGACCCCGATGGGGGCGGGATGAGACGCAGGCGTGCGCTGGTTTGGCATCATAAGACTGTTAGGAGTATGAGAAATAACAGAAAGATTAACTTTTATCTCATTAGATGTTGCTCCAATCTGGTGGAAACTCCTCAGAGAGAGCAGGAAGGAAATGAGTTGAAAGGAAGTGTCATGTTTGTGTAGCATCGGTCCAAACGTGGACCTCCTCATCTCCTGGAGGTATCGGAGGTGAGGGTCATGGTTCCCACCGTCATCCTCATGTCCTCTTCTCCCCACCAGATTCCATGCACATAGAGGACATGGAGGCAGTCCAGAAGCTGCAGGACGCACTGCACGAGGCCCTGCAGGACTATGAGAATGGTCAGCACCAGGAGGACCCGCGGCGAGCAGGCAAGCTGCTCATGACGCTGCCGCTGCTGCGGCAGACGGCCACCAAAGCCGTGCAGCACTTTTACAGCATCAAGGTGCAGGGGAAGGTGCCCATGCACAAACTCTTCCTGGAGATGCTGGAGGCCAAGGTTTGATCAGCCGACCGGCCGCTCTGATGAAACTGACAGGAACCCGGGCCGAGGGTGCTCAGGACAAGGACCCCCCCCACACACATACACACTGACTAGAGGGCAGAACAGAGACTGACCCCTCACACCTCCTACTGGAACCCTGGGACAGAGTCGAGAAGAACACACGAAAAACTTGGTTATTAGTATAAATATAAAAATGATGCAGATTAATTTAAGATATATAAGAAATATTGTGTACAGTAATGATTTTTTTTTCCTTTTGTTAACTGTCAGTGGTCATGCTGTATATGAAGAAGGACACTAGGGCCCATCGGAACATTCAAAATAAGTATTTGCCAGATCTTGATAACAAGACAAGGAAGTTTGCGTTTTCATAAAATTGGTCGAGTTTGTTCTGAAACCCGCGAGTCCACTCGTGTCTCGCCGTCGCATCTCTGCCCGCGTTTGACCGGAACTTGTATATATTTATTAATGGAAGACTGAGTGTACAGTTCAAAGTCTGGTGACCTCGGTGGCCATTTTCTCTCGTCCTCCTTCAGGACAAAAAAAAAAATCAAAGAAAAGTTGTTACCTAAATGTGAACTCTTATCATTTTAGATGTATTTGAATATACCTCTCCAGAGCAGTACGCCGTGTGATCTTTGTGGATCCGTCTCAGCCTGGGAGACTCGCCGGGCTTTTTAACCCAAACTAGCGTCGGCGGGTCCAATTCATTAATCGTCTTATTCTGTAGGAACTCGGCACTGAAGGGAGCGCCCTGGCCTGGATCTCAGCTCCACCAGAGCGACACACCGCTGCACCCTGTTTGCACGCTACCTGCCCTCCTCCAAAGCCGCGGCCCAAATCCAAATTTGGCCTTTGTTCACGCTCTTAAAAAGTGCCACTCGGCACGCTCGGATGATTCTGATTCGGGCTCGGTGAAAAACGATCCGCCCGGTTTGATGTGGCCGTATGACAGGATTTATGTCAGTGACAGAAGTCCGAGAGATTCCTTGTTCAAACAATCAGAGGCCCATGTGTCAACTGCTCTATTTTAGGAACCTTTAAGCCCGTGGTAGTCATCCTACACACAGCGAGCAAGGTGTCCAGCATCTGCTCCCACCATTTTAGACACCCTGCGTCTTTTAATAGCCGCGCCTGCATTTATAGAGCTCCGGCCAAACGGAGGTAAACGGCAGGTGCACGGCCGGAGCGGCGGCACTTCACACTGGGTTTATTTTTAAACCCAGCAGGGGGTTGTTGTCTACACCGCCTCCCCTCCAGGAGTACATTAGACACGTGGAACCTCTTGACCTCATGCTGACACCGGGGCAGTTGCAGAGGAACATCCATCCTTCCCACTGGCCAAGAAAGCAGGGTTTGGGATGGCCGAACATGCACATGTGAATAGCTATGCAAGAAACTGTCGGTGCGCTCCGGAGGGCAACAGCAGCCCAACGCAGTGTCAGTAAAGGTGTGATCTCTGGTGGGGGGGAGATCTCAGGCTCCCTTCTCTCCATTCAGCCACATGTCCAGTACACCCGACATGAGTCAAATGCGGACGAGGGATTTTATGCGATAAAAACGTGTCGGTGTCGCAACAATATGATACTGTGATCAAAGACGTCCCTGACATTAGACCAGGGTAGCATCGGCACCATGCTTGAGATATCACTGGCTAGCAGCCTTACAGCAGCAGAATGGGGCACAAGTACCCCCCCAGTACCCAATCAACCCCAACCTGGAACTCCCGTCCCAGCATTCCGGTAAACAAGCTCCACTGTAAAGATTGACGACATAACTGGAGTTATTTTACTGTTGTGCGCTACAACAGGGACCAGTTCTGACTGAAACCATGCTAATAGCATGCTTTTGCTTAGACGTGGATGGACTTCTATGCTACCATGTGACATATTCTAATGAAATCAGTTGACCTTGTCTATCAGAAGAGTTACAATTTGATTTGCTCCACTGACAAAAAAGACAACAACTTTGTGCTTACTTCAATAATGCAGTTACAATAATAAGAGAACTTTTGCATAAAATCTTTACACCTAGAGTTTTGTAGCGTCCCTAACCGATCAGCCATACGACTCATGAGCCCATCTCTCTTCCGTTGAACCTGCGGCGAAGACACCGTTTTGGGTCGATGTCTCACGTACAGGCTGTGTTGAGGTGTGTAAATACAATGTGTTGCCGAAATACCATTGAAAGTGAAGTACGCAGCGCTCTGCTGACGACTACCTCATTCAATACTGATTCAGTTCAACTCTACCATCCTGAGCCGTCCATACTCTCACAGTCTCTTTCTCCCTCATCGTTTCTCCCAAAATATTTGTAAATGTAATCCCCCCATCTTCCTGTTCTTCATAGACCTGTTTGTAAAAGGCAACGCATGCTTCATGTTGACCATGTTACCTGGCCATCGGCGGGTGTGAACCCCCTCCACTTTGGTTACAGATGTGTTTTTACGGATGTCGGCGTGTCAGAATTGGTCCCTCGGCGATGAATCGCAGACACGGGCAGGCAGACGAATTCCTGCCTCTGCTTTGACTTTATGGTGTGAATATATATCATTTGGCAGTGGTGTACGTTGATATCTGATCGTTGAACCACCAATATCTGTGTAACTTTTACGTTTTGATTTTCACGAGCGGTAAAGGATCAATTAAAACCAATTTAAAACAAACTTTGACACTCTCCTGTATCACCTACCCCCATATTTCAAGGTCTGGTGTGTGAGATCGTTTAGCTATAATTTTCCAATGCATGGATATTTTGGCATATGCATTGTTGGTCACTGTGCCCATTGCTGATCTGTGTCTTTGCCAGTTTAAAGAATATTTTAAATTCCCAGCAATTATTTCTCAACAGCATCTACTCCAGGACTGGTAGTGAACCAGTCGGTTCCTGTTGAACAGGACGGCGGAGAGAAGTTATTTAGTTCTTAATAATTGTATTCGCTGCCCTTAAATTCCCACCAAATATTCCACTCTGGATCTTAAAGAATTTGTTCAATAGCTACCTGGAAACAAAAGTCTTGTTCTGTTAGCATCTTCACGCTAACACGCTGTCGCTTAGCAGCTAAAACCTTGCAATACTGGTAAAATATTACTAATACTGATGATGTTGAACATTCATGTTGTCACTATGAAAATTCAATTTTATAACTTATTTTCTTTTAAATGGGGAAACAAAGCTAATTGTTATAAACACCGGTCAGATGAAAGGTGACCGCAGGACTGGATGGTGCTAGCTTATTGCTGTAGAGCGTCTCTTCATCGAACCCTGACCTCTGCTGGGTGTTTTCACTCTTTCTATGACCAATCAAGCTGAGTGACTGACTGATGGAGAGTTCACCGAAAGGACACAACCAGGAGAAGCAGACCACAGCTCCCAGCACAACAGTGGCCGCCAGCAGAGGCGCACAGTCACGTGCGCTCCGGCCACACAGACAAGCAGCCGTCATTCGCCGCCACTGCAGGACCAGGAGCTGTTGAAAATGGATCCGTCACAGGAAACAGGCAGACAGACACGCTATTGCTGATGGAGGTGGAGGAGGGAGTGAGGGACCCCGGCTCCATTATTTCAGGAAGCTGATATTCCAGGGAGTTAAAGTATTCCCTGCTCTAGATAATTATAAGAGCCAATTTCCTTTTTTGAAATAATGTCTTGCTAGCCAATTAATTGTAATAATCCTCTTTGCGGAAACAATGGCAACAGAAGGAACGACCACTCCAGGATGGAAGGGGAGAAAATAGATCTGCAGGCCCCCGGACGAGAGCGAGCGCCTGTTCAGACAACAGATTTCCTACGCACATCAGCCAGTTGCACTAGATATTGCAATCAATAAGTTTCCCACGGACACAGCGGCGAGGCAATCTTTCCCGCTCGTCGGCGGCTCAAAGCATCTTCCATTACGTCTCATCGGGGCCGCCGCTCTGGCAGTGGCACGACGGCGGCGTATTGCTTAAGTGTGTTTCATTATTCCCAATGCAGCGCTGATGATGGCGAGCGAAAGGATTACACGTCAGGGTGAGTGATTGGGTTTGAACAGAGCTGCTGCATACACTTTGTATCAAACCGGGGCTCAAATTACACTTAGGTGGAAAGCGGAGCACGCAAATGCCCAGGAGAGCTTGTGGCATAGAAATATAGAGTGGGCCACCGCGTGTGTGTGTGTGTGTGTGTGTGTGTGTCTTTGTTGAATTTCTTTTTACCCTCTGTCTCGCTCCATCTCTGCATTCTCCCTGCTTTTTGAGATTCAATCCTCTTTTATGGACGTTCTTATTGTTCCACTGATTCTGTTATGCGTATTTATTGCTCCATTTGTGGAATTGGAGGCCCCGGCCGACAAGGCCATTACTATTCAATAACAGGGGCCGGGGGTTTTCACGGCCGTGGGCCGTCCCAGAGCCAGACGGAGGCGTTGCGTCATGTCAGGGCGATTGTTATATGGCTGCTGAGTGTCACTCTTCTCCACCGTGCCAGCGCTCCACACGTCAGCTCTTCAATAACCAGGAGTGCCACTGGCTCCAGAGTGAATCTGTCAGAACTGATCCCAGTTAGAGCTGCACCGCGCTTGCCCCGCTGGTTTCTGAGCCGCGAACTGGTCCGCGACCCGACCCAAGCGTCTCTGGCTGATCGATAGGCCGAGCAGACGCACACACACACACACACACACACGCACATACACGCAGGGCCATCTGAGATGTGCCCCCCTCTCGTTGTCCACCTTCAGCATTTTAAGTGCATTTATCAGGTTACACGTGCCGTCCTAAAAAACCTTAATGGTCGCCAGCAGACCTTTGTCCCAGTTTGTAAAATTACTCCCCATTTTTCATCTGAAAGCTGAGGTGTAAACGCTCATTTTCCGGTATTTCCCCCGATCTGACACAAGATCTAGAAGAGTCAAATGTGCTTCTGAATTTGGTAGATATCTGTCCCCCAATACACCGGTAGGATCCAGCAGGGCTGCAGAAAGCTGGTGAATTTGGGGCCCATGTGCCTCAGCATCAGTGCTCCCCGTTCCCCCAACGCTTGTACACACACACACACACACACACACACAACGCTTGTACACACACACACACACACACACACACAATATGTTAGTGGGAGGTTTTGTTTCTTCATTCCAGATTTATTTGCCTCACTGTATCTTTATCTGTGCAGCTGAACCTGCAGGGGGTGCGCAAATATTTCTATCTGCTGAAATTATCTTCCACCGGCCGAGGAAAAACACCGTCACAGGGTGTGTGTGTGTGTGTGTGTGTGTGTGTGTGTGTGTGCCTGCCTACTGTTTTATTGCCTCTGCCATGTCTTCACATGTTCTTATGGGCTTTTCCAATTTAACCAGTGGTTTGGAAATAATGAAGGGAGATAAGAAGCATTGATAAGCATGGATACGTCCATCAAATGGGGAAATACACTTAGGCTGCGCGCTGTGTGTGTGTGTGTGTGTGTGTGTGTGTGTGTGTGTGTGTGTGTGTGTGTGTGTGTGTTTGAGTGCCCAATTCACAGGCTTTTACCACAATTACCGTGTTATTACAGTGGGGTCAGACCTGTCTTTGGAACATATGAAGACACAAAGTTCTATGTGTGCAGGTGTGACGACCCAACAACACCTTGAAACGGCTCATATCCCAAACCAAATATAGGTGGAGGTGTAGTTGCTAGATGTGCATCGTCATGGCTGCTGGAAATCCCTCCGTGGGCGACCCTCAAAGGAACTCAATCACCATCACGTTTCTGCACGGTGCTCATAGGAGCGATTTCCTGGGGTCCAAAGCAGAGGGGAAGAAGTGGTCAGGCTCAGCTCCGGTGGGAAGCTGCGGATGGGCCTGACCTTTTCGGCATGTCAAGCAAAGGTTAGAAATCTCCACTGGCCTTAAAGCAAATGCACTTGTTTGCCATAATGGAAGGAGGCCCCCTGCATTTTTTTCTTTTTCAGCTGGAGACCAGGTCTGGTCCCAAGAGACTTGCCTCTGATGGAATTCTGTCTCAGCACACACACACACACACACACACACACACACAGAAGCTACTGTCTTCACTGCCGCCTGGTTTGCGGCATAATTAAGCTCCAGTCAGTGTCAAGCTTTCTTCCACCAAACTCTTCCTGGTCTCAGAGACCCACCTCTCCGCCTCCTCCATCAACCGGCCTCGTTTGCAGTTTCAGGCAGAGATGTAGAAGAGACAAACGCTGCACCTGCGACACTGGACACCCCATAAATACTGCCCAGCCCCTGTCCAGGGTCTGTGAACATATTGTACGCCACGTAACTCGTGCGACCGCTCGTAATTCACGCGTCTGCATTTAGAAACGGCAATTTTTGTATTTAAAATACGACGCGCAAGGCTTGATGTATGGAAATGGCCAGATCAAGTGTGATTCCTGAGGCAGACGTCTCCATGGCGCCTGCTCTCCTCTCCCCTCGCCTGAGAATGGGAACCTTGACCACGCAGGTAATTTACAGTGTTGTGGGACGGGTGCAAAACGCGCTGTAAATAAATGAGGGTCGACCCATATTGAAGTTGAGGGGAGGAGAGAGCTCATCCCCCTCCCTGCAGAGCCCCCATGATGCCCCCCGCCTGCGATGTCCCTTCATCTGTGCGTCAGTCAGAGGAGAAGGGACTGCAAATGGGGCAGCCAGCGACACTATGCAGTCCATTTGCTAATTTCAATATGGTGTCCGTCTGTGTGGGTATGGCCTTGGGCACAGTAGCACCCCCCCCCCTCCACTCCTCTTAATTCACTACCCCACTCCCCCATCTCTCCCTGGTGTCCCTTTGACCTTGTACTCAATCACAAACAGGCTGCACACACACATACACAAAACAACATCTATATTAACCCACAAGCACACCACATCTGGACAGCCGCCGTCATCTTCCCGGTTCTAAACTCTCAGATCAGTTCCAGAGCGTTCAGACGTTCCTCCGCATGGTCGTGCTGCAGCAGCGGTGCTTGACAAGCATCAGTACCTTCACCGCAGGAGCCCTCGTTTAAATCTCCTGTGTCGGCGCCACTTTGGGACCCACCGGCATAGCGGTTGGTGTTCCTGCAGCAGCACGGATGTCAGCTGCATATGGTCCTGTTTGAATTGCTGTGATTAGCTTAACCGCTAATAGTGGCGGCCCAGCTGTGGGGTGCAGTAAAGCGGGGCAAATATCCCGCGTCGCTCGCCAAGTTCAAGCCAAACTGTTTAGCAGATCCTTCTTCAGCTTTGCGGGACTTTAAAAGGCTTTTTTGCGATTTAGGTAAAAACATGATAATAAAGGAAAAGCAAGTTTATTGTGCGACTCTTCGCAGTGCCTGTAACTCTGACATTGTTTTGTCCTCGTTGCTTAAAGCTTTACTGGCCTGTGGAAGGCGATTAAAACATCTTGGGAAGCTTTTACAGCTGCTGTTTGTTCCTATCTGAACCTGCTAGCATGTCGATCTTATTTCGCCCTCCCTTTCTGTGTGTGTGTGTGTGTGTGTGTGTGTGTGTGGTGTGTGTGTGTGTGTGTGTGTGTGTGTGAGAGAGAGAGAGAGAGAGAGAGAGAGAGAAAGTATGCACGTGTGTGAGGAGAGCGAAAGGTGCCGGAGCAGAAGCAGAGGGAATATCACACAATCCTCTGTGCATTATTATAATTAGATTTCCCAGGATGGCTCAATTAAGTCATGGCGCTGCAGGGATCCGGTGGTTTGTGGTTTGACACCCGCTCACAGGGGGTCCAGCGTGTTAGGTAAGTAAGGCAGAGAAACATGACGATTAAGAAGTCCATCCCTCGATGATGAACTTAAACGTGTCTCTGTATTCCTGCTCCCACAGAGGGCAGGTACAGGTAAATGCAGCTGATAAAGACTGAAGAAGAGTACACTCATGCTAAAAGCTACGGTTTAAATCTAATGTTGTGTATATTCTAATGAGAACAGCACCATCTATAGACAACCTGTTGAACTGCAGCCAGGGTGACAGCCTCTAAAATGTGACTCAAAAAGGTAGTTACCCCAGCGTGTTCAGCCTGAAAACAAAAGGCCCTGGGTGGTAAATAACATTAGAATCTTTAGTAACTATGGGATAAATCAGCGGGGCACTCGGCATCACTGATGAAGTCACTTTAAAAGACTGCACCTGTCTTCTCATTATTTATTCCCATGAATTGCAGCAATAGGTGAATATGTTTGGGAGGAATTACACGTCATGCGAGGTGACAAAAGGGAATTCAGCACTTTTGATGATATGTGGTTACATTACTGGTCTCAAGGCTGGCGCCGAGTTTAAATGCTCCAGTAACATTTCCTTTTATTTATACCCACAGACCTTGGCTGAAATAAATGAGTTGAGACAAGTGCGAGGGGCCGATGTTACGAACAATTTCTTCCTGACACCGGGAAACGAGTATGCGCAGGACATTCAACTCTTTCACTGCCAGTGGCTGACAGGCCGTCCCGGCTCGGCAGTGGGAGGCCTCTTAAAAAGATTCAATGTCGGCATCAACGGGAAAGTCGTTGTGTCATTATCTTAAATCTTAACTATCCAGCAGGATTAAAGCGTGAGAGACAACCATATCTGTCAGCTCTCGGCAGGAGATGGTTTATTCTCTGTGTACAGTGAGCTCCCCTCCCACGTGCTGAGATTAGCAGGCCCGACCGGGGGAGCCGCGGAGTCATTCAGCAGCCTCAATTTACTGCCACTTTTAATATTCTGTCATAGTTAAATTCTTTATGGCCCCCTTTTATGACCACCTCCTTATGTGCCTCGCTTATGAACTTTTCTATGCAAATCGCTCACTTGAATAGAGAGCCGAGGCCCTTCGCTCTTTGTTTTCAGGCAGCAGACACATCTGGAGAATCTGCCCCCCCACCACACACAGTGGTTTGCTTCCGTTTCGCTACCAAAGTCGTCATTTCTCGGTGTGTGGTCCGGCGGATGGACGTCCGCAGCTGTCTGGGCCAAAACAACTGAAGAAAGCCTCAGACATTAGGAATTCACAATGACCTAATCGGCAGATTGCTCGCAACAGAGGACGTCTCGCTGTCCGCCGCAAAGTGATGAGTGTGAGAACTGCAATGAGTGTGACGTCTCCTGGGGGGGGGGGGTTGGGTGTTTTTTTTCCCAGAGCACTCACCAGGGGCTCCTCAACATTTGTTCTGGCTTCACCTCTCTGTTGCTTCGCTCGTCTTCCTCCCTAACGTCTGCGACGCTCTTGTTTCCTCCCCCTCCGAGGCCCGACGGGCCGGGAACATAAGAGGCGGGTCTGTGGCCGCGTGGGTTTCTGACGGTCGTGTGCTGGAGGGATGCTGCCGGGAGCCCGAGCGGTGGCCGGGCGGACTGGACTGCGCTGGTGCCGCTTCGACTGGGACCAATCGATGGTGCATTAGTATGAGCGCACTGCATGGATACAAGTATCTGCGTCCGTCTCGCCTTCGTGCTCATACACACAAGCGTCCGGTGATGGTTCTTTGATTGGGGAAGGTGCCTGGAGGAGAGGGCAGGGCTGACCGGGGTGATGTGTGGTTGCACAGGGGGCCTCTAAGTGCTCATGAATGGTACTAATGAGGGTAGAAAATGGAGACATAAAGAGGGAATGGGTACACTTTTCACTTCACACTGACGTACCGTCGCTGCCCCCCGAAGCCCTTGAGGGGGCATTTGGAAAAGGTGCCACCATGCTTCATGTCTTCCTCCACCTCCTCGGACTAATTGTTGAGGATTTTGACCTTGTGAAGGAGAGAAGGAGCGGGTTTCGGCGAGGGGGGGACATCTGAGGTTCACGCCGCAGTTCACGCCGGGAGATTGCCCTGGAAGAATTTATCCCTTCCTCTGTGGGGGCCACTGCGCTTTCAGGTGCTGCGGGTGGATTTATTTTTTTCCCAAGAAATGGAAAGTAGGGTGTCAGTGAATGCAGCACGGAGGTGCTAGGATCGATCCCTTTGAATTCAGGCCTCCTACCTGCCCATGCGGCACTATTGGGGGTCTCACAGACAAACATCCCATCTCCCGTCCCTTGTCCTGACCCTGATATGTGTCGGACAAGTTCACCATCCTGTTCCTCATCAGCCCCCAGTCGATGGTGTCGATGCTGGGGACGTGACAGGAGCCGGGATGGGAGTCGATGAGGGGCAGATAAGCGGCGAGAGGCTGCTTTGTTTCTGTAATGACGGCTTAAAAGGATGCCCGCTGGCTCCCCCGCTGCTCATGAAGATGAGGGACACTGACCACGGACGCTCGCCCGCCTCCCCCTCTCCCCGCACACACGTGAGACGATCCGGCATTTTTGTGGAAAGTTTCAAAGCAGTACGACATTTTTTTTTTGGGGTATTTTTCAGACTGATGAACCGCCAGCATGGCAACTTTATATCAGTACATTAACACATTAAAGATTCAATCCTCTTCTGCAGCCCAACATTCATTAGAAGTAAATCATTCCTCATTACCAGTGGTGGCGTGGTTATGGAAATTGTAATCCTGATTTATATCTCCACAGTAACATAAGAATAAATCAGATGCACCAAATGTTTTTATCACAGTCGCCTCCGGATGAGACTGAAGGCAGCAGCGTGCGTATCCACACACACGCGCACACACACACACACACAAGGAAATGTTAGATTACAGATGAGAAAGCAAGGGGAAACCGCAGTAAGAATATATGTTTTTGTCTCCAAATATATTGATTTAGACTGGATGTACAGAGCTATGCTTTCCTGTTTTAGACCAACTTGCAGTTTTTTTGTGTGTGTGTGTGTGTGTATGTGTGTGTGTGTGTAGACATGCACACGTGCATGTCTGAGACACTCAGTCTGAAGTGAAACTGCTTCCTGTCATTCAGGACTCACCAGCTGTTAACGCGAAGCTCTGCTTACACACGACGCAGGAGCTGCGCTAGCTGCTCACACTGTTCATTATTTTCAGTACGTAGCCATAGTTTACACAGAAAAACATAATGTTAATCACGCTATTAAAGAGCAGCATGTTGATACATTTATTGCAATAATATGCAAAGAGGTAGAAAATCAATGCTGCCTGTTTTTGATGGATCATTGCCCCTGCTAACATTTAGCATAGAGGCGGTTCTGCTATTGTTTTGACCACTTGCTGTACCGGAGGACTACAAACAATAGACTTTTACGAGACAGCCCTCCTCCTCTCCTATGATGGGCTTTTATGGTGTGACAGTTGCACTATACCTCCGCAATTACTTTTCAATTAGCACGATGAACATTTCCAAGACAGCGGCGCAATTATTTTATAGCCCAGTGTCTTAGCCCCTTAATGGTGCTACCAACAGCACAGGAAGTGATAAACCATCTGGCCAGGCTCCCGGAGAGATAGAGCACACTTAATGGAGTGAAAAAGTAAAAGCAATTAATGTCACATTAATATAATGATAATAATGCCTTCCCTTACAGCTCTGGCTGAGGACCCAGGGCCTTCATGAGTGCCGCTGAGCTGAGGAAGGTGGGAAAAGTGCGGCAATGAATGGAAGCATTACTCCAACCGAGAGGAAGTCTCAATGTAGGACAAACTGGCAAATATCTGAGGCTGTCAAACAATTAGCGTCGGTTCAAAACGAGCTCGAAGACTGATTGTTTAATTGCTCCGAACGCCGGTTCACACAATTTATCTGTCTGTGGGAATGTTCCCGCGCTCCGGCTGATGGCTCCTATCAGTCAGAGGCGATATTGCCTCGCAGCATCTTCTGTCACAGAGGATTGGGGAAAGCATGAATGTATGGATGGGCTGTAGGCGCATTAATAAGTAAAGAAAATCTGCTTGAGTATGCCTGTGTGTGGGCAGACTCAGGAACCTTGTTTGTGTGTGTGTGTATGCGTGTGTGTGTGTGTGTGTGTGTGTGCCAATGCCTGTCTCCGGAGTAGCTCCCCTGTCCTATCTCCTGACCCCTCTGTGTTCCCGCCGCCCTGCTCTGTTTGTGTTAATTCCTCTACATCTCCAGGGTGGCTTACATTAGAATATCTTAACCACTGGGCTGCATTAGCATAGCGTGATGGATGCCGCTGAATCTCCATGCCAGATAATGTCCACATTTTGCATTTTAAACTAAGCTACGCTATGGACGTGCTATCCATTTTCACAGGGGGAAATTAGGTCCTGGTGGGAGAGCGCCTGGCACTCTGTCATCCCAAGCAAAGCTCCTCGCCCAGGTTTTATGACACCTCCGGGGCACCATACAGCGACAGGTTGAGGGTCACCGTCCAGCCTCGCTCAGCTGCGTTGTCACCGAAGCACTTAGCAAACTTGGGTGTCATTCGGGCCCACACTTATTTCCAAAAGCTCACCGGAGTTGCGGACCGAGCAGCGCCGCCATATTTATGCGTCCACCTGTCCGCCCATCTTTCCGCAACACATTTCCTCCGGTGGAGTTACTTTCATCCGAGGCGTGATGAATTGTGCATAATTTCCATTTTAATCCATACAGTCGGGCAGACGGCTCAACGAACGTCTCCTCGCCGCCAGACAACCTCGGCTGTGAGGGAGTGTTGATTTCCGTTACGAGGCTGTCGCGGCGCCCCCCCTCCCTTGGCCCCCTGATCAATAGGAATAAATCAGGGCTCCTTTATGTGACAAGAGATGGTTGTACATTTATAAGCCTCTTTATGAGATACAATCTCAACACATGAGCTCGTGTCATAAACGTTGACACACACCCGGACGCTGGATCCTTAATAGACAACAGTACAACAGCATCTATGGATACTCGACCCCCAGCTCGAGATTCTCTACATTTTTTTCCTCCCTCTTTTACTAAAGAAACAGATTTAAAAAAAGGTTCGACTATATACCGCAGCTTAATAAGTGCAGAGTATAAACACTATCTGTGCCGCCGATTAGTCGTATCCTTGCTTCCTATTCACGCAAGCATGAAAGGCATTGCTATGCAGCCTTGTAATTCTGTAATGTTCTGCTAATTACGTTTGAGTAATTATGATTCTTTTATGTGGCGATATACGCCAGGAGTTACCCCTCTTATTACAGGCCTTTGCTGCGCTTCATTGACCAGGACTTGCTGCTAAAGCTGCCTTTTCCCTGTTTATTTTCTAATTAAATATTAGCTGTAACCACATTGGGGAGGGATAATTAAACTACTACAACCAACCACTCCACCCATTCACCCATTGACTCCTCCAGAATGTGATCAAGCTCTAATTAGACGCTTGGACGATGCTTTTTTTTTTTTTCCAGGTTGGGAAAACCAGGCAGGATGCTTTCAACACCAAGCACATTGACCGAGCTCGAATTACATCCGCCTTTAAGTAGCGGATTGATTGGGGGAAAGCAGAGGCTGTCTTTATGAGCTAAGTGTTTTCTGAAAAGAGCCGCTGCAGCTCGTCGTCTCCACCGGCGTCCTTTCACATGGCCCATAAAGAAAAGCTGCCCCGGAATGGAGTGTGGAAAGCAGGGGGGATAATTTAACAACACACACGTGTGGATGAAAGTGCAGGATGTCTCAACGGGGAGAGAGAAGAGGCTGCAAAGGTGTGTGTGTGTGTGCGGGCCTGCGTGTGTGTTGGGGTGGGGGTGGAGGCAAAGTGCCACGCCGCTCTCTCTTTCTATTTCTCCACAGATGATGGATAGCAACAGCGGGGAGAACAAAACCAAACATTTCTCATGCTGTCACCACAATGAAACAGGGACATAACAGGATTTGGTCACAATGCGAGCGGAGCACTTCAGAGAGATGCCAGGCCATCATGCCACTTCTACTGGAAGTCAAAGACTCCATCCATCACCTCTAACGTCCCCTCGGCATTTGACTTGGGCGTGCGCCGCTGTCTTCCCTGGGACTTCCCAGTCTAAGTCATGAGCCGGTGGGCATGAATTTATTACTCCCACCATTGTTTCACTCCTGTTGTTGTTGTTGAGTGGAGTGTGTGTGTGTGTGTGTGTGTGTGTGTGTGTGTGTGTGTGTGTGTGTGTGTGTGTGTGTGTGTGTGTGTGTGTGTGTGTGTGTGGAGGCTTTCCTCTGTGTGTTCAGAGATAAACTGTGCTTAGGTGGTAGGTTAAAAGATGAAATCCTTTATTCCCATTTCTGGATAATATCGCTACTCATGGAACGTTCTTCCTGATTAAACTGTTACACAACAGGAGCCAGACACTTTGGTTCAATGTGATTTGTTTGTCTTTGCTTAAAGCTAATTTGTTTTATATTTTAGGCGTAGTCATCCGGATGATAAAGCAAAAGATGTTTTACTTGCCTTATTTTTTTTTAGATCTAATTTGCTGTTCGCTTGGGCGGATTTATCAGATCTTTGCTTTTATTGTCATATATTTGAATATAGGAAGAATATAGTGAAATGATAAGAGGCAGAAGGTAAAATATGCATTTCAAGGCAGATTTTGAATTTGCACCGGTGGAATACGCCTAAAGATTGTGCCTTTTTCCTCAGTAATGTATCGCTGTGGGACAGCATCAGTCCTGAGCGTTGCTAGATCTACTGTACAACCAGGCGCTGCGATGCTAGCAGGTGTTTCTGCTGCGTTTAGAACCCAAAGAGGAGTTATCTACCAGGGTGGGCTGCGCTGCTGTCTGCAAAACAAAGCCCCCCCCCCTGTCAAAATGCACAAAACCCAGACTGAGGGGGAGCGCAGCGTTTACAATCAGACCCAATGTTTGGCACAGGGCGATAAACACGATCATGTAACGCTCCCTGTGTGCGATAATGCCAATTTTGCAGGGAAAGAGGGGGGGAGGGGGGTTCGGGAGGTGACGGAGGTGCGGGAAAATGAGGTACTGTGGGAGGGGTGAATTGAAGGGGGAGTTGCATTCTCAAAATTAAAAGTTGTAGCCTATTAGTCTGTGTTTGGTAGCTGAGCGCGCGCCCATGCCTAACACGGCCTCTAATAGGAAAAGATGTGTGGAAGTGTATGATTTATGGTTGCACGCAGGCAGGGGTGGAATAATTTGGTGCAGAACGGGTACTTACTGAACGGCAACAACTCGGCTACTTATCCGTACTTTCTGGTGATAAATTAGCTCTTGTTTAAAGTGGCCGGAGACCCATTTTTCATTTTGATTACTACACTTGATATCTCTTTCTTTCCTCCTCTCTCTTTGTCAGCAGCGTTGCCTCCGTTTGGTTCATGTGTTTGTGTGTTCTGCAGCCCCTCAGCGACTGGACCCTGCGCCTGAAAGCCACGCGCTGCTGTTAATTGCGAGTAGAACCGATACTGCCGGAGTGACACGGCTTCCCTCATTGACCGTGAGCTGTCCTGCTGCCAGCTGGATGCGGAGCTGCTGTCAATCAGCGGCCGACCCCTGCCTGGACCTTCCCCTGCTCAGACAAGGTTCCCATTGATTCCTGCCTCGCCCCTCTGACAGGAAGCAGCCGCCGTGGGGGAAATAAGCAGGTGAAATATTAAGTTATAAGTCAGTTTCTAATCAATAAACAGAGCCCGGAACTGGGAGGAGAATGCAGGACCAAATCCCCAAAGCGGGATCCCCTCCGGGCAGTGGAAGGGGGGGGGGGGGTAATGCGATAGAAGCCTTGAAGACCTGCGGGCAGACCTGGAATCATCTCCCCTCTCACCAACTGCGGCCATTGTACTGAGGCCACTGCCAAGTCCTGCAGCGCGAGCTGGCACCCGCCCTTATTGTCCTCGGCCTGGCGCTGCCAACGGTGCCACGCAGAGCTGGACGCTCTACAAACGGCATAAATATAACATATGAGAGCTGTAATGAGAACAGGGCAGCAGGGCCAACAGAGCGGCCTCCACTCATATACAGACCATCCGAAAGCGGCCCGGCGAAATGACGGTCGTGACCGTCGGGCCGACAGCTCCACCCTTGGTGCCCGGCGCGAGCTGCAGCGTGACATTGATCACACCTCTGAATGTGCCTGGAGTCCATTGTCCTGGTTGTTTGAATCAGCCATGTTCTGTCCCAGGGTTGGATAGCTTGGCAGGTGTCAGCGGTTATCTCCGAGCCGAGCCCCCTTCAGCCCCCCCCCCCCCCCCCCCTTCCCCCCATCCTTACTCCTGTGGGGGGTTAGGGGAGGAGGGGGCAGCAGGGCGACCACGAGAAGGCCCTTTCTCCTGCGGGGCAGCATCTCCGGGAGCCTGATCCTTAAACTCCCCCCCCACCACCACCATCCTCACCACTCCCCTCTGTGATCACGCTGCTGACTGACAGCTATCTTCCAGCTGCGGGACATGCACCCCGGCAACCCACCGCTGATAAAATGTTAATGTAATTAACAGATAATGGCTGTTGTTTTTAGCTGTCAATACTCGGACTGGGAGGGGATAACGGATCGGGGCGGCACAAAGTCACATTCAGATATCTGCCAACCATTGTAGAATTCAATTATTTCTGCAAGACTACCCCCACCTGTCTCCAGCTGCTAACCTCCACACCACCATCACGGGCCCCATCTACCTGTCTTTATTGCGCAGCAGAGTACACTTGATTGTCTTCACGTGATAGTGACAGCTTATCCATTGACCTGCTGTTTAAGGCAGCTGCCGGGGAATCAACGTCAGGCCGGCTCTCGGCTTTTATTTATTTTATTTTTTTTATAAATTCCGCCATGTCTTTCCTCCCGCTGCTCCGAGACCATAAATCACGTGAACGAGGCAGGCGGCTGCAGGGTCCCTCTCACCTCGGGCACTGCGGTGGACACTTCGGCGCCCAGTCAGCCGGCCGCCACATGACAAATGTTTTTATATTTGCAACCAAAAACACAACGCCTATCAGGACGTGGCCGGAGCGGCGTTGGACGGCGGCGGCGCGACTATTCTGGTATTTTAATAAGTATCAAACCCCAAACAAGATTAGGCACTTCCAGTTTACGAAATGTCAGCGAAGGCAGCACTATCACTCATAATAAATGGGCTTATGCAAACACTGGGCTTTTTGTCATGCATAAGAGCTTGTTTGGTGCGCACGGCGGTGATGCTGTATGCTGATATGCAATTATTCTAAAGAGTATCAAAGTTCAGGTGTGAGTCTGCCGTGTTGTTGGAGCAGTGGGGGATGTTCTGAGCAGCTGCAGATTACCGCAGGAATATTCCATGAATAGAGAGAGAAATAAATAAATAAATAAAAAATAACTTGGGTAGATAAGGGGAAGCCTGAGAGTATGATAAACTATATTCCATAATGGATGATTCCCTGCGTATTCATATTTTGTGTTTGGTCCAGTCGTAGAGGTGATGCAAAAGATAATTCTGTCTCACCTATAGCTGGGCTTGGTCGAGCAACGTCGGACCACAACTTTGATCAGTCCATCTCAGATGTTGGTGCTCCTGCTCCCTAATTAACCCAGTTTGTATGTGCTAATGATGTCTAATTATCATTTGTGTAACAGGATTGCTCTCATTGCCATAATGAGAAAAACTCCTTCAAATGTTGCACCGTTTACAAGCCGCTTCCTGCTTTTATTAGCCGAGTGTTTATGCAATCACATCTAATTGAAGTGTTAATTAAATCAGGGGCGCTGTTTTTGCTAAACAAAGACGCTGAGTAGAAGAGTAGAGTTGCGCTAAAGTGCCTCGGTTCCCCACCGAACATCACCATGGACACCCGTCCAAGCCCAGCTTCTCCTCCCCCCTGCCGGGACAACACGCCACGCCAGGAAGGAGAGCCAATCAGAGCTGATTGGCTATTTGACCAGCTAGCGGGTTTTGCTTCGCCCTCACCCACTGCTTCAGTGTTAATTGGCGTGCATGAGAAGGTGGGGGGGCGGTGGACCGTTGACCTTGTCCACTGTCTGCATTGACGTGACGAAGGTGAAACCAGTTGACCAGCTGCACACAAGAGCGTTCAGTGGTCACATAAACGTGATGCGGTATGGATTTCTGTAATCAGTGACTATTCAAAGCCATATCTTTAAAAAATGTTAGTTTAAACACAAAGGCTATTATCTTAGACGAGTAGCCTGTGTAAACATTAGTCACAAAGGTTTTGGCTTTATTTTTTATGCTGTTGCTCTAAATATATTAGACTAATAGGTATTTTAACACGGTCCTCATATTACATATATTAGATTGTATGACCAGACAATATTTAAAAGCAGGGTGAATGGAGTAATCCTGTAAGTGGTGGATCTCCGCCCGTTGCCCAGTTTGCGCGTTCATCCCGGCCTCTGCCCCCCCCCGTTTGCCGGGATGATCCATTTCTCTCCTCTGTCTTAACATTCCATTCCCCCTCCTCTCAATCTCATTTCATACCCCCGTCATTATGCCCCCCCCACCCACCTTCTCCCGTCCTGGTCCTGAACGGGACCCATTGGCCCTGATTAATCTGCCGCATTTGACTTAATGAGAGGTCATTCACATATCTGATCACGGTGGCTACGAGAATCAATGATAGATGGCCTCTTGGCAGAAATACTGAGGCACTGAGAACAAAAAAAAAACACTGAATCTGTGAAGACTTTATAAGATATTGCCCTCTCTGCACTGGGCACCCGAGTGTGTTGTGTAAAATATCTCCATCCCAACCTTTAAAAGGCTCCGAGATTGCTTCTTTACACCGCCGTGGTATTACAGCCCCTGCCTGTAAGTCAAGTAACTCCACTGTGCTCTTATAGATTCTTTGTTCAGCTCTCTCGGACTTGGATAAGGTGAGCGAGCGCCGGTGACTGAAATGTGTGTTAGGGTGTTGAGACTGGACACACAATAGGTCATTCAATAACACAGCATTGTGATACACACGTCTGGTGAGGGGGTGATAAAGCAGGTATCTGCCCGCACAAACACACACAGAAAAACCTTCAGTTAGGAGATTATGAATTGATTTCTTCTACCCTATAAAGCCCGCGTCTTCCTCACTGAATGCAGTAATGTGTCCACTTGACCTTTCTCTGTGGGCTCCTCTCAGGTGAATTGACTCCTCAGCATCTGGACCTGGCCTTTTCATCACTGTTGGCGTAGTGTCCTGTAGTCCTGCAGTGTGGCCCGGCAGGCAGACGCCAGCTAGTCGGCACATCATCGTCGAGCATGAGAGAAAGAGGATGTTGAGATATTAACTGTTAACCGCTATTTGATACTGTGGCAAAAGAAATGTTCCATGCAGCTTCTTCACACGTGCGTTTACTTTTGCTCTTGTCCTGTCAGAGAGGCCTTCCACTGCAAATATGCAGATTGGGACACGTGTGCGGAGGACTTGCCGCCTGAATTTCCTGGTCTTCGTCCAAGTGCCGTCTCTGATCCGTGGAGTGTGGTGGCGATGAGACCGGCCCGTGACACGGAGGTCTCGGGCATCTGAACCAGCATCTGTTGCAAACGGGAGCAGCGCAGCGGCTGCCCTGTCCTCACTGTTGGCCCGACACCGTCCCGCGCTATCCAATGTCTGTCACACCCGGCCGCCTTGCAAAGTTAATTGTGAACTGAAGTGGCGCTCTGGGGCCTTCTCGCTAAGTAGCCCCTAATGACAGGCGGAGAGACAGCTACACATGTTCCCCGGCTCTCCCTCTGGAGGAGGCTACAGATAGCGCTCCTGCACAGACACTGACCTGTCACAAAACTGTCAGCAGCCAGCCTGTCAGCCCACGCACCCCCGGCTCGCCGGCCTGCTATCCCAGGTGCTCAGCTGACAATCTCCACACCCTGTTCTGTCGTCCACACTGCCAAACCTGCTGCTGCTAAGATTCATTAAGGCCGTATTCAAAACAGCCTCGGCCGTTGCACTGCGAGCATGCCAAAGAGGGTCCGGGACGCGTATAAACAGCACTTCACATGCTCTGAATTGCTGTCCAGAGTCCATCTTTGCTAAGTCGTCTCTTGCTTTTGTGTTTGGGGTCCAGAGATCTGCCATTGCCCCGTTCCGCTGCCCTTGTTAAAGCGACTCCTGAGGCATGTGTTTCCTGGGTTGTGAGAGATTCTCCCGTTGGCGTCCGGCACAGACGTATGGAACACATGTGCTAATATCTCCTCATAGGAGCCCAAATGAGCCATTACAGGAGATAATCTGACAGGCATACTGCATTCACTTCCCCATCTGCCAGCAGTGATGCTGATAGTCACAATGTGCTCCTCCTGAGTGCAGAGCCGGGACGGATAAACCAGATGGGGAAAAAAAAAGATTCTTCACAGGCAAACTGGTGACCGTGGATGCGGGGAGGACGTAGACGTCATACTGTGGGCCAATCGCCCGGTACGAGTAGGAGGTAAGAGGGAATTAACATTCAACTGGCTGTTATGGCCATTCCCTTTTCTGGAACAAGGATCAGTTATTTATTTTTTTGCTTCTCAGCTTCTCCGGTTTTCCGGCAGTTAGCGCATGGAGAGCAGGAGGGGAAACTGCGAGGGGACAAAAGGAGGCCGCCGCCTACCTCTTGGGGAAGACGACATATAACATTAATGGTATCCGTTAACATCTCCTTAACCCCAGTCCCCTTACTCGCCGAGCACCTCCCGTCCCTTTCTTTTCCCCCTGCAGCCAACCGAAACTCACCGCGGCCCCCTCTACCGCCAGCCCCCCCGGGAGCTGCTCCCTGGGGGCCTGTTTGTTTCCCTGCCAGGGGCACAGGCGGCGGAACACTGATGAGGTGCTCAGGCCACCGTGAAATGCGCCATAACCTGCCAGCGCCGGGGCTTGGTGAGATTGCCGTATTTACTTTTTAATCTGGCTGCCTTAATACATGCGATAAAAACTTTGTCACATTAGATGGTGACAGATGGGCCCGGAGATGTTATTACTGGTTGGAGCAGGCGGCGGAGGCGAGGGAGCTGGGAGGAGTGGGTGCAGTGGGAAAGGACAGGGCAGTGAGGGACGGTGGGGGGAGAGGCAATGCCCCCAATCACGATAATTTTTCATCACCCCAATTACATTGTTGAGTGCGCCTCGGCAGTGGCATGTGCGCGCCCAGTCCTGCTGCTGGGTAAAGAGCACGGCACAGAGACATAAATAAAGATAAAATGAGGTGCCCTAGGTCTTCTATCCTGCTGACTACTCCTCTGCCATCTCTCCAAACTGATGGAGGCCCCGTTTAAATGAAGGCTAAATCTTATTTAGATAAGAGAACTGAACTGCTGCCCGGGATGAGAACATCATTGTTTGTTACTTATGGCTGGAGAGAAAGAGGAGGAGGAGGAGGAGGAGGAGGTGGTGGTGGAGGAGGCAGGGTGGGCTCAGGCAGAGGGGTTGGTCTTCGCATGTTCTTATGCCATAAGAGAGATTGAACATTTTGTTTGTTTTTTTTCATGCTTGTCAGGATGCAGGCGCTCAGACCACATACCGAGGATATCATTACGCAGATAGACGGGGGTGGCTTTTGTTTTGTAAGTGTGCATTTGTGAACCGAGTCCCTCGGCAATAAAATTGCATTGTTTATATCCACCTTAATGCTGTTTCCTATCTCTCAGCTCTTTGGCTGCGTAGTGCACGGAATAAACCATCAAAATATATCTGCTGTTTACGGCTCTGCTTTATAGCCGGGCATCAAAACGTGCGCTGGCGTGTGACTATTTGTTGCACAAACAGTTTCCTCAAACCGGCGAGAGAGCACCTCACGGCTGCCGCGAGCGGCACAACTTCAGCAACTGTTTTCCTTTTTAATTGTTGTGGAAATTAAATAAGAGTGTGTGTGACATGAGCGCGGGAGGTAATAAGAGTTGGAGAGCAGCTGGGAGGCTCGGGGCCCGCGTGCGCATCATTAGGATCTCAGAGGCTCCCAGGCTCCACGCTAGCGTAAGCCGCTAATGAAAAGAATGTAGTCACAGATCTCATTTTTCAGGCAATTCTTGTGTAAACTGGAGATTTTCCAGTGTATGCACAGTGGAACAGGGGCCCCACATAAATCACCCAGGCTGGCTGCCTCTGAAAAAAAAAGAAAAGAAGAAAGAAAGGTGGTTTGGAGCACATGGTAGCCACGCAGACAAATGCTGCAGGAAACTGAAAAATCTGCACTGCCACAGAGATGCTCACAGCACCTACACCTGTCTACCCCCCCCCCCCCCCACCACCCCCCATCTTTTCAAGCTCTCTATCAATCTCCCGTTGGCTGTCCAAAAGCCCAACCCCCACCTCCCCAACGTTCCCTCCTACCCGCGGGCAATCCGACTGGCAACGCCTGTATGCACGCCGCTGAAATGGGTCATTTTTTAATTAAATACAATATTAATTACTGTGAGCATCATTACCGATATGTGAGATTTGACTAATTAGTGTAATAGTTTTGGAGTCACGCTCATTAAATATGAAAATTACAGCAGTAGAAAAGATTGGTTCCGTGATCAATCTTGTATGGACAGAGAGGAAATGATTTAGAGAATAGCGTTTATTGTACAATTAACTCCATTACAACCTGCCAGACAAGAATAAAGAGAACAGGGACTTTGGTCCGTGTTGAGAGTTCCGAACTGGTGCTGCCTTCGGGTGTTGGCTCTCTTCAAAGGCAATCTTTTTCCTGTAACTAGATGAGACACTTGCCAAAGCATACATTACCCTCCAGAGAACTCTCCGACTCATCAGCCACTCAGTTCAGACAGCTGCTAAATGGAAGAGTTGTTGATCGCCTCTATTCGACACCCGCAGAGTTCATTGCATCTAACTTTGGCGGCGCTGACAGTGCTGGTAAATGCGGTTTGTTTCCAGCTTTATCTGAGATGAAACGTTTGGATGAGAGTTTGAACGAGCAAAAGTGTTCGGATGAACATTATTTGACGGAGTGAACAGTCCGGCTGTTATAAATAGAGTGTGGATGGTCTCCAAGGTGACAAGTGGGCACTGAGCTCCATTACTGTTTGTGTCCATCACCATCCCTCTCCACCGCTGGAGTAAACACATTACACAGGACTAACGCCAGAGCAGAAGAGCCGAACAGAGCGCCTCGATGACCTCGCCACGTGTACCGCGGGCAGAAATTGGCCCCTTTGCTGGAGTGGCCGTTGTGTGTTTAGCATTTCAAAGCTGTGAAAATAACCGTGTTTGCACTGCCTCTTCCCTTTCCAGGTGGTCTGTCATATCTGGGCCCTCAGACCGGATGGCACACATCGAGCGTGTTGAACAACGCAGCATCTGGGTAAGAGGAACACCCCTGGCTGGCACCACTTGGGTGTCAACTTTAATGCCGATGATGGCAGCCATGACAAAGCAAACAGGACACAGAGCTCTGTCCAATTAGGCTCCTTCACGCACACATATGTGGAAATGGTGATACAGGGATGCCCCCCGCCCCCGTACGGGATGCCCTTCAAATGAATATTGTTTAACTTATTAAAACAGTGAACAGCCAGTAATAAAGTACTGATCGTTTGCACTGCCGGTGTAGAAAACTGGACTGGCAAACATTTGTGATGGCATTTTAGATTTTTTTTTTTCACCGTGTCAGGAAATTCCGATGACCTTGCCTTCCCTCAGATGTCTTTGCAAACCAGCGCCTTTATACATATGTACCATAAACATTTTCCCCTGTTTGAATATATGCAATATTCCTATCTAGCGCGGCATGAATACCAGTCCTCCAAAGCTATTATTGTAATGCTAACCTCCCGACTGCATGCCTGATAGCCAATACTTTATCACAGCTTTCCCTTCTTTATGGGCCTGGTGTCTCTTTAAAATGATTGCCCCTGTTTTGATCTGATTAATTTTGTGTGAGCACAAACAATTACTTTTCATCTTTATCTGCTCAAGGAATCACCCCCTTTTATGGGTATCATTTATTACAGGTGGACAGCTACTTGTTTATTAGAATTTCAAGCAGCCTATCGCGGACGAGATCTCCTGCGGTCTATATTTACATTTCAACTTCAGCTAAACAGGCATGACAAACGCACACAGCAGAGGGCCAGCCGCGGCCACGCTTCATTTTCATACCGCCTCCCCGCAGGCCAGACGGGCTGGACTTAATGCGAAAAGTTCCTGACACGGTGGCAGAAGGTGCTTGGCAGCGGGGAGCGAGGTGAGCGAGGCAGCCGTAGAGAGGAGGGAAGGCGCGCGGGATGGCGAGAGCAGGCTAACCGACTCTGCATTTTGAGCTTCCAGGTGAGCGTCCATCAGTCAGGGAAAGAGGATGGGTTCACGGCCTCTGAAATCCACCCACAGCAAGGGGCGCTTCACAGCGAATATAAATATACGTGCGCGTGCCACAGCCAGGGCCACTCTTGACAAGCCAGCAGCTGTTAATTATGAATGGGCCTGCAGAGAGAGAGACGGGCTGGTGAATATGCACAGATGAAGGAAGGCGTAGAGTCCATGCAACACAAGTGTCAGACCCCTACTGCACGTGGACAGGCAGGGGGCGACCTGGGCGTCAATCACGAGCGCCGTCGAGGCAACAGCACGGGGGCTGCTTGGAGAGGACCCAAAAAGTGGGATTTAACTGATTTTTCTTTTTTTCGGTTTGTTTTCTTTTCCTAATGAGAGCGTTGTGAAAAGATGATGGTGGTGTAAAAACCAGCCGCAGCTCAGAGTTGACATCAAGGGTGCAGCAGTTACCTGAAGAGAAGCGTCACATGCTTCAGTGCTCAAACAGCGGTTTGAGGTTTTACACTGATTTTTTTAGAGGTTGCATCGCTGCACGACTGTACGTCCAATACAAGCGCAAGATCAAGGGCGGAGGTCGCGCTTCAGAGGAAAAGGGCACCGATGCCAGATGCTAAAATGCTAATAGCCATCCGCTGGTCATCGTTATTCAGACAGAATCAATATTTGTCCCTTTAATATTTTGTCATCCTCAACTGAGGTTTCATTTCATCTGAGCTGAGTGTTACTAGAGGTGTCTGATCACAGTGAAAACAACATTAATATATAGTGTTTGTTTCTTGATCAGACCTGTGGAAGAGCCGCGGTCGTGGCTGCAGTTGTGGGGAAACCACTTTTTGTCACCCAGCAGGTTGAGGATGGGTCTTTAATCCACAGTTTTAGGATCTCATTGATTAAGAATTCCAGCCTAACATCTGCTAAAGAGGGGATTCGTCCCTTAAAATCCGTTGGCTTCCCCCAGTTTCTGGAATTTGCGTGTTCACAGAATTGGAAATTCACAGCGGGGCCAGGGTTAACAGGGCTCGTGCCTTTAATGACAGAAATATCTCCAGGAATTTTAATTAATTCTCCACTCTTAGCAGCTGAATCTGCGCAAATCTCCCCCTCAAGGACTTTTATAAATTTCATCATTAATAAAATCAGACATTCAATTAGTCCAAAAAACCAGATTGCCAACTGTTTCATAACAGTCCTCCTCCGATTTCCCCTTTTTATTAGAGTGAGAACGGGGAAAAAAGTTCAACCTAATTTCATTAATCTAATTGTCATAACTTCAAACCATCGCTTAATTAGTTCAAATTAATATGATTAATCACAATAATGACAAAAACTCATTCAATTACAGGATTTCAATGGCAAGTGGATGTGTTGAGGGTGATAGGGGCATAAAGGATGAGGGCGGGAGGCAGAGCTGGCTGTGAGGGACGGGATTGGTCCTGATTATTCCAATGACTGACAGGTTATCAATCACCCTGCAATTTTAATAACGGCTGCTGGAACTCCGCTGCCAGCTTGGCTCAGTTGTCGTCTCCCCTGTTTTATTTCTGAGAAATCCTGTGGAACTCTCCTCCTTCCGCTGTGAAATATGATCCTCCTTTAAGTGATTTGAGCGGCACATTTTAATGAAGGGAGCAGCGCGCATGCAAACAAAAATGGACTCATCCATATGTAAATAAAACGGCGGCCGCTTATTATCGTCGCCCCGTTATTGCAGAAAATTGCTCAGCTTCCTGCTCCGCATTTCACTTCGGATGGAGCTGCCCTCTGTGCAGACATATGGATGTAAGCGGCGCCTGCTGCGTTTGCTTTCAATCACACCCCCCCTCGATCTAACAAAGCAGGGGAGCAGAAGCATGTCACCATTTGTCACATGCCACCGGGGCACAAGCTGAGCAGCAGGCACACCCTCGGGTGTGTCAGGTCGGGAGGGAGAGCTGCAGCTGCCAGTCTCCAGCAGGTCCCCTCTTGTCCCGCGCTGTCCCCCCTGAGCCCAGACACCCGAATGTCCCCCCATCCCGCGCCAACCTGAGCTACGATCCACCCATCTGGATGGACGGCTGCCACGAGAGAGCTCCCATCACCCTGGGGAAGTCGTCTGATCACTGGGGGACCCATCTGGGACCAGATACCCCCTTGGAGACACCCCTTTCCCTCCCTCTCTTGGGCACCCATCCTTGACACTGCTGCCTCGAACCTCTCAGTTCTGGCCGACGCCACTGAGCAGGGAATTTCACCTGCAACCTCAGGTAAAGTCCACCAACGCCGGTCAGCGCCTTAAGCACGTTGAGTTATAGATATATGTTACATGATATATGTCTCTGCCACAGGGCTCATCGTCCTGCTCGAGGGCTCCCTCACACAGCTCTGGATCCATGTCCAATGTTGAACTTCTGGACCACCGTAGTACCGAAATATACGCTGCGAACCCCCTGGAGTGCAGGTCACTGCAGGCTGCAGCCTTTGAGCTCCCACACGCTGCCAAGGCCCTGTGTTTACTGGTGGCACTGTAGGAAGAGCCTCATTATGGAAGGCCTATTAAGCGTGATCCAGAACCAGGCAGTGAGCGGCTCCACATGACCACACGGGGCAGCATATGGAGCCATTTCCTGTCCGCTCTACAGGACTTTTTAGACTTGTCAGTTGGGGCCTAATCATGCATTTTTCTGCATGAGGGACGAAGCGGAGTATCTGTGCCAACCTGGCTTCTGTGTTCTGCAGCTCTCTGCCAAGCCAGTCAATCAATAGTGCCCATGCACCGCTGTGTACACATGCACACATGCACACATGCACGGCAGACACACCAAATGAGATCTATTCACCACACAAAGAGTTCGCTGCAGTCCTATGCAGACCAACCTACCAGACCATTTCCGTATTGTCATCGTGTTTTTAAAATAGAGGATATCGCGACCATATTTCAATAGTTCAGCCTCCCAGCTATTCAGGGACAAAAGGGGTATTTTTCAAGGTCTAAACCCACCCTCCCCTCACAGGCACCAAGTCCCCAGTCACCCTTGAGATGGAAGCACAGCCTTCCATGTGCATAAAGTTGAAATAAACTGCAGTCTGTATTTTCATTGGGGAAAGTGAACCCAATTTAAACGCTGCTCCACTGAAGATGAGCACTCTAGCGTACCCTAGCTGGTAATCTTGCCCAGATTCCCCCCTTTGTGTCCTGCATTATTGTTGAAATAAATAACCTTTCACTGCAATCAGTGTGGGGATCTTCACTTAAATTATCGCCCCGCAGATAGCTCACTCATGATCTGCTTCTATATCCATTAACTATCCAGGAAACTGATTTATTGGTGAAGGATGGAGAGGTGGGGGTCGGGGGGGTGGATGAGAGAGAAGGGAAGGCAGCCAATTTGGTAAGACAATAGTGCCCTCTACTGGACGCATTTATAACAAAGGAAACAGTGAGGGACTAAATTCCCTATTAGCATCTTTATGTGCTGAAGAAAAGTTTTATTTTTTACTGTTTTATTGTACCTGAGAAAAGATTTATTCTGATTGAAATAAATGAAGTGAAAGTGGGACTAATTAAGCAACAAATCTACGTGCAGAAGACACCAAACAGAAAAGCACGAGGTGCAAACCAGGGTCAGAAACCAGGCACAGCAGGGATACAGTGGCATTCAGTGGGCACGGTGCCCTCATTTATTGCCATCTTCTAACCCCCTCCATCCATTCATCCATCCATCCATCCCCTCCTCTGCGGTCCCTCCTTCCCCACACTCCCGTGATGTGTCGTTACACGCTCGGCTGGCTCCTCTTCCATGACAGACTGTTACTTCCTGGAGCGGAAAGGCATTTGATTGTTAACATCTGGGCCATTACAATTGCAAACTAGGGCTCTGTACATCAATCAGGAAGTGATTTCAAAACAAAGAGACCATCCTCCAATCAATCTATTGGGAAGTGGGGGGCATTACATGCTCCTGTAATCCCGGCTAATTAGCGGGATAATGGGAATGAGATTTATGAATCTGCTGAGGAGAGTGGAGGTGCAGGGGCACACTCAAATTAGCAGGGATGCACAGCAGGCACGGCTGCAATAAGGAGGATGTGCTGTTGTTTTTTTGTCAACTTTATGCCGCCTGGCTCGGTCTTACAGGGACGGGAACATCCCACCCCCTGGTACTGACCCGGCTCAACTTCACAACGTCCACCTGTTGAGTGTGCTGCAGGATGTAACTTAAAAAAAATACTTTAAATCATAAATTTAATGTAAATATGTAAACAACCACAAAGACGTATGCAGAAAATGAAATCCAGGTTATTACAACATAGTAATGTCTCCTGCCTCCTTCACTATTGGTACAAAGGAAGCCGGTTTAAATTAAAATACAAATATATATAGTGTCGCCTTGGTCATTCATTTAAATATATGCTGATCCCTTTTTGATCTTCCTTTGTTATATCTTTATCAGAACTAGTTCTGTGTGATCGAGCGTGACGCCGACTGTGTCTGTGCGCCCCAGGCGTGGCATCCCTGGAGCCAGGGGCCTTGGTGCCACCCTGAAGCCTGTCCCTCCCCAGCGGCCCCAGGCCTGACCTTGCGCGCCGGTGGGGGACATCTTCCATTAGAGCGGCACACTGCGATAAGGCCATTTCTTTTCCTTCAGCATCCCTTTAATGTCATCGCTGAAATATGAAGTCATTAAGCGATATTAAAACAGTGCTGACAAACTAATTAACAGAAGACATTATACGGGATGGGCTCGATTAATCCGCTTTAATTGCTCTTTTAAATGGGGGCTCCAATTAAAATTAATAAAGATTTACTGGTGATCGCACCAAACTACACCAAGAAGTGGTTGGCTGAAGGGCAGCCTAAAGTCAGCGGCCCCCATTCTTAAGTTGCACTCCCTTTTGCTCTCTGCACCCTCCCAGTATAGAGGATTTACCAGACTGGGACTGTCAGGACGCTCCCCCCGTCCCCCTGAGACAGAGACAAAAGCATCTCCAGCTCAGGGACGTTTGATCCTGCCTTTGTCTTACCAGGAGTCTTTTTTCAATGACTATTACACCACAGACACACACACCAAGCTGTGACCCGCTTCGTCACCGGGGCAAGGGCACCCCTCTGTGGGGAGGTCAGCACGCAGCTAAATCTCTTTCAGGATTCCTCATAAATCATAATATGCTGGGAAAAGGATCAAATGCATTTTATATAGCAAATAGCATACAGGAGCCGCCAGAGACGAGCCTGGGTGAATATGACAGCGTGCGTGTGTGTGTCTTACAGCAGAGCTTCACTAGATGATGCTGTTACTCTTCAGCACCGAGGGCCGGGCCTGCAGCTCTGATTGGAATTCACATTGATTGGCTCCTTTGGTCGTTAACCCCAGAAAAGCTCGGCCTTCGTCGCGGTCCGCCTTTCACAGGAGGTTAAACACGCAACACAAATCAGCAATTTAAACACAGCGGTGTGGTTTTAATTCGATCACGTCCCCCGGCCTTGCGCTTTCCATTTCATCTTCATTACAAAGCTTGCTTTGTTTTATCTCCCATACAGAATGTAATTTCATCTCATACTGTTTAAGTTGAAGCCTCGTCAGCCAGCGGCGGTCAAACAACTGAAGGCATTTTCTTTGTTTTCTTTCATTATATCGGAGGTGACCAAGTCTTGTTCAACAAATTAATTTGAGCAGAGCACTTTGGTTCAACCGCAGGCATTTTAATTGAGTTGAGAATGTAAATCAATTTACCCAAGAAAGAGACAGATCTAATTGAAAAGAAATGTCTATTAAAAGATTAGTGAGGTTTATTGTCTCTAGACTTTGTCATCAGCCAATCCAACTAATGTTTTAATTTCCTTAATGTTATCATTTCTGATGTAATTGGTGCTTGGGTGCCTAACAGGTTTTCAATTAAATGTTTTGGTCTTGGGTACAGCCTGTATAGCCTCGGTGGGAGAAGAAAAAGTAGATTGTGGTGTTCTGAATCTACTGGCTGAGTTGGAAAGAGTTTCCTCAGCAACAGTCTGACATAAAATTAGGATTAAATCCATCTGTTTTATTCCACATAGTTTGCTTTTCCACCTTTTATGTAACCAGAGGTAATGGAATCGACCCATCTGTGACTTGTCTGACCTTTGTCTGTGTGTGTGTGTGTGTGTGTGTGTGTGTGTGTGTGTGTGTACTCATTCTACTAACAAAGCGAGGATTGTTTTTGCCAAGTGTGGACAGTTTGGCTGGTCCTCGCAAATTCAAAGCATTGTATGTGTGTTAAGACAAGGTAGAATTAGTTAGGATTGAGTTGTAGTTAGGGTTGGGGGTAGTTGGGCTAGTTAAGGTTAGGGTAGGGAGCTGGGTGATGCATGATGTCTATGAAAGTCCCCACAAAGGTAGAAATACGAAAGCCTCGCTCCTCTTTGCCTGCCTGCGTGTGTATGTGTGTGTGTGCGTGTGTGCGTGCGTGCGCAGTGTGTTTGTGACCAGCTTTTGAATGGGTGCCTGGAAGAAAGCGTCAACGGGTTTGTGGAATTTTGCTTTCGCGGCACAAAACGCCGTATGAGGTCACCTCGGGCTTTAGTCACCACGAGGGAATGCATTGTGGCTGTTTTTAAGACATGACAGTCGCCTGCGTCCGCACAATGAATGTCAGGCCTTAGAAAGTTGACTTGGACCGGCTTCGGTGAACAATGTGGACGCCAGAGGTTGGGGGACATTTACCAGCTGGCTGCTGATGAGGATTAGAGGCACCTTATCGGGGGCGTTGCGATGTTTCACAGTGTCTTTTAATGAACGCTTGTCCTGCTGTCTCCTGATTGTCTGTGTGTTGCATTGTGGGTAAGAACTGTCAGCCCAAAGTAAACAAAAGGCAGATGATAATTTAGTGCATTTTTAATCTCAGTAATCATCCGTACAATCGTTGAGCGAAACGTCTGGAAAATGAACTTGATTTACATCAGCTTTACACGCGGGAGCAACCGCTCCCTGTTGTCACATGTACGTTCAAGCTCGGGAGTTCACAACATACACGGAGAACAATTTCGCGACATGCAAAAGCAACACGTGTACATTTTTAGGAAACACACCCACGCTGGCTGTAAAAATGAGAGGGGAGAGGAGCAGATAATACTGATGGGAGCTGCGGAACACGCTTCCAGCTCCGCTTAAACAGGCTAACACCAATTTTTTTTACACACCTACAATCTCTCGGCGAATGCAAATCATAAGAGAAACTTCTAATAAAAGGGATTGAGCACAAAAGCATCCATATTTACAAGTGTCTTGAGAAAACTAGAACAAAAAAACCACTTTAGACTAGGAGTAAACTGGTGGGTGTCATTTAACAGAGCAACAAAATCCGATATTATGCAACATCTATGTTCACTACAATGCACTACAAGAAAGGTTCAAATGATACGCGACCGGCTGTTGCGGTGATGCGCACCGGCCTACAAATAAGAGGATGTCTTGAATTCTTCCGGGACGTCGCTGTCCAGTTTACAGATCACCTTGTAGATGGCTTTTTTCCACGAGGGGTCCGAATCCTTGGTGTCGGCGATGGCGTTGTAAAACTCGTGCAAGGTGATCTCAGCCACCTCCAGGAATCTGTCTGGAACCTGTGAAACGGGGGGGGAGGAGGAGGGGGGTGAGCTGTTTTATTGAGTGAAATCAATCTCATTAACATTCTTCTAATCGTGAGCAGGCACTCCACGTGCGAATCTGTCCGCAGCCTTCCCTCCGAGTCCAAAACATATGAAATGAAGACCTGTAGCGCTCTTCTTCAAACACTCAAGCTGATGAAAGGGAGCTGCTCTCTTTGTTCTTTGCACATATACAATGAATAGAAGGCAGCAATCATTAAATTTCATTTTAAGGCCTCTTTGATTAGCCGGTCTTGTTTTCTTGAGCCAAAACTCACTACTGACAGGCTCTCTTCCCGGGGTTTCTACACCTCGCTGACAGGGCTGTGGGTATGGGTCCCGCCGGGAACGTGAGCAGAAAAATGATTTGACATCGCGCTTCGGTTTGTTTTTTAGCGCAAAGAGAATCGCGGGTATGTTTAACTGATCGCCTGGATTTGAGGGGGAAACCCCACCCCGCAGCCTCCTTTCCCATCCACTGACCAGTTAGCGCAGCGTTGTTAGCATAGGTTATTTTCTTTCCCCTCCTCTCCTCACACAAAAGCATCCCTGGGAAAGGAATGTCTTGGTCCCAAGGTAAAGAAAACGGTCCCGTCCCTTTCCCACCATTCTGCCTTCTCCCTCGGAATCCGCAGCGTCTTTCTCAGCATTCCGCATCAGTAGCAATCTCAGCCTCGTTCAGGCGTACTGGTCCTCTAATCCTGAGTTGTTTTAGTGGGATTTTGTGGCTTCCTATTCCCACAGTTTGATAAAGCATCACTCTGGAGTTTAGATAATGTCTGCCAGCCACAGGTGCAGGGTGACAAACAGGCCAGCACGTGCACGTGCGTGAGCAGGAGGAAGCCTTTCTGGGGAAGATGCTAATTTGTTTTTCAGTGATGAGATGACGTCCCTGAAGTTTAACATAAAGCTTAAGGCAGAAGTCAATTAGCTTAGCTCTACCAATGCATTGAAGTAAAGGGACAATTAAAACAATTAGCATTTTAGACACAATCAACTCATTTACAGGGCGCCCACACGCTTGTTGTCTTGTTGTTTAAACCTGGTAAATACTCAACTTGAACCGGCCCCATTGAAGTGAACTGCAGGCCATCTGTAGCACTGTATGTTTAAAGCTATACATTATTTGTCACGTATATCACACTGCACCTGTGCCCTGACAGGTGGATTAGTGGACAGGTTAGCAATTGTGCTAATTGTCCTTTAGAGGAGGAAATTAATAATACTTTTTTTTCTAATTTTCTTTAGTCAATAAAAGATATACAGATAATGCGGAAAGCCCCGAGCAAAACATATTGACCTCCAATTGAATAATAGGCTCTTTTTAAAAAAAAAAAACCTCTGTCCTGCAGCGAACAATAATGCAACTCACAGGCGAGAAAATCAGCATCAGGTGAAATAATCCCTCCACCAGCTGCAATATAAAAGATTTGGAATGACTAAAGACTTACGTGGAAGTCGTTGGCTTTGTTGTAGTGCATGTTCAGTGCCCGGAACAGCTCTGAGTCCCTGCTAACTGTAATGTCTTTGACGTCACTGACACCGTCAGCGATGGCCTGACGGGCAAACTTCTCCATCTGGATGTAGTAGAACTCCCGGAAGTTGCTGAACCACTTGATCAGCTGTGAGGTGATGCAGCGGTTGAACTGGAAACAGAGATGGGGGGGGGGTCACTTTTTTTAACACAATTGCTAAGCATACCGCAACCATAAGAGGGAGGATACAGGATACAGTAATTAAAAGAATGCTTTTCAATTCACCCAATATTCACTAAAGTCCTGCTGTCTGTAGCCAGCAAACAGTCCGTCACTCTACGAGGCAATAATTGCTCTGATCCTTTCCCACCAATGTGAAAAAACATCTGTCAGGCCTCTGTGTTTCTAAAGTCAGTCTTGACATTAGTCTTGTTATTCTATCTCCTCATCCAGAAAGACTGGGGAAAAAAAACGCCTAAGGGCTGGGCAGGCATCAAAGACGCTTCTTCCCTCTGGTGTGGTGGGTGAGAAAGCGGCAGCATAAGGACAGAAGGAAGCTTCCCTCTCATTGACTCGGGATGATAGGATGGAATCAGACACTGGGATTAGGTGCCCTTTTGTTCGGTGCCACTTCCCACCGCAGGACTGTAAGCAAGGAGGAGACGCTCGCAGGGCTGCTTCAACAGCATCCTCCCCCCTGACCCCCAGGGGTCACAGGCAGAGGCCCGAAATGGCCGAGAGAGCCGGGTCTGCGGTGGAAGGACGGGATGGGGCAGAAACCCGAGAGGCGTTCGAGGGAAACCGAGGGCCGCGTGCGCGGCGCAGCACTAATGCTAGAAAAGGCTGAAAAGAAAAGAGTGGGGCTAACTAGGATGAATGAGGAGAGGAAACAACAGGACGCAGATAAGGAGACGAGGCAGAAGACAAAAAGAGGCGCTAGAGGAGCAGGCATGACACGAGACCAAAGCCAAAACAGACAGGATGTTGTGTTTAGGGCCAGCTCACCACCGCCTGCTCGTTGCCACACAAGTCTCTAATACCAACTCGCTGTTGACACTCAATAGTAATGCCTTGCCTACAGAGTCCTTTGTCACTCCATTTGCTGACTGGAGTGGCTTTTTTTAAAAAGAGAATGCCCCCCGTATCTCCCTCTGCCCCCAGGACATACTAGCAGCTCAGCGGCTTTGTTATTTGAACCCTCTGCGTTTTTGTTTCTCTCCTCCGACACACTGCTGATTTTTTTTTTTCGACTGACAAGTCGGCAAACACAGGAAAAACAACCGCTGTGGCCTGTATGTTTTGTTTTTTTTTCACCCAATGAATCCAAGAGTAAGACAATACCTTCACATCAGGGAAGTAGGTTTTCAGCACGTTGGAGCTGGGGTAGCGGGTGTAGAAGAACATTAGCTTGGCCTTCTTCAGATGGCTCGGGGTGAGACCTTCCTGGATGTTCACGTTCACGTTAAGGCAGACAATTAAACACAACACGGAACATACAGTTGCGTGCAAAGTGATAGCGGAGCGGAGTATTGTGTTGCTTCAATCTTCGGCTAAATTGAATTTCCCTAAAGAACAGCTCGGCATTAAGCAGAGAGTCAATAATGGCCCTAACATGTGCTTATTGGCAAAACAGAATTACGAATTAGATTAGGGATTTTTAATTAGAGAGCGGAGCACTTCATGCCTGGCAGTTAAGGAAGCTTGTTTGGAAACGTTCTGAAAAAGGAGCAGACTTGATTTAAAGGGAACATATGTCGCCGTGTACGCGGGGGGGGCAATGTAGGAAATCCAGAGAAAAGTGGCAGCGAAAGCATGACTGACATCTCCAAATGATGTCGGCGTTGCATTTTTGATCACAAGATTTCAGATTTCTTTATTTTCAGACACAAATGAATTCAGCACCTTCTCCAGTTTTTTTCCCCCCCTGTGGCAATAAAGACACGCAGGGCGGCTTCCTCTGTAGTCCACCATCACGCCTTAGGTCATAATATTTCCATACCGGGTCGCCACACCTTTAGTCTTTATTGGGGAGCTCTACCTTTGAAATGAGGACGCTGGAATTATAGATTTATGTGATCTCGTTCAAAGAGAAACAGGAGTCTTTGCACTGTCAAGATAAAGTGATTCTTGAGGTTTTATTCCTCTGGTGACAAGCGGATCAAAAAAATGGCTTTTGAGATATTTTGATTATTTTGAGACGTGGACCGAAAAATATAAAAATTTCAAGGTAGGCAATAGATGTATGTTATATATTGTTCTGGCCATATGCTCAACATTCACAACAATTTCTAGGGTACTTGGGTTGGTTGTTTTTTTTTTAACAATGGCGGAATTTGTTTTTCTTGAGTTGTTTTCAGAAGCAGATGTGGGGATGTTATCTTGCACTCGGCTTCAGTCATGAACGTTCGGACAAAGAGATCCGACAACAAATGCTCAAGACAAGAGCTCAAGTGTTGTGGTTGCAAGGCACTTTTGATTTCCAGCAGCACTCAGATGTGACCTTTTAGATGCACCCCTAGCACTCTGATGATGGAGAAATAGATCCTGCACCTTTTCAAGTCTGAGGGAGGGAAGGGGAGGAAAAAAAGGGAAAAAGACAACGACGCTTCCTGAAACAGAGACCGATGCTTTCACTGCCTTTGAAAAACCGGCTTTTGTTCCTGGCAATTCTTATCAAAGCCTTATATTCCTTTTTATTTGTCTTTTTCCAAACTTAAAGTCATTACTCGGCTCAGATTAAAGAAGATGCTGTAATTTTCTGTGGGTTTAGCGAGATCAAAGAAAAAATTCTCCTTGAAGTTTCTGGTTGCTGCTCAGGCTGCAGCGCGCCTCAACCAGCCATTGTTTTAATGGAAGATGTGAAATAGGTTTGATTGGGTTTTATTATTTCCTTTTAGCTTATAGAAACATTGTTTTAAAATAAATAAATAAAGGACTGTATTTTTCCTCTCTGGGGTGACACATCCTAACACGTCGTTTTTTAATTAGAAGCTGATTGGAATTGAGATTAAAATCTTCCGTTTGACTAACACAGTGCGTGACAATTTTCATCAGCGCTACCAAAAGAAAAAAACAGGTGAGATATGAAAATAAGCCTTTTCATGGAAGGATATATTGAGCGACATGTAAGGGTTCCGTTCGGCCATGCTCTGCAGCTCACCGCACTCGATCTTCACGTGGGGAAGACACAGGTTGTCGACTGTCACGGCCCCCAGGGCGGAGGGACGACCGTGGTGGCCGAGGTGGCCGGACGTCACCTTGGACCTCATGGCGATGGCGTCCCAAGTGAGGTCCACCGAGTCCGGGGAGGTCCTGTCCATAGACGGAGGGATGCACGGGAGTCCCCCGAAGCTGGAATGTGGCCCGTACTTGAGAAGGTGCTCTAGGATCTGGCTGTCGTGCAGAGAGGTGCTGTAATTGAAGTGGAAGGGTGTTTGGTGCACAGGGTAAGGTCGCTTCACTGTTGGGGCGACGGCGCCCAGAGGGGTGACCTCTGGTTTGCGGACCACCAGTGACAACGCTTCCGTCTGGTCCTGCGGGCTCTGATTGCTGGGACTTTCGTAGTACTCCAGGGAGCGCTTCTTTTCCGCACCCTCTTCTTCCTGCAGTTGATCCTGGGTGCAGCCGGCCGCCTGGCTCTTCCTGTCGACCCCCATGCTGATGTGCACTTCAGGTGAGGAGCACATGCGCTGCTCAGGGGACACATCTAGGCCCGTGTGGGTGGCCTTCTTGAACACCCTGTCCACACAGTCGTTCACTGCCCTGGAGAGCTCCTGCTTCAGAGTCTCCTGCAGGTTCGGACTCTCTCTTTGGAGCATGTAACCAGCGGCTTTCATTCGGCCCTTACACTCCACACTCGCTCTGCTGGTCTTCCTGTCGAAATCCTCCTCGCCGCTCATGTAGTGCGATGCCAGGTTTTCACCCATGGGGTCGCGTTGAGCGTTGACCTCTGGCTCATCTCTGCCGTTCTGCTCGGGGTCTTCCTGGTTGTACACCTGGAGGAACTTCTCCTGGAGCTGATGCAGGAGCTTTTGCATGCTGTGCAGCTGCTCTTTCAGCTTGTGACACTCCTCATCTTTGGCGTTGCAGGAGTCACTGCTGCTGCTTCCGGGCCTCCTGCTTGCAGGTCCTCCAGCACCATGCTCCTGATGCTGCGGCAGCCTCTGCTTACGTTTGTTCTCTCTGTAGGCTTCTCTGGACTCTCTTACGTCTTTGCCGTCCGTGTCAGCCTTTTCAATCTCGCCATGTTGCCTGCTGTTGGGAGAGCCTGCCATGACCCTGATGATGTTCTCCACTCTGGCCCTCTTAGCCTGCAGGTGGTCGGGCACAGGATGCTCCTGCTCTGGGTTGACTCCGGTGGAGACATGAGCACCAGGAGATGTTGCCTCCATTGTGCTGTCCTTTGAGGAGACACTGTTCTGGTCCTCCTGGCTGCAATCTGCCCCGCCAGAGCTGGAAAGGTAGAAATGGCTTTCATCGAGCGCCCTCGCGCTGTGGATCGTCTTACGCAGGAGCTGAGAGATGATGGATCCGCTGGAGTAGGAGGAGAGAGACTCGTCATAGACGTTTCTGCGAAAGCAGGGGAACATGACATCGGGTTTGTCGTCCTCCAGGCAGCCGTCGCCGGCGCCGTGCATGTTCTGATCGGGATGGCTGAGGTTCATCTCACTGAAAAACTGTTCAGGTCTTCAGAATTTGCGTATCTGAAAGGAAAGAAAGTAAGAAATCATAAATAAAAATGTATATTTCAGGTTTTTTAAATTTACTTTATTTTTCTAATCATGTCCATCATCTTATATGTTAAATAAATAAAATCCAGATTAAAAAAACAAACTTATTTTGTTGTAGCAATATTTAAGTAACATAAAACCATTAAATATTTTTCACTTTTGTAAAAAGAGCCTTAATCATGAACAATACGTTCATTTTATGACTTGCCTAAGGTATTATAATAACGATAATAATGCCTTTGGCAGGTCATAAAAGGAACAATATCTACCCACAGAGGCTGGATTTCAACAGATTACATACAAGGATCAGCTCAGGGTATTTATTATTTACAACAAAAATGGTTTTCATCTTAAGGAATGATCAAAAGATGATCTGCAGTGCTAACTATAAAAGATAAGTCTCCTTTATCTGGTGGGAGTGGTGATTTCATAGTATTTTCACCAATAACACAAAGCCATGCAGTATAAATTGTTAAATGAAATTATAACATTTATGCATAAAAAGACATGAGAAAAAGGAACGTAAATTACTTGTGCATCATTAGTGTTTAATATCAGTTTCTTCATGCTTCTAAGGTGAAACACCTCTGCACTGATAGATTTCTCTATAATACATTTAAATATTTTAGATAGAATAAAGTAGATAGAAGAGTTTTTTATCACTCATAATTTGAGATTGTTAAACTGTCCGATAAATTGTTATATTTGTAGTTGGTATGTTTATTTTCAAGTTTGGAAATTTGAGAAACTAAAACCTGTCTGTGGGTTTACACTCAAAATCTACTGCCTGAATTAACAGCGATATTAAACACAACATGAAGTACTTAAGCTGAAAAAGATTCTCTAAATAACTGCGTGTAAGTATAGTATAATCAAGAAAATAATTTTAAAATCAGTCACAAAACATTCACCACTTCATTTACTACTGACACAAACTGTCAAAAGCAAGAAGCAAAATGCAAAAAAACACTTAAATGGAACGGTGACATCTTTTTTTAGAAGCCCAGGTGAGTTACAAGAAAGATGCCATTTTTCAGGCTGGAACACGGGTGCAATGCAAACACGGCTGCAGACAGATGGGACCTTACCTGTTGCGCTGAGAAGAGACGCCGAGCTGACGGCCTGCGGAGACTGAGGTGCTGCGGGAGAGACGGTGCATCAAGCCGAGCCGGGGCGGGGCCACGCAGGCAGGCAGGCGGCGAGGTGGACGCACATCACCCGCACACAAAGTCAAGTTGAGGAAACTATTTGGTCATGCGTTGAATGGTTTTCTGACTGGTGCAAAAACAGTGCATGCAATTGATTTATTGGTAGTTTAAATATAAAGCAATGTCAGCGTCATCTTCTTAAGATTCTGATTACCGGTAGTTGACGTTTCATTGTAATTGCACAACACAAGTGGTTTCTCGAGTTTATAACGTACAGCACAACACATTAATAAACCTGCGAGTTTTATTTCTGATTTTGACATTACTTATCCATGGTGGTCGCCCCTTTTAACATTATTAATTTATATCACCATTTTCATTGAAATACAACAATGCTGAAATATAATGATACACAAAGTGGCTTTTTTTCATCTTTGTATGTTTTATAGGTTAGGAGCATTAAAAATCCTCACACGTGCATTTAAAGTTTAGTTTTAAAAAACTAAAGTATAGCCTTTAAAACTGAACTAAAAACTTTTGTAATTACCCAAATTAGCTTCAGTGTTTCGTGAAAGGCTGTTGAGCGACATGGACGCAACCAAGGTTTGGTACTCTGCCACCCCCGTTCTGCAGCAATTGGTTTGGCCCACGCTACTTCCGCAGTATTTGCGCGTGCTTCCTCAGCCTTCCCGTCCGTGAATCTGAAGTTTCCCTTCCGTTTTCGGGCTGCTGTCACACAGCCATAATGTTATCCCATTCCCGGTGTCTCACCAGGAATTTCAGCCGTTCTCTGTCTGCCCTCCGCCAGGTAGGGAACAAGCAAATAATATGTTTCATGATGTCACTCGTGAAGTACCCCTCGCTGTCTTTACCTGATGAGGGCAGTGGTAATGATTAAGACCGACTAGCGTTAGCATTAGCTCGCCTGTTGTCGCAGGCCACGGTCAGGCCGTAACATTGCCAGCCAAGGACGGGAGGACACCTTCCTTGGACAGTCTTTGCTGACAGTGTTCAAGTAAAAGGAAACAACGCCTGGTTCACGTTGTCTTTGCTATTTATTGAGAATAGACTAGATCTCGACAAAGCATTTCTTTATTATTAACATTGAGTCGGCGCCATCTAATCAGATGTATAAACCTAGCGAGAATTGCACATACTGTGCTAGAATTACAATTAACGAGGTTCGAGGAACCGAGCAACGTCTCCGTGGACTTAGTTCCTCAATCTCTGTTAAAACTTTATGTCCACCTCAAAGTGGAAACGTCACAGTTTATTATGTTTGCATGTTAACCATCATATGAAGTGATTTTTAATGCAAGTATCATTTACGCCCTTTCTTCACACTAAGACAGAAACGTATGTTTTGCAGCAAATAATTGATTTTTTGGAATGTCTTAGTCCAAAAGTGACCTTGCTCAGCTGTCCATCTCATGGCGAGCATACCTACTTTCATTTCAAGTCCTAAACTTTGCAAGTATGGGCACATGCTGTACTTTTTATTAGACTTCTCTCCAAATGTTACATCCTACTGATTACATCCCATATTTCCCTATTAAAGCCATTTGCATGTGCACCAGAAGATGCAACTGTATTTCTGCATTGTTCAAAATTGCAACATTTTGTAACCATGTTCTTTTTTTTCTTTCTTTTTTTAATGAAATAGGGGAATCAGGCGTTAGCTCGTCGCTCATCCACTGGTATGTATGCTGAGCTCAGCGTTATTAAAAAAAATCACCCAATTCTAGACTTTGGTTAGTTCTTGTGCAAGATTTTATCACCAAATCCATTTCTTTCATTTATCTTACAGCTCTAACAATTAACCACTCTATCTCTCTCAACAACATTGTGTAAGTACACTTAGTCAAAAGCACTTTGAAGAATCAGTGATCACATCTGTTATGGCAACTTTGAAATGAGAGCTGATAAATGTAATAGTTGATGCTTGCATGGTAGCTTTTCATTGATTAATGGTAGCCTAGTAGGTTTAAGGATAGAACAACCCTAACAATACACTTTCATATATTAAAGCTAAATGTTGAATGTGTCTGAAATGGGAGATTTTTTCTTTGGTAATTTGTTTCACTGTTTTTACTTTTTTAGAAAGTCAAACCTCCCCACTAATGTCTTCCAAATCCAGTACTTCAGGACATCTGTTGCCTACAGTATGACCCTGCAAGCTTTTTACTTTCCATTATGGTATCTGACCTGCGTGGTGTGCGATTTCGAAATGACTTTTTGTTTGTTTTTGCGTTCTCACAGGGGATGAAGTTGTCACAGTTAAGACCCCTGCCTTTGCAGAGTCGGTCACAGAGGGGGACGTAAGGTGGGAGAAAGGTAAACCCTCTTTCTGTCTTTAAGGTCAGATAAACGGAGAGCATTTTGGGGGGGGGGGTGTCATTGAAATTTTAAAAAGGATTGCAAAAAAATTATAAAAGAAGAAGAGAGAAGTTTGAAGGTGCTCCACTTAAATATAGCCTCCTGTTTTTTTTTCCATTTTTCTATTTTTGTCTCTGTTTAGCTGTTGGAGACACCGTCACTGAGGATGAGGTGGTGTGTGAAATTGAGACTGATAAGGTACATTTAAATAAATTTTAGCCAGCAACCAGAATCTCCTTGAATAAAAGGCCTTTTACTTTACATTAATGTACAGAATCCTTTAATTTCTGATGCTTTTCTGTTGTTAGACATCAGTGCAGGTTCCGTCTCCTGCTGCTGGAGTGATTGAAGAGCTTTTGGTCCCTGATGGAGGGAAGGTTGAAGGGGGAACGCCACTCTTCAAGCTTCGAAAAGGAGGTTCTAAATGTTGTCTTTTTAGCACCGTTTTATAGTATTGCATTATTAAGAGATAGCTTTGCTAACCCGACTTTTTGCTTGCGTCTTTAGCGGGTGCTCCTAAAGCTGCCGAAGCTCCAAAAGCTGAAGCCCCTGCTGCTGCAGCCCCACCACCACCTTCTGCTGCTGCTTCTCCACCTCCTCCTGCCTCCACCGTGGGACCCATTCCCACCAGTATGCCCCCTGTGCCACCTGTGCCAGCACATGCTATGGACACCAAACCGGGTTAGTTGTAATGGGACAGACGGCCTGTGTCACATGAGACCCGTTTAGTTTGACATCTGTGCTCTTGACCTCTAACGTCGCTGATTAATCATTATTCAGCTCCAGCTCACATCTTTCAGCAGGACAACCCAATGTGCATCTAAAGGCTTCTTCATGCCCTTTTCACAGTATCAGCCATCAAGCCCAGCGTTGCCGCCGCTTCACCTGCGGCACAAGCAGAGGGTGCAGCTAAAGGAGTCAGGACAGAGAGCAGGGTAAACTCCAAATCTGTCTGCTGATTTCTGTGAACGGACTGATGATTGAGTCTGGTGATTTATTTTTACTCAGGTTAAGATGAACCGCATGAGGCTGAGAATCGCCCAGAGGCTGAAGGAAGCCCAGAACACCTGTGCTATGTTGACTACATTTAATGAGGTCGACATGAGGTATGATATTCTAAATTAGTTCACCTATTTTACGAAGGCTTTAAAGAACCTTTACGAGTGTGGTTGGCCACTGAGAGGAGGAAAAGCGGGTTAAATAAATGCTAAAAAAAGACCAAATCACATGCTCAGAAACATGTTCACGGGCATATTCAAATGTTTACAGTATACACACTCTATAGGACGCGCTAAAAGCTAATGCACAAATGGGGGTTCTAGACTGGAATCTGCCTGAGAGGAAACGCTCTTTGCAACCTGATATCCTCTTAAACGCAGGAATGTAAATATTTGTCCATAATGCCATCTAAAACGAAGATAAGAATTGTTAAAACAGGTTTTATTAATTTACAAGGAAATGGTGTTGTCTGCACTTGCCCCCTCGTGCTGAAGAGGACACTTTGAGGATTTCTTTCCCCCACAAATGTGTGGTGTCGGCTTTCGGCTATTCAGGGTTTTCTGTGTATCTTAATTTGATTGACATTGACAGTCTGGAGGAAGACTTCCCAGGCCAGGGCTCATCTGGAGCTGAAGGAGGTAGCCAGAGCAGGAGGCCCAGAGCATCTGTAGGGGCCCACAGAGACCTGTGCTCTGAGTGCAAGAGCTGTCTCAACCGATATGGGCTTTTATGACAGCCCAATAAGATTTACAGGCTCTAGAAAGTGAAGATTTTTATCGCTTCTTCTCTCCTTTCTCGGAGAGTCTGTGTCTTGGGAGGGGCTAATTATGTTAGTGGAGAAACCCTAGAGCTCCAACAGGGTTAGACACAGGAAAACAAACAATTAAAACCAGAGATACAAGAGAAAAATGAACAACGGTGAAATGATTATCAGCCCGCTTCCAATAGTTTTAATTTAACACTTTCTATAAGTGCAATCTTTAGAAAGGCAAAACGGCATTAAAATGGCATTAAAAGTGTTTTTGACAAAATGGTTAGGACATTTGGAAAATCATTTTCATAGTTTGTGTCCTACCGTTTCTTCAGTTGAATCCAAAATATGTCCTTATTCCTTCTGAAAGGGCCGCTATAGACGGTGTAATGGAGAAGCCTCGTGAAATAACATTTCTCCTTCAAAAAAAGAAATTGAATTTTTAAAAAAAAATCAAATTAAGAAACCTGTAGGGTTGTTTTTCACCTGAATTATCGTGCATCTCGAGTGAGCTGATCTGGGGTCAGAGCCAAGGATAGGCGCCTGTTTAAATACACCAAGAACCTATTTAGGTTCGATCTCAAAAGCCACATTCTGAGGGTCTGGACCACTTGTAATCACATTCTTGTGGCAGCAGACGGTGATTGCGAACACGGCCACATATTCATTTAATCTGTCCAGAGAAATACAGCAAGAACAACACATTTCAAATAAACACTGTTAGATACAGGAACACCTGCCACCTGACACGAGTCGCTGAGATGGACAGCATGTTTCCTCATTGCTAATGGGCGTGAGAAAGAACAGAGCATTGTGCTACAGCAGAAAGTCTTGAACCCTCTTCATTTTCCGTGTCCCCGCAGCAACATCTCCGAGATGAGGAAGACGTACAAAGATGCCTTCCTGAAAAAACACAACATCAAGTTGGGCTTCATGTCTGCGTTTGTGAAGGCTGCTGCCTACGCTCTGACTGACCAACCTGCCGTCAACGGGGGTACAGATTCAAGCTAAAGTTTCCGTGCGGCTTGATGGTCTGACATTACCTCTGCATCAGTGCTGGTGGCCTGAAGATGCATTTACACTTTAGCATGTTCACCACCTAAACCTCAAAACCAGCACTGCCCTATTTACTGCCTTGTGACCACCCTGGCCTAATTAGCAAGACTACATCAAAGCAGCAGTCTGTCGCTCAAATACATTAAAACAAACCGGCCCTCCTCGAGAGGAAATTCTTAGCAGCCTTGAGAGGATTGACTGTATCTCATGTTTTTATCCTTTTAATATTTGCAGTAATCGATGACACGACAAAGGAAATTGTGTACAGGGATTACGTGGACATCAGTGTTGCCGTGGCTACACCAAAGGTGAGACAAATGGGGGCTTTGTAGCTCAGTGGCGTCTGAAATGCACACGGGGGTAACATCTCCTCGCTCTCAGGGTCTGGTGGTTCCTGTAATCCGAAATGTGGAAGGGATGAACTTTGCTGATATTGAGAAGACCATCAATATGCTGGGTGAAAAGGTAACGTTTTCCCCTCAATAACGTCAGGCCTAATGTTCACAGGAGAAGTGCTTTAACCTTTAATGTGGCTGCAGGCCCGTAAGAACGAGCTGGCCGTCGAGGACATGGACGGAGGAACCTTCACCATCAGCAACGGCGGCGTGTTTGGCTCCATGTTCGGTACCCCTATAATCAACCCGCCCCAGTCCGCCATCTTAGGCATGCACGGCATCTTCGACCGGCCTGTCGCCATCGGTGGAAAGGTTTGTTCCGAGACTATTTGAAATGGAGATTAAAAAGGCCACAGGACGCCTTCTTAGCGGCCTTCTCTCCTTCAGGTGGAGATCCGTCCCATGATGTACGTCGCCCTGACGTACGACCACCGTCTGATTGACGGCAGAGAAGCGGTCACCTTCCTTCGCAAGATCAAGTCTGTGGTGGAGGACCCCAGGGTGCTGCTCCTCGACATGTGAACCTCTCCCCCCGTCAGCCCCAGGCCTAAAAACAACACCTTACCTGTATTCTAGCCTGGATGTGCCGCTCGACCGCCTCGTCCAACGGTACATCCGGGTTCCCACCCCAGCAGTTTTTATTTGTAACCCCGGCAGTGACCAAAGGTTCACTGCTGCTGCAGAGAAGCGGGTTCATAGTTCCTGTGGTGCTCGTCCTCATAAAAAACAAACCCCCCTATTAGAATCTGTGTTGACCACCATTCATTTTCTACATGCTACATAAACATTTTCCACAATTGCCAGATGAATAATTATATACTGTAGATAAACAGTATAGTCTGTTCATTATTTTGAAACAGTAAGCACATTAAAAAAAAAATCTGAATTCACAATGGTAAGCAGAAATTCTCCTTAATGCTGTGTATGAAAGACTATTTAAGAAATGTTTTAAAACAATAAAATCTGCATTGCTCTACGGTCGCTCTAGTTTGGGGTTTAATCTGCCTTGAGTGAATGTGGGACATGTATAGAAATATGCAACAGGCTGATGGTTTTCTACCTGCACAACGACAGCTGCAGCATTTTAAATCCCTTTATAGCATTTTAAATTCCCTTTACAATAAAATATAATTTAGTATAGCATCTGTAATCATTTCGAACACAGGGCTTGTGCACATTTCAGTTTTTATTGTTTGACTTTTCTTTGGAAAATCCGGACTTGAACTTTCACCACGTGAGAAGGTTCAGGTTGGGGGGGTGGGTGGAACATTGGAGGGTCCGAGGTTCCCCAGCTGTTAACAGCCCAGAGCTTTCCAGGAGACGCTGCTGAAGAAGGGGTGGCACTTGATGTCACACACGCCTCCGCCTCCTGATCCCAGCCGGTAGCCGGGATCAAACTGGAGCAACTGTGGGACAACAGTGACGGGGAAGATTGCTGTGAATGGATCGTTGTACATGTGTGAATACTTCAACAGAGGCCTCCGTCTGACCTCAGTCAGCAGAGACACGGCGGCAGTGCTGAGGTGGTCGGGGATGAGCAGGGTTAGGGTTGTTTTGTAGGGTTGTTTTTCACCTGAATTATCGTGCATCTCGAGTGAGCTGATCTGGGGTCAGAGCCAAGGATAGGCGCCTGTTTAAATACACCAAGAACCTATTTAGGTTCGATCTCAAAAGCCACATTCTGAGGGTCTGGGCCACTTGTAATCACATTCTTGTGGCAGCAGACGGTGATTGCGAACACGGCCACATATTCATTTAATCTGTCCAGAGAAATACAGCAAGAACAACACATTTCAAATAAACACTGTTAGATACAGGAACACCTGCCACCTGACACGAGTCGCTGAGATGGACAGCATGTTTCCTCATTGCTAATGGGCGTGAGAAAGAACAGAGCATTGTGCTACAGCAGAAAGTCTTGAACCCTCTTCATTTTCCGTGTCCCCGCAGCAACATCTCCGAGATGAGGAAGACGTACAAAGATGCCTTCCTGAAAAAACACAACATCAAGTTGGGCTTCATGTCTGCGTTTGTGAAGGCTGCTGCCTACGCTCTGACTGACCAACCTGCCGTCAACGGGGGTACAGATTCAAGCTAAAGTTTCCGTGCGGCTTGATGGTCTGACATTACCTCTGCATCAGTGCTGGTGGCCTGAAGATGCATTTACACTTTAGCATGTTCACCACCTAAACCTCAAAACCAGCACTGCCCTATTTACTGCCTTGTGACCACCCTGGCCTAATTAGCAAGACTACATCAAAGCAGCAGTCTGTCGCTCAAATACATTAAAACAAACCGGCCCTCCTCGAGAGGAAATTCTTAGTAGCCTTGAGATGATTGACTGTATCTCATGTTTTTATCCTTTATCCTCCTGCAGTAATTGATGACACGACGAAGGAAATTGTGTACAGGGATTACGTGGACATCAGTGTTGCCGTGGCTACACCAAAGGTGAGACAAATGGGTGCTTTATAGCTCAGTGGCGTCTGAAATGCACACAGGGGGGTAACATCTCCTCGCTCTCAGGGTCTGGTGGTTCCTGTAATCTGAAATGTGGAAGGGATGAACTTTGCTGATATTGAGAAGACCATCAATATGCTGGGTGAAAAGGTAACCCCCCTATTAGAATCTGTGTTGACCACCATTCATTTTCTACATGCTACATAAACATTTTCCACAATTGCCAGATGAATTATATACTGTAGATAAACAGTATAATCTGTTCATTATTTTGAAACAGTAAGCACATTAAAAAAAAAATCTGAATTCACAATGGTAAGCAGAAATTCTCCTTAATGCTGTGTATGAAAGACTATTTAAGAAATGTTTTAAAACAATAAAATCTGCATTGCTCTACGGTCGCTCTAGTTTGGGGTTTAATCTGCCTTGAGTGAATGTGGGACATGTATAGAAATATGCAACAGGCTGATGGTTTTCTACCTGCACAACGACAGCTGCAGCATTTTAAATCCCTTTATAGCATTTTAAATTCCCTTTACATATAAATATAATTTAGTATAGCATCTGTAATCATTTCGAACACAGGGCTTGTGCACATTTCAGTTTTTATTGTTTGACTTTTCTTTGGAAAATCCGGACTTGAACTTTCACCACGTGAGAAGGTTCAGGTTGGGGGGGGGGTGGAACATTGAAGGGTCCGAGGTTCCCCAGCTGTTAACAGCCCAGAGCTTTCCAGGAGACACTGCTGAAGAAGGGGTGGCACTTGATGTCACACACGCCTCCGCCTCCTGATCCCAGCCGGTAGCCGGGATCAAACTGGAGCAACTGTGGGACAACAGTGACGGGGAAGATTGCTGTGAATGGATCGTTGTACATGTGTGAATACTTCAACAGAGGCCTCCGGTCTGACCTCAGTCAGCAGAGACGCGGCGGCAGTGCTGAGGTGGTCGGGGATGAGCAGCTGGGTGTGTGTGTGGATCCCTGCTGGGTGGAGCTGCCACAGTGGCTGGAGACACAGTGATCCAGTTGGACCATTACAAAGGTTCATTCTGGAGGATTGAACATGCATGTAGAGGCCCTGCTTACCATTCCTGTTAGGAGCTCAAACAACAACGTGCCGAGACTCCACCAGTCACACGCCTCTGTAATTCGGGTCACTCCACCGATTTCTGCCACCAAAGAATGAGAGGAAACACGTTCGCGTCGAACAAGGTGCAGTTCGATATTTTGCCACTAGGTGGCAGGATTAAACAAATTCTGAGTGTACTGGTGCGATGTTGTACCTGGAGCACAGTACATCTGGTCCATGGCTCTGCAGCAGATCTCGGACTGAACCTCACTCCACTGGCCAAAAAATGTCAAGCACACTTTTCCTGTGATCATATTAAAACCAACAGATCGAAATCATATTTTTATTTTTCACATATGATACTGTTGAGCTACTGGAAATACTCACCATTGCTGGTGAGCAGAACATTTCTGGGATTGAGGTCTCGACACAGGATGCCTTGCTGGTGCAGACTCTCCAGAGCTAGCAGGATCTGTGCACCCCAGACTCGCACCTCTGCTTCAGGCAGACCCCAGCAGTTCTGCAGGGCCTTATCTGTTGGGGAAGACTTGAGAGGAATCTGGGGAAGGTGGCACCATCCGTCCACCTCCATGATCTGGTCTTCCTCCTGATCCTCATTTTTTTCTGATTTCTGGAAAACATCCTTGTTGTCTTTGATGTTGTGGACCGGTGGGCCGGAGGAGAACCAGCTCATAAACGATCGCTCTTTTGCTGGCGCCACTTCCTCCCTGGGGTTCGATTCTCGAGCCTCCTGTGAACCACCTTTTGCCTCACATGCTTCCACTTTGGACTTCAGTCCCAAAAGTGCTGGAGAGGGCCCTGGAAAAGACCCCTGTTTTCCCGCAATGCTGTGGCAGAGCAACGTGGGGGAGGACCAGGAGCTTCCTGATGTTGTCCTTGAGTCCGTATGGTCAGAAAATATCGCTCTGTCTGTGCTCCTGATCACTATTATTCCATTCTTTTCCTCCGTGGTGGGACTGACACTGTCCTGCTTCAAGTCTACGGACCCCTGTTGAGAGCTGCTGCTATCCCACGAGACCTTGCCATGGATCTGAGTTTGGCAATGGAGAGGGAGGTGCAGAACAGCAGGGGATGAACTCAAGCCATTATTGGAGCCGCTCGCTGATCCTCCTTTAAGGAATGAGGTCTGGCTTGTATGAGGTGTCGTTTGTCCGAGTGCGCCAGTGTCAGTCACTGCATAGGGGTTTATGATCTCACAGTTTTTTGCTGGATCAGCAGCTTTCCAGGCCTCCTCAAACTCGGAGCTGCACTCTGTCAACCCCATTCCGGCTCTTGTTGGATTGACATCTGACATGGAATTAAGGGCTAGACTGACACGAGCACACGGGAGAGGAAGAGCAGGGTGTTCCTGAGTTTCACTGGAGTGCAAACACAAACTAGGAGCTGGTGGATGGATGCGAGTGTTGACCTGTGCCCCCGATGAGCCGGAGTACAAGGTAAGCCGCTCCAGCTTCGAATAAAATGACGCCGCAGAGCGCGTGTTCTGCAGGCATCCCGTTTCCTCGATGTAGGAGTGTGTCCTACAGCTCTCCACCCTCTGAGTCTCATCCCAGGAAGTGGGAAACTCTGCATCTGGACTCTCAGCGTTGGGCTTGTCCCGAATCCCCCCCGTGCTGCCTCCACTGTTGTGCTGGTAGTCTGTGCTGATTGTGGGCGAGGTGTAGCTGGTCTTCAGCTTGGCGTTGTGCTGGCCGGAAGCGAGGCATTCTGGGTGTTCCCTGGCCTTCTCGTTCCTCAGCTTGTGGAGTTTGGAGAAAAGCCTCCCACCTATATGGAGCAACAGTTAACATACAAGAAGAGCACTGATGGGGGGAGGGGGGGTCTTTTAAATCACAGTTGACCTTTGACGTGTTCGAGATGCAGATACACGGCGTCCTCGCTGACGTAATACCTTAGCAGCTTAACCATATAGGGCACCCCCTGAGGAATGATGGTGGGCTGGTCACGGCTCTCCCAGCTCGATTTGACCAGACTCTGCAAGAACACATTAACTGATGTCTTAGGAAAGAGCAAATGTCACACATTTAGCCAGACGTGCTGGGATTGTCCCGTCTGAGATGACTAAACCCTCCTGTTCCTGGAATCTGAAGTGGAGTTTCAGACGGATCAGTGCCGAGCCGTACATGAACTTACATCTGCTTCAAAGAATATCTCGCTGCTGACCCATAAACAGTCCCGTCACGCCTAAGATAAAACTGATCTGGTATTGTTAGCGCACGCGGATGAAGACTGACCTTGACGACGAACGTTTCCTTGTTGACCATGCTCTGGACGATCAGCACCTTTTGGGGAGGGACATCAGGTGTTTAGGGGCACCACAGCGGAGCTCAGTCAACACTTTCAAAGCTAGCGCTGTCCTACCTTATCAGTGACCCCCACCACCTTACACATGTCCAGATCCTCCACAGGGGAGCTCAAGTGTCTGATAGGGCGGAATCTCAGACTGCTGTAACCCTGGCGATCAGAGGATACGGTCAAATAAAAGCTTTCATGCCCAATGCTAAATGATTGAGCCTTGCCTGACAAAGCATGAAACAGCTGCATAGATGGAACTTCACAGATGCGACTCCTGGCTGACTCTTACCCCTAAATGCGAGCTTCCCTTCACAAGGTTGTCCTGCAAATGTGTTATGAAGATTTCTTCGGCTCGCTTCAGATACTGTGTCGTCTTCCTCTTCACTGCCTCCCGGCGCTCCTTGTTAGGATCCACTGCGTAATTCAAGAGGAAAGCAGAGGAGCAAAGCTGACTAAATCCACAGGACACCTGAACCCTAACAAACCTTTGTCTTCACTCCTGATAAGGGTACAGATAACCTCCTACTGACACTATGAGGGGAAAATGTTGGACCAACAAAAAGAAAAAAGGCTCTTTAACCTTTGGCTTGTTACTTCCTGGTTCTATTCCATTCCATGTGATCCCATCACATGACGCTTGCACACAAGCTTCCTTAAAGTCAACACATTTAGCACAGACTTGAATGGCATCTACTCACGCTGGACACCGTTCAGCAGCAGGTCCACCCCGTTCTTGTAGTAGCTGAAGGCTGCTTCGTAGTCCTCGCTGACCTCGCTGTCCAGGGCCATGCGGAACTGCTTGGCCGCCTCCACCAGGTAATCTCTCTTCGCCATCGCCGCCTTGTCACGGGCTTGTCGGCCTGCTCCCGAGCGCAGCTTTAGAATTTGAAAAGACTCCGACTTCAGACATGGCAGATGCAGCTGAGGTGCTGACAGGCTTGGAAAGTGAAATCACCAGCTGGACTCACATGTGCTCCCGGCCCCGATCAATAACAGGAAGCATCTTTGTTGGTGGTCACTGGGACTGTTGCGTTTCTAATCCCGGCGTCTCCAGCCCTCAGGTCTTCGCGGAAGAGCATGATCATCTGGGTTAGAAGAGAAGGAAAGGGTTAACCTAAAAACCAGCACAGGAAGTGAGAGTACTATTACTGAAGAATGAGAAGAAGTGGAGTACAAAGGTGACTCAGAGAGTTCAGCATGTTGGAGTCATCTGTCGTCACAGAGGACAACTGAACTAGATCCTCCTGCACCTCTCAAGTGGGTGTTGAATTCCAAACCAGCACAGGATTTTTAAAATCACATGCGAGTCTACAAATGCACCATTCCTCCATTTACCCCATCAGTCACAAACATTTTCATTCATTTACGATAAATTCTCTTGTAAAACAGCACCGTCAAACACATACACACCCCATCCTGGCCACAGTCATGGAGGCGACATCATCTAAGGAGCGTTATGAAACGCGCACGGCCGTTCACAGCTCTCCTCCTTCAACACCATCCTCCCCCTCCCAACATGCACATGCACGGGCATTGAGACGGCACATCCCGGCGACTATAAGAGCAGGTGCATGAGCGCTGATACCTTCTGTAGTGGATGAGAAAGGAGCATGGCCTGGACTCCCCCGACTCAGCAGCATCAGCACCAGCAGCAGCCCGTGTCCTCAGCAGCTTGGACACACTTGTCTGGGGAGGAATAGGGGGAGGGGAGAGCTGAGCCGAGGCACAGGATTGGCTGAGAGTGATGTCACTTAAGGGTAGCGTCACATGCAAGTCACCCGAGCTATGCTCACGCCCTCAGCCCACCCTCCCCACTCCCACTCCCCCGCACTCTCCACTGAAGGCGCAGGCAGATTTAAAGAGACAGTGTTGTTTTTCTGCGTGCCGGCAGAGATTTTCCTACCATGGCTTCTACTTCCCAGCTGACCTCAACTCAAGTTTTGGCTTTGAATAGTAAAACATTTCAATTTTGAAACGTTCAGTCATCAAAGCATCACGAACCCTTGCTTTGATGTTGACCGGCCAACGGGTGAGTGGCCGCCCAGAACCTCTAATCTTGGTGGCTCAGTACCAGATGGAGCCAGGCTCCAGTCGCTGCACAAAGGAGAGTGGCTCCACCCAAGGGAGAGCTACTTTACAGGAAAAGGGGGGGATGAAAGCTCTAGTGTTGATGTGGGGGGTGGGTAAGATGTTTGCATCATTATCCTAAAAGCACTGAAGAGAGGGGTCTGATCTACAGATTAGTTTTTGGAGATATTCTCCAAACTGTTGTTTTTTTCGCTGATGATTGCAATTTCATGAACACAGGACACTTGATGAAATGCTCAGTATTGATTTTATTTCAGAGAAGAACATCAGGTGCAGTCAGTGAAGATCGTTCGCATCAATCACCACACAGCAGATCGAGACAGAGGCCTCACTCTTCGCCAAACCTGAGGTTGTAGGACACGTAATAACCTTTGTTGTACATGTAAAGCTTCTGATCAGTGGGGTTGTAGTGCAGATTGACAAAGCTGTCCTGGAATTTCTGAAAGTAGACGCTCATCTGCTTCTCCTCACCAGTCCGGGTATCGTACGAATAGTAGATCTCTTCCGTATTCAGATCTCCGGGCCTGGTGGCGTACATAACCCCACACGCCATGAAAGCGTTCCCCACCAGAGGTTTGAATGCGTTAGTGGTCCATTCATCCTCAACGGCAAATGATTTCTCATCTATTTTAGCCGCGACAATTTTACCGTTGGCTTCCTCGGTGGAATACAATACCCACAATCCTTTCTCATCAGCTGAAAAGTCCAAATACTGCTTTGGCGAGTACACGTAGGTGTAGGTCTCACTTGCTTTTGTCATTTGCCGATGGGTATAAACAGATGAGGTCAGATTTAATTTGGACATTCGGAATGGGTTGCTCGCCTGGAAGTACACAGCGTTGCCGTGAACGATGTAGTTGTTGCCGGAGCCCTCGTAGCCCTGCGGCAGACCATGGTGGGTGAAGGAGGACCTTTGGATGAGTTTGTCGTAGCTAGAGTACAGGTAGAACTCGAACACCGATGGGCTGCTGTAGGCGCCGTACCAGTACATCGACTCATGACCTCGGACGGGTTTGGAGTCTTTCCCCCAGCCTCCATACTGGTATCCAGCATTCAGATGGGCATTTATTTGGATGAGCGTGGGCTTGCTAACAGTCACAATTCCAGTGTTGTTGCAGTTGCCTATTGAGAACAAAGAAAAATGTTACCTTTGTTGTCTATTGTGTTCAACTTCTCACACGACTGCAACGAAAAAGGCTGACAACGGACCAATATCTGGTTTGAAGTACTCCTGCCCCTCCTGGCACTCCTTTAACTTCCTCTGCAGCTTGAGGAACTCGATTCGGATCACCTCCAGGTTCTTTTTGTCAAAGGTCTCCAGTTGGTTCACAATGAGGGTCATGTTGTGAATCTGGAGCATATAGACAGGATTAGAACCCCCCTGGGATGATCAATTGACCCGCGTTCTCACCTCGGTGAACAGGCTGTCGAGCGCCGGTGAGGAGGCGTTGAGGGAGTCTCTGAGCTGAGATACCAGAGCCTCAAACTCTCTGAGCTCAATCCTAAGAAGCTCAAAGTCCAGTTTGATGTAATCATCAGGGCTGCTGTCCATCATGGCCACTCTCACCGTCAGGTCCATCAGTTTCTCCAAGTAAACCTCCAGCTTAGTGTCGTAGCTCACCATCTGAAACAGGAGAAAATATGTCCATTCCAACTGGTTTTATGTTTTCAGGGGGATTCGTATAGAAGCAAAACCAGACATCTGTATTATTAGGGGCCATGCAAGCGGCGAAGCCCTGAAAATGAATAATCAGCCAGGCTGAACCAGTGTTGTTCGGTCATAGAAGCAGCATCAGGTCCAGCCATGCAAAGAAATGACTTTCTAATTATATAATGCAGCGTTGCTGATTTATTTGACCATAGCAATGTGAAAAAGAACCGTGAAAGGTGATGTTCCCCCCTGACTTACTTTATTTATCTGGATCTCAACCTCCCGCTTCAGGTCGCTGGTGATTTGCTGCATGTGTTGAACGCGGTTGACTGGGAAGTTGCTGTCAGGCAGGAAGACGCTGCAGAGACACTCCAGTCCTCCGCCAGACGAGGTCACGTTCCCGCTCTCCCAGTCTTCCACTGGCTGCAAGAAAATGCTCTCAATTGAGGGGTCAAACGTAACGAGGGTGGCTGGAAATCGTGGAAACTTACGAGCCAGGCCAGCGCGGGGCCGAGGAGGGAAAGCAGCAGCAGCAGCAGCAGCATCGGGGACATCGCTCCTGGATGTTGTCTCACAGGGTGACTGTTCAAATCTGTGGACTCTTCACGTCTCAAAGCGTAGTTAAATCACATGACGTCACCGCGCGGTCCTTACTTTATTTGCCTCCTTGAGATCAGAGCAGGTGTTCAGGTGTGATCTGCAGTCGGTTTTGTTTATTCAGTCGGAGAACAACGCCCGTCCGGCACTGATAACACAGCAGCCTGAGCCACGTTTCCACAATCAACTGACTGTACACTGGTTTTACACACGTTTATCTTTTCGCTCATGTTATTTACATTCTATAAAGAATCAAGTGTAATATCCTTCCAGCCTGACGGCGCTGAGGGCTTATATGAGGCGTTCGGATGCAGAGATCTGGCAAAGAATTGAGAATTGGTCAGTTAATATTTATCAGCCAGAAGTCGCTGGCTCAGTTAGATGGGTTTATATGATAACTGGCTTGATATTCACCTGGAAAAGGCTGGCTGAAATAACTTTTAATGTTGAATTTCAATTCTTAATTGCAGTTTGCTAGTTAGTTCCGCTCTGTTTGTTTTGTGGACTCGAACCCTTTAATCATTATTCTAGGCGATCCAAAATTATGCTCACTCTACCATCCAAATAATGTTTGATGCCTGCTCACCTCTGTCATAATTATATGATAAAACACTGATATTTTAGGGTTTCCCACCATTTTACTTCATCTAAGTAGAGTGAAGTATGCTTTGACTCCAGAAATGATGATAATCATGCTGACTTATTGTTTCATAAAAGTTAGGATAAAAACTTTAACATTTGGAATGCTTCAGTTTGATTTTATTCAGGAAATGACAGCAAAGAGGAGTCATGCATGTGTTACAGTTCACACTGTATTTTTATAGTGACAACAGTGGGTAAATACAGATCGATCGCATCAATCACAGTACGGCAGATCCTAAAGCTCAGGGCTCATTCTTTGTTAAACCTGACACTGTAGGACACATAGTAGCCATTGTTGTACATGTACAGCTTCTGATCGGTGGGGTTGTAGTCCAGGTTGGAGTAGTTCTCCTGGAACTTTGGGAAGCGAATGTTCAGGTGCTTCTCCTCATTGGTCTTGGTGTTGAACGCGTAGTAGATCTCCTCCGTGTACATATCCACTGACCTGGTGGCGTACATGACTCCACAGGCCATGAAAGCGTTCCCGGCTAACTGCTTGAATGCCCCGGTGTTAAACTCCTCTGCTATGCCAAAAGATTTCTCGTCTATTCTGGCCAGAACGATCTTACCCTTGCTTTCCTCTGAGGCGTACAACACCCACAGGCCTGTCTCATCGGCTGCAAAGTCCAAGTTCTGATTATTAGAGTAACTGTAGGAGAATCTTTGGCTAGCCGCTGGGATGACTCTGTACTCGTATCTGGAGCTGGTCAGATTTAATTTGGACATACTGAACGGCGAATTGATCTGGTAATATATGGTGTTGCCGTGAACGATGTAGTTGTTACCAGTACCTACCCACCCGTTTGGTATGTCATGGACTTTAAAGGAAGTCCTGAGAAGCAGCTTATCGTAGTTAGAGTACAGATAGAAGTCATACACCGCGGGACTGCTGTATGCACCATAGAAGTACATTGATTCATAGCCACGGATGGGCTTGGAGTCTTTACCCCAGCCTCCATATTGATAGCTTGCACTTAAATGAGCGTTCAGCTGGACTACTGTTGGTTTGCTGACGGCCATGATTCCAGTATTGTTGCAGTTGCCTGGGAAAAGAAGAAAAATACTGTTCATGGCTGGCACAATCTAATGTTTGAGCTATGATCCATAATGTGACTTACCAATGTCTGGTTTTAAGAACTCCTGCTCCTTCTGGCAATTCTCTAACTTCTTCTGCAGCTTGGCGAACTCAAGTCGGATCACCTCCAGGTTCTTCTTGTCAATGGTCTCAAGTTGGTTCACGATGGCGGTCATGTTGCGGATCTAGCGTGCAATCGGGGAAATGACATTGTGGAGTTACCAGTGAGGAGGACTGAAGAGCGACTGGGTGAAAGGAGCTGACCTCAGTGAACAGGCTGTCAAACAGGGGCGAGGTGGAGTTGAGGGAGTCTCTGAGCTGAGACACCAGAGCCTCAAACTCTCTGAGCTCAGTCCTGAGAAGCTCAAAGTCCAGTTTGACGTAATCATCAGGGTTGGTGTCCATTATGGCCACTCTCACCGTCAGGTCCATCAGCTCCTCCAGGTAAACAGTCAGCTGACCATCATAGCTGACCATCTGGAGGAGAACAAATATGGATTCAACATACATTTTTTTCAGGCGCGGATGCTTGTAAAGCATCAGAGCCGACTACGTGCGCACCTTGTTCATTTGAATTTCCATTTCCAAGAGCAGATCCTTGGTGACCTGCTGCATGCGCTGAACCCGGTTGGCAGGGAAGGTGGTGTCGGGCAAATACACGTGACAGATGCACTCACCCGACTCACCCACCGATGCAGTCACATTGCCAGATTCCCAGTCCTCCACAGGCTAAAAGAAACAGACATGTCCCGCTTAAATTGGATTACAAAGCACAACTGAGTTGATTAAAACACTTACAATCCAGGCAGAAGCAGGAATGAGAGTTGACAGAACCAGCAGCAGAACCGACAGCATCTTGTGTAGCTCGTCAGCTTCCTAGTGTCTCCTCGGGAGCCCAGTCGAAGGGCTTTTAAAGGCAGCTCTTATCGCATCATCTCAGACAGCTTCTTCTCTTCTCAGAGGTATTTACTGAGCACAAATATCTGGGTTTGCCCACAATTAGCGGGTTTATCTGAACCTGAGCCGGATGAGAAGATCGCCACCTGTGGTGAAGTGAGGCCTTTATGGCTTATTGTCTGAGAATCTGTCACGTTGCATTGAAAGGTAGTAACAGTTTAAGATGCTCCTAAATGCCAATCACCTCAGTTGAGATACTGGGAAGGTTATAGAACAGGCCTGGCCAACCCGCGGCTCTTTGCCTGGTTTCATGCGACTCTAACGTTCATATCGAAGTTTGGGTTTGTGTTTTTTTTAATGTGCGTGTTCGCTTCGCTTGAGTTCAATACGATGCTTTCGCCAAACGCGCATGCGCGTTAGATGAAAATACCGCTAAGTTTCTCAGTAGGGGCAAGAACTTTTGAGTAAACAATCAGTGTCAAGTTCGCCTTCAAAATGGCAGGAAAAAATGCACGAAAGCTTCGTGACCCGGTTCCGTGATCTACAACTGAAAAAAAGATATTTTAATTATTATATTTTTGTTTGTGGACTTAGTTGAATTGAGAGTTTGTGTGTGTGAGACAGTGCACACAATGTTCATTGTTGAAAATGACTGGCCCGTGGTCTGTAGAAGTCAAATTCTGTCATTATCATGTTGGTGTGTGACATTTACAATAAATCTGGCTAAGCAGAGGTGTGTGTGTGTGAGGAAGGGATGAGGTGATGTTCATATGTGCCCACGTGTATGATGTGGCTCTTTGCGGTAACACAGTAAAAAATGTGGCTCTGACTGGTTGGCCACCCCTGTTATAGAATGTAATTCTTGTGATTTCAACAATTTAAGACACTGATTATGGACTATGAGTGGTCCACAGTGATAGGCTGGACATGGTGGTGGGTCAAATATATGAGGACAGGGATTATACAGCATCACGAATTATCTTGTTTAAATCATATTCTTAATTTTTTCTGATTCTGCCTCATGATAAAATTACACACATTAAAAGTCAGAGAGTTATATAAAGTAGAAAAAAATAATCTTATAAAGGTCTGAAAATACGGTTGCTTCTTTATTTAATAATGAAATCAAATGTTGTATCCTCCTTCAAAATAAAACATCTCCATCATCATCTGTATTTGAAAATCATCCGAGAGATTTTCCCAGCAACACCAATCCAAGATCTCCGGGTCTTTTTGTGTCGGATACATTTAGTTTATGATTAAAGCTGTTGCTTTTGACTGAGTCTTGTCATAATGAAAGATTTCAAACTACAATCAGGGTGTTTGTTAGCTGCAGGTTTTTCAGCAGTTTATCATTTCACAAGTGCAAATTAGGTGTGAGGTTTTTTTCTATTTTTATCTTCAATCCGATTAATTTTGTATCTATCAATGGAACAAACAAGTTCATTCTGTTGTCTTTTCTTTCAATAGGGCTTCAGAACAGTTTCACATCACTCATGCACTCCTCATCTGTGCATTTATTTTATGGAACAATGTGAATAAATATTAAAACTCACTGTAATGTACTCAAAAGACACGCTTGAATCCTTTTTAATGCTTAAGATCATTTATTGAGGATACAGATTAAGATCATTTATTTAGGCATCCAAGATGTGATATGCAGTTTATCACAGATGATCATTTAGCTGAGGCTAAACGGTGGCTTCACGGTGGCTTTAACCGTGTGGTTAAACCACAGCTGATAGTTGACATAGTAACCGTCATTGTACATGTAGAGCTTCTGGTCGGTGGGGTTGTAGTCCAGGCTGGAAAACTTCTCCTGGAACCTCTCAAAGGGGATGCTAAGGAAGCTCTCCTGTTCGGTTTTGGTGTCGTACTTGTAGAAGACCTCTTCTGTGTGGATGTCAATTGTTCTGACTGCGTACAGAACGCCGCACACCATGAAGGCGTTGCTCACTCCTGGTTTATAGATGCCGGTCTGCCATTCTTCCTCCACCCCAAAAGAGGCCTCGTCTATTTTGGCGATGACCATCCGGCCGTTGGAGTCCTCCGTGCCGTAGGTCACCCACAAGCCGGTTTCATCTGCGGCAAAGTCGAAGTTCTGATTAACGGTGCTGGAGTAGGAGAACTTGTTGCTGGCCCGGGGAATCACCCTGGATCCATACTCCATCGTGGTGAAATTGAGCTTGGCCAAGCCGAACGGGCTGTTGATCTGGTAGTACAGAGTGTTGTCGCGGATGATGAAATTGTTTCCAGTGCCGGTCCAGCTGCTGTGTAAGTTGTGATGCTGGAAGTGGTTTCTCAGTATGAGGTTCTTGTAGTTGGTGTAGAACCTGATGTCGACTATGGAACCACTAGTGTAGCCAGAGTACCAGTACATGGATTCTCTGTCAGGAACAGGCTTGGAATCTTTGCCCCAGCCTCCAAACTTGTAGCCAGCATTCAGGTGTGCATTGAGCTGGCTCACGATGGGCTTGCTGACCCTGATGAGACCCGTGTGTGCACAAGATCCTGCGAAGGAACAACGAGGTGGAGGTTCACACATTGTGGAGGGTTTAGACTCGTAACAGACGTTGGTTTATGCGTGTTTACCAATGTTGGGGTTGAAGATCTCCTGGTGGCGCCTCTCGCACTCCTCCAGCTGCAGCTGCACCTTGAGGTATTCCCGACGCGTCAGCAGGACAACGTTCTTGTCGTAGGTCTTCTCCAATCTGGTCAGGGTCGAATTCAGTGATGTGACCTGGAATAAAAAGAGTTTTACCAATTGTTCTTGCATCGGTTGGATTCAGAGCAACTTCTGGAGGACATGCCTGGACACGAAGAGTCTGGAAGACAGTTTTGGAGCCACTAATGGAGCTCCGTAGCTCTTTCACCAGAGCTTCCACTTGTTTAATCTCCACCTTTTTGTCATCCAGATCAGCATCGTTGTAGGAATCTGGGTTCTTTTCCATTTTTTCAATATCTGCCGTCAGCTTTACTATCCTTGCCGCATAAGTCGTTATTTTGGTCTCGTAATCTTCCAACTGGAATCGAATCAGATCAAGTGAGAATCATTTTTTACATTTCATCCCGAAAGGGTGTGACCCTCCGTGCACATGCTTCTAATCCACCTTGCCCATCTCCAGCTCCAGTTTGCGGGAAATCTCCGTGGCAGCTTCCTCGACCTCCACCAGTTCAGCGATGGGGAAGGTAGAACTGGGCAGGAAGGCGTCACAAGTGCACCTGTCGCCACTTCCACCTCCCGTCTCATTGCTGCTCCGACTCCAGGAGCCCAAGCGCTGAAAAAGAAAGCAAAACAGTCAAAAGCCGTGTCTTACGGCACGAGCCCAGAGAATAAAGAGGCATGGGCGGACCCACGTCCTGTCACACACACCCCCCAGGCCAGTGCAGAGCTCAGCAGAGCCAAGAAGAAGAGAGGGCTGAACATTCTGATACCGTCAGAGTCCAAATGGTTGGGACGGCTGGATTATTCTGTGCTATATAAATCCTTTTGGACCCACCTGTTTGCTGCACCTGCCCTTGTTCACAGCATCTGTACATATGGCACAGAGCATCTGTTATCTCCAGCAAACAGTAAAGCGACAATTGGATGTTTGTACAAAATTATCAGCCAACTTTTGTGGATGTTTGTCTGTTTTGAAAAATCCATGGGCGGATCTCCCGTCTCACTTTTCCCAAGAGTTATAAAATGTTTGACTTCCGCTTGACTGAGCCCTTTATTGGGAGATAACTTATAAACTCTGCATAGATTCATTAATGCACAACAACATTTTTATTTTCAAAATAATTCCTTCCACACAAGAACACAAACTGTTTATCACTTAAGCGTCGGTTTCTGCATCTTTATTGGGTTTTAAAAATTGGACTGATGACATTATAGTTTGACAACTTTCTTTGGATTCTTTGCACCTTTTCGAGGTTTCTTTTTCTTTACTTTCCTGGATTTGGTTTTGACCTCTGGCAGCTTGGCACTGAGCGCAGGCCTGGACCTGGTCAGGTGAGTCGCTGCGGGTTTACTGTTGCTCATCCCAGGATCAGAGCGCACGCCCTGGCCAGAGATGGACTTGCCTGGAAGAGCGCGGGCAGGGTGGTCCAGAAGGTTGGGTTGGGAGTAGGAACGCATGGTCGGGGAGCTTTTAGGGCGGTAAGGCGAAGTGCCTCTCAACATGGGTAGGTGCACGTGCTCGCTGCTCAGGTTAGCGACAGAATATCGGCTGTTGGACATCAGAATGTGGTGCCATGAACTTAAAGGGGTCGCGGAGAAGTGCTGGGGGCCGCTTGAGTCCTCTTTGGCACCTCCCGGAGATATGACCATGGAGTCGTGTGGCGTTACTGCCTCCACGGCACTCTGGAAGGTCTTCAGGATGCGATCGCTCTTCTGCCTCTCCTTCTTCTGCCGGGACTCGACCTTCCTTTGCTGCCGCCGCTGAGCCTTCATCATCTGCTTCCTTGTGTCTGCCAGCCCCCTGCAGAAAAACATCAGAGGATCCATTGAATACCCTGGGCCAGGACACTAAACATCAGACGACCCAGGCTGAACAAAGGCCAGCTCATAAAATAAACTCGGCTGAAGCAAGTGATCGTAAAACCGCCTAATGTTTAGCAAGAAGGGAACATCCAGAACAGGGCTCTGTGAAACATTTAGCAGAGGCCACCTGCGGGTATTTGCAAACAGCTGACTCACCTGTAGTCTACCATCCCTGTCCTGTCACGATCGAGCCTGTCAATCAGCTCCTCGATATGGTGCCGCTCCAATGGAATGCTTGATTGCTTTAATGAAAAAGAAGAAGTCAGTTTATTCCTTTGCTGACATTTTTCCCTTGAGAGGAAGGATTCGATCCTCTCAGTAACATTCATGCACCTGCACTGCCCTCCTGAAGTCAGAGACGGGCACCCGCATGGTGCCGTCTTTGTCGATTTTCCGGAAGAAATCCCACAGACGTAGCTTGCGTTCATCCAAATAATCCTTCAGGAAAGTTTGGAGATGATAGTTTGAGTGTCACGTCCTCTGGAGCAAGAATCGCTGCTCTACATGAACGTGAATCCAGAGGCGTCGTGTTCATTAGCTGACCTGGATGACTTTCATCGGGTCAACGCGTTTAGGTGGTTTCTTCGCAATGAAGCCACCCACGCCTCCGTACTGCACTTCCAGGCTGGGATGCTCCTGACAGGTCAGCGCCAGTAGGTGCATGAAATTCTCATTGACAAGGACATTCTGCTTGTCCAAAAATATCCAGAATTACAGAAAACATAGGAAGGATCTTTTTGTGGACACATAACGAAGACAGCACCACCTAGAACTCACACAGATGTCGATCTCCTCTAAAGCAGTTTGAGAGGCTTTCTTTACCACAGTAAGCAGCGCCAGTGCGCCCTCTACTGTTACAGAGTTGTAAGCCAGCTACAGGAGGGGAAGAACAAGAAAGATTCATCTTGAAACCTGTGCGATGTCATATGTTGAAATCCTCTGCACCCACCTGCAGGATTTGGAGTGTATCGTTGTGCTCAAGACCCCTGGAGAGCATCCCAACACCCTCATTGGTGAGGCGGTTGTTGTTCAGGTTAAGGTGCACCAGAGTGGTGTTGAACTTCAGGGCCTCTCCTAAGGCCAGGGCGCCCTCATTTCCAAAACCGTTCCACGATAAATCGAGATGTTTCAAGCCCGTATTCACCTACGATGGAAACCGATTTTGGAAACAGTCGAAGGTAAAACGAATCTCCCGTGCGGACGTACCCTGAGTCCAGCACAAAACGCCACCGCTCCTTTCATTCTAATGTGGTTCCAGCTCAGATCCAGCACTTCCACTCCCTCATTGTTTGCTGTATGAGTGAACCATCAAAGCATTAGCATTGTGTGCCTACAGTGGTTTCACCCTGTGCTCATGCGTGTAAAAGCATTAACATGAGTGAATATTACTGTACCGAGCAGTTGTCCCAAATGTTCCCCTCCTTTTCCACGAAACTCATTATGGCTCAGGTCTAGTTCCTTTAATCTGGAAGTAATCTAGACATGAAATTATTAGCAACAGAAAGAGTGCTAATGCAAACAATAGACCGATAACTTTCAACTCATCGCAGCCTATTTGGTTAAGCTGAAATCACTTACTTACAGATAAGGCATCTCCAAAATATTTGGCATCATCATCAGTAAATTCATTTCCTGTTAGGACAACATTAACAGCTGATTTTTAATATCTATGATGTGACATTGTATCTGGCATTGTGACAGCTTTGGCAAAGTTCTACATGAGAGATCAATGTATAAAACCTTCAGTGGCTCTGACTAGCGTGATTCCTGTCTCAGCCAACATGTCTCTCTACTGGCAGTAGTAATGAAACTTACCTGAGAGTTTCAGAATTTTTAATGAAACGTTGTCCAACAACATCTGAGCCACATATCGAGCTCCTGCCGACTTCAGACCGTTATTGGACAAATCCTGCACGCAAACAACATGGATACGCTTGAAAACCTTTTGCGCCATCTAGTGGCGAATCTTAATTCCTACACACCAAGTGGTGAATGGTGAAGTTTGCCCTCAGCATCTCCAGCAGGTATTTGGCTCCTTCAGCTTGAATTTGATTGTCTGCTAGTTCCAGGGTGTTGATATGCATATCAGACTAAATACAGATAATGTGTCAGCAATAACTATTGTCTGTTTTAAATTATGCAAAAGGTGAGTATTTCAATTTACCACTAAAGCAAACGCCAGAGCTTTGCAGCCCAAAGGTCCTAAGCCATGGTGGGAAAGGGTCATGGTTGGGAGGGCATGATTTCGTATAAAGTATGAAACTGGCACTACACCCACCAGTTTGCAGGCCTGTCGGTACTGTTTAGGTACCGATGTCTCCCCGTTGCCCTCTGCTTTTTCTGAAACAGAACAACAGGAACATGTGTTTACATGGTAACAGTGACAGCGGCGCAGGAGATCATACTGTTGATGGATTTAATTTACTTACCATCTGACTCCTGGTCTGTGTCATCCTCTGCCTCCACGCCCAGGGATCTGGATGTGCTGTCTTCATCTTTCAAGCAGAGGGATTCAAAAGACATTGTCAACATTGCAGTCAACTCTTGCGTTCTATTTTAAATGCTCTGTTCATATAGACTCATGTGTTCCTCACAGGCAGTTACTGTGAAATAAAATCAGCAGGTAACTCTACCCCTGACATCAGATCTTGTGTAGGAACATAAATAATTAATGGCTCTGTGCAGCTTTAAATAACACCCATTCGAAATTGTATTTTGAAATGTGTTTCTAAGTTAAGCGATTAATTTCAAATAGATTATAAATTACATTCCTCTTGACCTTTGACGCCTCCCTCCCTTCCCTCTCACGCACATGCGCGTACTTAAGGGGGAGAAGCATGATTTGCAGCGTGTTATTTTATGTGTTTTACCCTTTATCCCGGTACTGGTTCAATCGAAGCCCAGGTAAATCTGTCTTTAAAACCCGTCTTCTAAAGCAGTAGGTACTGAGTTTAATCACAGTTGACAAAATGAAAACTGCGCGTTGCCACTGTAGCTAACGTTGCTAGTGACAAAAGTAACTTGTGACGCTGCTGACAAATTAGTTTGTCGTAGCGGATAAACCCTGCATTGAAATACACTTTTGGCACAAGACTATTTGGAGATAACCCACACTTTCTATTTCAACTCAAACGATTTATTTTCTTTTCCTTAAACTTCGAAACAAATTAGCGCTGTGTCCGAAACCACACCCTTATCCCCTAATAGTGCACTCAATAGTGGGTACGCCATCTGTCCGAGTGCTTAGTGGGCATCGCTGTACCCGATGTAGTGCGCTCGATGTATCCCACAATGCACTGCGAGATGTAGCGTACAACCGATGCACCCTAACTCGGAAATATATCCCATCAGCCTTTACGGTATCGTGACGTTTTGTTTTCTCTCTGTGCTATTTGATATACGATATTATTTTTGGGGGAAATAAGAAATCAATGTGTAGTTTACAATTGTTTTCAGTGGGGGTGCAATATGATCATCTTAAAATATTACAACATAATTGTATATATAAAAACCAACCAACCCATCAACCTTCATTGCCCCCCCCCCCACACACACACACACTTGAGATTGTTCTTCGGAATCGTCTGTTTCCTCACCAGACGACGGGATCTCAGTAAAAGAATATTTACAAAGATGAAAAGAAGCTCTGGATCCATTTCGTGATTAAAGATTGCTTTGTTATATGTTTTCACTACAGTGGAATGTGACTTAAGAATGTACCATCACGTCTTGGCTCGAAAATGTCACCTCAGTCTCACTGTTTTTAATCTTTTTTCACAGCTGCCACAAGGGAAAATCATCATTCTAATGGCACAAGCGTGTGGGATGGTAGTGCTGTTCCGGCCCAGTCCCAGACGACCCTGTCTGCCCCTGTTGGTGCAAAGACAGAAATGGAAAAAAGGATAAAAGAACCCAACTCAGAAAAGGGAGAAAATATGGAACAGGTCTCAAAACTTCAGTACAGTGAGACAAATGTGGAGTTTGGCCCGGAAATGACTAAAGTGGAGGAGGAGGAACTAGAGATCAAGAATGCGACATGCCAGGAGAGGGTGGAGGATCCCCAACAAACTGACTGGGAACCCAAACTTGGATCACAGTTAGGCCGCCTGCTGTTGCAGGACTATATTCCAAAAACCATCCTTCCAGTGCAGGAAGCTATCACTTCACCAAGTCTAGAAGAGTCAGCAGCTCCATCTGATCACAGGTTACAACAGACCACCAGCACAGGAGAGAAGCAGAAAGATTCCTTTCTCGTCCCTGGTATTGCCAAAAATTCTCAATTGTCATTTGGATTTGCTTCACCTAACACTGCAACTCACCCCGTCGGTGTGGAGTGTGAGCAACCCTACTTGCACATCCCCGCACGCCCCGTTATCACTCAAGTAATGCAACATCCTCCATTGCTATTTAATCACCAATATTGTCACTTCCCACTGTCCACATTTGAAGGTGATCAGATTTTTTTCAGATCTATTATTTTATGAAATGGGAACGTCAAAGATGTTACTTATTTGTTTTGCTCTGTTTTTGAAGCTCCTCTACCTGTAGAGTGGAGAGTCTGGCAGGAGGTCGTCACAAACGTGCCCACATCCGAGCCTGACATACAAACTTTCCCATCCGTATCAGCATCTCTGGACTTCACGGTTATGTCCTACAACATCCTGGCGGATGACTTACTGCAGACTAACCCAGATCTGTATGCACACTGCCCCCAAGAGGTGCTGGACTGGAACTACCGCTGCATGAGGATACTTCTGGAGATACAGAAATGGGCACCAGATGTGAGTCATATGCACATTCAGAGAAAACCGTTTCAGATTTGGTGACATTAATTGGCTCCGTGTTACATTCTGTGCAGATTCTGTGTCTTCAAGAAGTTCAAGAGAACCACTTTTATGAACATCTGCATCCAGTCTTGTCACTGTGGGGTAGGTCCTCCATGACAGTGGAACAGTCATGATGGAGTACACTATGATGAAGACATGCCCACTGTATATTGCCGTCTTGTGATTGACTTAGGTTACAACTGCGTGTATAAGCGGCGTACAGGGACCAAGACAGACGGTTGTGCTACCTGCTATCATATTAGCTGCTTCTCTGAAGTAGCGGTCTCCTCACTGGAGTTCTACAGGCCTGAGACAAAGTTACTGGACCGGCACAATGTGGCTATTGTGCTGTTGCTTCGGCCTGTGGTCGGAGGGTCAAACGCAAAGGCCCTGGGCCCCCTCCTTTGCGTGGTCAACACACATCTGCTCTTCAACCCCAGAAGAGGTGATGTGAAGCTGGCACAGTTAGCCATACTGCTGGCTGAAATGGATGGAGTGGTCCAGTCGCATAAGGCCAGAGGTGTTGATTGCAACTTGATATTGTGCGGAGATTTCAACGCTGTCCCTTACATGCCTCTGTACCAGCTGATTACCACTGGTCGCCTCTACTACCAAGGCCTGCCAGCAGAGAGGGTGTGATTACAAAATTGATTGACTGCATCCTACCAATGCCTGGAATTAAAAGTATGCTTTTCAATTGATGTTCAACAGATATCTGGCCAAGAGGCGCAGTCATACGGAACCAGTTGTCACAGGCTCTTTGCTCCTCTGTGGCCCAGCTCTCTTGGAATTTCTGCTAGCTGCCAGTACACAACAGTTCCCAAGAGATTGACCAACCAGAACAGCTTGAAAACTGGTCAGTTGATTTATTCCTTTTTTTGTACTTCATGTTTGATTCCCATTTCATGTCCTGCTTTACATCTGTTCTGCTGTGTGCAGGGAAATGTTGTTACAGCCCTGACTTCCTGCTGCAGATGCGCTTCAGCCCAGCTGCGTGTGTTCGCCCCGTGGACTTGATGCTGATCCCAGGTGTGACAGACATCATCCCGGGTAAAATAAAAACTACAATTATTCAGAAATGTTTTAGCTGTTCATGAGTGGATTTTCCTGCCATATTCCTAATTAGGTGTTGTGGCGTGTGGATTGTAAATCTAACTTAAATCTTTACCTTTCTGCACAGATCCCTCCAAGGATATTCCTGCCAATTATAATGAACGGTCAGTTGATGCACAGTTTTTCCCCAGTTTGACATTTTCAACTGTGTTTCTAACTTCTGAAGGAAATAAAAATGTGAAAGACAAAATTTTGTGACCGTTTCAGCCACACTCTTCATCATCAGTTGGGCCTGGAGTCGGTCTACAGCCATTTTCTGCCAGGCTCTGGTAATCCCGAGGTCACAACTCTGCATTCTAAAGGGGGAGCAACTGTTGACTACATCTTCTACAGCCCAAGACGCAGCTTCACCACTGGTCAAGGAGGTGGGAGGAGATGCCATGAAGATTAGGGGTCAGATTTTGCTGCTCTTGTCGACATCTTATGTGGGTTTTTTTCCTAGGTTCTCCTGGTTTTATGAGAGAAGGCTTGAAGCTTACTGGGTCTCTGTCCCTCCTATCTGAGGAGGTCTTGTGGTCACTGAATGGCCTTCCCAACGTCACGATGCCGTCTGATCATCTCAGCCTTCTTGCCAAATTCCAGATGGACCTAAATATTGCTTGAGTGGAAGAGCTCAGAGACACGAGAGACGGTGTAAATATTTCGGCTGCTTTCTGTTCAATTATTGTTTTCAAGGTATTCTTGCTTTATTTCTGGTCCAAGATCATAGTTTTTGAAGGGAAAACTTCTTCCATTTTGTTCCTCAGAACCAGGGCAGAGGTATTTACGTTGATGCTGCGAGTTCAGTGAAAATCTTGAAAACTTTATCAGTGAATTGATATCTATAATGCTAAGCTGCTTTTTTTGTGGCATCATATATTCATCAGCATTACATGTTGCCCAACTTTTCTTTGGTCATGTATGAGAATGTCAGCAAGGATAAATGTTCAGTGTAATAAATGAATGTTACAGAGTTATATGCACCCCTCCCCTTCCACCTTTCAACAGAAGGTTTACACAGAGGTAGAGGATGTTACTGCTGCAGCCATTAGGAGCTAATAACTGATCCCATTAAACCTGATCCCTGGGCAGAACACGTGACTGCTCATAAACAAGTGGAGTTCCTGTCTGACGAATAATTATAGCTGATTGATGGCTGAGTATCTGGACATGAAGATTGAATAAGAAAACAAGAACTTGTGTCTCCACTAAGTGAGCTTTTATTATGATCCTGCGAATCAACAGTATTCAAGTACAAAGCAGTAACAGGCAGCGCTACAGTGAAATGATGCCACGCCTACAACACTTCACACGATGATAGCCGATGCAAAATTCAAGTGCATGGTAAATATTAACAATGTCCACTGGTATTACCAGACACAGAGGAACTATAAAATGAAAACTTCAGTTTAAAAAAATGCTTTAAAAATAGTGTAAAGGCCTTAAAGGAAAGTCAGTCACTAGGATACCACTTAAGGCAAGTGAAAAAAGTCGCTACAAATAAGTGAGTAATGTAAAAAGCATATAAATTTGTCATTAGATAATTTATATGCAGCAAAGTTCCTCTTAATAACTCTTGGTTGAGTCAATTTCGCTCCCTAAGTATAGTACAGAAAATGCAAAATTTGATAGCATCGGGTTCAGTTTTAAGGATTTGGAAGAGCAGGGATTGAGCCGCGTTTAGTTAGGCAAGGACAACCAGAAGTTGAATACAAAAAGTCATTTTCTTCTCTTTGAGGTTTCTTAAAAGGCACCAGGGTCGTGGTTGGCAGACTAGTCACGACACGCACAATTAGAACGAAGGAGATTCAAATTCACATGACATTTACTCACATTTACAGTTCAATGATGCCAAATAGATGAGTCTTTGATGGGGAACCTGTGATATGTCTGCACGTAGCACGTGTAGCGCGTTTACGGTAGTGATAATGTCTGGTGCTTTGTTCAGTTAGCAAAACACTACAGTTGTATAAAAGTTTTTTTGTTTTTTTTTAAACCTGCCAGCACCGAGTTCTATCAGCGGCCCAACTCCAGGAAATACATCTAATGGCAGCAAGGGGCTGAATGAGGCATTTGTTTTTTGGTGAAAGAGCCGCTGGTGACCTATTCTTCACTACATCCTGTGAATAAGCCAATGTGTGTTCAAGAGAACTAAATCAGTGTTCACCATGAAACCAGAGAGTGGAACTCTGGGATTTGCTCCCCAAGCAAGCTGCTGCAGTTTCAGACGCGGATCTGGTACCCGTTCATGTCTGCAGAGGACTTTCGCTCCAAACTTTTCTTCTCTCCAGAGGACCTGCGACACAGCAACAACAAATGAACAAGACGCTGAGGCTGATTCATTCAGGGAGGTGTGTGTGTGTGGGGGGGGGGGGGGACTGTCTCTCAGTCATGAGACACCATGAGAATGTTTTCCAAAGACCGGCGCTTGTGACTGGAAACCATGAGCTTATTTTGACCACAATTATCCACGATACCGTCTCTCGGTGCGGCTGATCCTGCGTACGGGGCTGCCTGGTCCTCTGAGTGGCGATCCGATGCTGTTCCTCCTGTCTTTGGTGGGAGACGGCGGTGCAGGTTTTCCAATCTGCAAACCAAAAAAACCAAAACCATCACTGGAACCAGCTTTATCGATGGCCGGCGAGTATCTGACCCCTCTCTGCCCTGTTATAGAGCCCAGAAATCAACTGCTGATGGGTTGAGCGAGCGGAATCAGGCCATCACATTAGCTTTATTACACACAGGGCTCAGCATCAAGGCCGACTGCATTACGTTAGCGCAATTGGGCGATGAGGGAGGATCATTTGGAAGAAATTGCTCCTCCGGAAGAAGGTCAGCTCGGTGTCACTGTCCATGAAGAATGCTGTACGTCAACAGAGATCAAATAAGCAGGAAGAGTAGGAGGGTGTTTACTCTGCTGAGTGTAAATTACAGCTCTGAATCAGCTGTCGGCAGTGAAATGAGAGGCTGAATTTGTAAGATCTTTCAATAAAAAGACACGTAAATGTTTAAAAACCCCTGCCGGTTTTGTTGTCAGAACATCGGTGGTGCTGTACCTTCAGCCTCATGTCTCGAGTGTGTCTCTCCAGCTCCTTTCGCAGCTCCTCCTTGGTCAGCTTTTCCAAATCCAGGATGGAATGTTTCCACTCTATCTGCTCCACGCTGTGAGGGTCGTGGGACACGTACTGACCGATCCTGACCTTGCGCAGGGTGTGCCAGTAGCCTCGGTAGGCACCTTCGAAATCCTGCACCAGGTCCGTCAGCGTCCGCAGCTCCAGGGGCTTGAACATGAGGTCCTCCCGTCGGCTGATCCCCAGCGCCCCGAAGCGTCCCCCGCTGTGGACCCCCAGCACGATGTGATGGAAGTGGTTCCCTGAGAACTGAGACTGGAAGCTGATGGGGAAACGCTCCACACCAGGCATGCTGTTGGTGAGGTAACTGGTAAATGCAGGTTAAAGGAAATCCCAGTGGAAAGACGTACAGCAGGGACGCGATCAGCTGCTGTAAAGATTAAAGATACATCCCGAGAATCACGGCCTCCAGACATTTGATGGGCAGAGCCTCTCTTGTCATCTCTTTGGCGATGTCCATCAACCTGTGCAGAAGAGTGAAACAAGAGTCATGGAACACTGGTATTGATTTCATACAGTCAAACCAGAACAGTTTCCATCGGCCAGAGAAAGAAAATCTGGACTGCTGGGTCTCCGAAAGTGAGATCCAGGCACGGGGCATCGGAAAATGTGGGTTTGTGAAGTCACCATTTCCAATATAATTAACCAAGCAGGTCTCATATATGTAGTAGGTAAATTACTTCTGTTTCCTGCCGCTTTGTGCTTCATATTGGAGGTAAAATATGGCTTTATTTGTTACTTCTATGTGTGGTTAAAGGGATTTTGCAGATTTCAAATGTACAAAAGATCTCCCATCTTGCATGTTTCTCACAAAGCCCAATGAATTACACCAGTACAAGTACTCTGAACTTACGCAGTAAGAGGACGGCTCTTCTTGATTTCAAAAAACTGCGTACCTGTGTGATTGTACCTGCAGGTCGTTGTTAAGGTCTTAAAGTAACTGCAAGGACATTTCATGTTATGGGGACCAAAGGGAAGCTTTTAGAGGGCTTGGAGATATTCAGAGTTCTTTAGTTAATTATGGATGAATCTGTGGAAATAAAGCTTAATATAGCATCTACAGCGCCCTAGTTTCTGCCTGGCCCATACTCACCACAGTGGGTCAGTGGGATTAACAAAGAACCTTTGGATTATTGTTCTGAAAAACATTATTCATTAAAGCTAAAACACAGACAACACTGGTCAGGCAGAGGATACTGCAACTCCCTGATGTATTTCTGTATGGCTTCCAGACGCTGTGGAATGGGGGTGGTGGGCTGGTACGTAGGCACGCTCGGTACTGGAATCTGTGGGACAGAGCATCCAAATAATTCCACTGGTTCTGTACAGTCCCAGATATCTCAATTCCTGTTTTAGCTGTTAAGTCCCATCCGTATGCGTCTGTATATTATGAACACACACTTCTTTTTTTTTTTTAAAAGCAAAATGTTCGTTACAGGGTTTTAAGCGCACCCCCTGCCCTGCATGTATACTTCTACCTTGGGCAGGTCGGTGGCGCGCCGGATGGCCCTCCCCAAAGCTTCACCGTCTGAGTGTATTCGAGCCACATGGCGCCACATCCGCTCCCAAGTCTCCTCATCCACCGGGAAGCCTCCTCGGTTGACATAGAAAGGCACCCCTCCATCCCTCAGCTCTTCCTCTCCTTCATCCTCCTGCTCCTCGTCTCTCTCCTGCACGGAGCCCGCGGCGGCGCTCAGCATCCTCTCCTCCTGGAGCCGGATCCAGTCAGGCGCGCACAACCTCCACCCCTCGGACCTCTTTATTTAAAATAAATGCCGCAGGTTAATCTGCTCGCAGCTTTAGCTCGACTCCCACGACAGATGACCAACACATGATACAGCAGCTACAGCAAAAGTCAGAGATGTCATTGTCTCCAATGTGACTGATTTGTAGAATTATTTTAAGATCGCCTCTGTGGTTCAGACGGCCGGAGATACTTCACTTTTTTACAGACGAAGAAAAAGAAACTTTGCAAAATACAGTCTTGATGCGTGTATTTAGATCTTTGGATAAATGAGAAAGGCCATTCGATTTGTCTCGCGTTCATTTGAATGAGATGATGCCCATTTTAATGACGATAACGTGACGGTTAATCAGCAAGCAGACGCTCCAATCAGTATGTAAGCTGAATGACTGCAGATAAAGTGTTAAAATGACCAGTTCTCAGTACCGTTAGAGGTCATTCACGCCCCAAATATCCAGAAAAATCACAGCTTCTGTGGCCCAATTCCGTCTCCTTGAAATTGTGGCGGCCTCCGGGCTAATTTTCCTGCAGGTCAGCCGGTTTATTGTCCATAAAGATGCTCCCGGTTGGGTTCAGTGTCTGCGGGTTGCTTTCGCGTCAATAACGAACCTCTCCGACACTCCCAGACCTCTGCCCACTGCGCATGCGCACTAGTCAGCGGCTCGACTCCGCCGCGATGACTGTTGCGTTCCCGTGCAATCGGAAATTAAACCTCTTTCTCTTCGCGGCTCATTTTCCCGACCTGTCGCTGGATTTTTTTTATCCAGTATTTCCAGAACATTAATGTTTTACAACTCTAAACGCGTCTGACACATTGTGATTATTCAAGTTCTTAATCGCGCTCTTAACGGCCGTAGAGATTTATTAAATATTAGCAACAAAAGACAACTAAAAAATTTAAAAAGTTGCATCACCAATATAATTCTACCCTTGACTGTAAATAAGGGTAAATAAACACCTTAGCTCTTGAAAATGCTACACAATTGTAATATCAGAAAAAAAACTCAATGGACAAGACTACATATTAATTGCAAAAACTCATCTATTCTTCCATCAAATCATGGTTTCATGATGAATCATATCTGAACTGCAATCAAACAAGTCATCCACACACACACCTCAAAGAGTTTGATACATATGAAAAGAAATATTACACAATAATTGTAAGTACGGTATATACAGGTCTGTCATATTTGTAGCAATGTTAAAACCTTGGAGCACCATAGTCATCAGGCATCCGCTCAATATTGTACCTGTAAAAAAACAGCAAAAAAAAAAAAATCAATACATGGCAGCGACTCGTTACTCTTTGTGCACACAGGAAAATGCAACCACACATTTATTATTTGATCTAGATTGTTACCTATGGTTTGAGATGTACATGATGGGCACCCCTGGGATCTTCCTGACTCTTCTCTTCAGATCTCTATCTACAGTGGCCAGGATATAACACTTGTGCTGTGGAGACATGTTTATTTTAGTACATGGGAAACCTACACATCCCCCTCAGACGAGAACGTACATCAGAGAAAATAACACCATGGGGAAAAAAACAGTTGGTGTTAGATTGCTAATGTAACTCACACATAAATGATGTGTCAACAACGGTACATCATATAAGCATTGTTGATAACTTTGGTCATCATTGAGCCGGCATCATTACCTCTCAATAATAGGATATTGCTTTACAAATTCTTCAGTCTCTCTTCAATCTTTGCAAATATTTGCACAGATTTCTCAAGCTTGACCAACTTTTAGTGATCCAACCATAGGCTCAAGCCCAGGAAATTACATTTAGGGGACATCCAGTCTTTTGTAAAATTATGTGATACTGAGCATCAATAAGAATTTTTTTGAGGAGTTCTTTCTTTGAAAGACAAATGTTTCAGCGGAGAGATACCTGTGTTACCCTCTGGACTAAACAGTCATCAGCATATGTTCCTTTGTGCGTGCACGGAAGGCGTTCAAACCTTGGATCCTTGGCTATCCTGTGAAATCATTTTTAAAACATCAAAAACAAAGCAAGCAGAAATCCCTTATTCTCCAGTTTTATATTTGGCAGTTTGTACCTGAGTGCAACCCTGTATTTCATCCCAAGCTTTTCAATCTCAGCCATTACACAGTCCGTGATATACGGAATACCTGCACGGAATAAATTGGAGAAACATTACCAGAGGTATGTGCTGATATATGCAACAGCAGACTACAATTAAAATGTTATTACTTACATTTTGCATACAGACAGTCCATCATAGACTGAACAATGTCTAGTTTGGCCTTAATTGAGAAATTGATAAAGTTGGTGTCAACCAAGATGTGGTAGGGTGGACCAAGCTGAGTATTGTACTGGAAGAACAGGCATGAGGGGTATTTTGAGCTGCAGAAGATAAACACATGAAGGTAAAATTTCATGTAGAACATATCATGGTCTCATTTGATATGTCTATGGCCCGCCTACACTTCTGTCTCTTTCAACGCAGAAGGATCTTTCTTCTTTTTCTCTTTTGCCTTTGCACGATCTTTCTCTTTTCTGTCAAAGAAATGAAAACAGTTTTTGTACCTAATTTGTTCTGACAAATTTATGTTTGTGAGCCATTGAAAATTAGACTGTTGCTATATAAATAACCAGGATTGATCAAATATTATATATATGTATTTTATATAATATGTATCAAACTTACATTCTTTGGTCTTTTAGACTAATCATTCTCTTCATTGCAGCGAACTTCTTTGTTTTCTGCTTCCCCTGCATTCACACATTCAAACACAGGCATGTTTAACATTTCAGAAATGACCACCACATCTCTGCTGTGTCCCAGGAGGGTTGACAACCATTGTAAATCGACATGGAATGTTTTCACAAAATAGCAACACAGTTTTTTTTTTTCAAATGTCTTGATCAAAGCTGATTCCTATAATTTTTCTATTCAGAATACTCTGTACTACTACTAAGGATATAGACCATTTTACGGCTAGCTAACGGCTAAGAAGTTAGACTACCAAACATCTTCAGTGTCTCATTTCTAATGCAAAACAACACATATTGAAGTGAAGACAGCTTTTGTGGCATCCAATGTGTTTCTATAGGAGTTAAAAATCACCTACCATGCTGTAAATTTGCGAGAATGGATGAAATTAGCCGATTGCAACTCTCTCCCCCTCGTGTGTCGACACGTCGTTTTCATGTGACGCAATCAAAAGGCGACTCGTCCTGCGCAATTCCTTTGATGGCTAATGACCAACATACAAAGGTACACTCTATTTTATAACATATATTCATAAGCATTTTATTCTATACATTTTGCGTTGTGCTAAAGTCTTCTTGCATGCCGCGTCTTGTCGACATATTGCGATTTGTAAGTCGATAGCCGTCATGTGCTGTCGAGCAATATATGAGAAAACGCTGATAGTGTTGGCTAACTTGGCTAGCATTAGCTTTGTTCTGTCGTTTGCGATGTTGCTTAACTATGCCACAACATCGGTTTGTCAGTGTGACGCTCACTGTTGTTAACGTTAGCCTCCACGTTTACTTTATGGTTTTAATGTCAACAGGAAATGCATGGCAATAGTCTGGCCCAGCTAGTTTAAATGCCTGTCGGGTTAACTGAAGGTAATTAATTTGATGGGATAGTTGGTTCGCCCGATCGCTTTCTGTGCTAACGAAAGTGAAGTGCCATTTGGAGAGGTTTTGACAAACGTTGGAGAGTTTTAGGAGTCAGTAAATTTAGTAAGCTTAATTTCCTCATGCATATTTTAGTTTGTGGGTGTTACATGTTATTTAACTCCCCCATCTGTCAACATTTCTCCAAGGTGGCACTAAATTATTAACGCTTTCTATGCAGACTAGTTCATAGTGAATGTTGGATTATTTACCATCTATCTCAAGGGAAATTTTAAAATGCTTCTACCCCGTTTAGGGAAAGTGACCCTAAACAGCCCACGTATGAGAGACGGATTTCCTTTGAGGACAGAAGAAAATGAGTGAAGGCTGAAAGATGGCCAGATGGACCGCCGCTTCATCCTGACCTTCCTCTTCTGCTCAGTGTCGTGGATCCTCTTCTGGGAAGTACGGTGGAAGAAAGGCAAAGATAATCAGATTGAGGAATGGCTCCAAGGACATAGCCTCTCTCAATACAGACGCCTTTTTGAAGGTGAGTAGGATGCAGATATTGTATTTCACGATCATTGAGCACTGGGTAACCAAACAGTGTAATCATCTGCTCAATTATGCTGATAGAAGATGGTTTATTCTTCCTGAAGGTTGTCTGCTTTGGATGTTTTTACTGCCACATTTTCCCACACTTTGAGAGCCTTTTGTTTAAACCTTAGAGGTGAGTGTAATTCATAAATGGGATTTGATCAATTTAAACAGCTTCTTTTGCTTTGGCCAGTGTCCTTTTGTCTTTGCACAAAGAATATAAACCTTTATGGAGAGGTGGTTTTCAGCTTGGAACTCTGAAGAGGTGGATGGAGTAATGGAGCATTTTGTTGTGATGGATACTAATTTGCTGGCAGGTTGGTCTCAGGATCCTTGATTTCTTATTTTAAACTCACTGTTCATGTGTCATGCAGATGTGCAGACCCTGGAGGAACTGAGTCTGAGTGTACTTAGTCGTCTGGAAGAGGTGGTGAAGGAACAGCAGCGCTGGAGGGAAATCGCAAAGGCCCACATCCAGCTGCTCAGAGACTTTGCACTTCAGGAGTGGCTTTGCTCCCAGAACCTGGAGCACTTCTACCATATGTAAAAACTTAATGAGTAATAGTTTTGTAAAAGTGGTGTGTGAGTGGAGGTGTGTCCACTTGAGGGCACTCTCTCCAATCTTCTGTTGGTGAGACTGCATCACTGCAGATGTTTTTATGTACATTAAGAATTCTCTATTGGTGTAATCTAAAATACCCCCCAGCCACTGTCTTTGATTGTATTTTATTTGTTTAAGGGAATTTAAAGGCTGTGTGTAATTGTCAGATGCATTTCTCCACAGCAAGATCTTGTCCAGAATTTAAACATTGGTCTTAATATATATCATTTCTGAAGGTCATGGCTTTCAATATATCGGTTGCTTTTTTCCCGTCAGATTTGACATTATTCTATAATTCTGATGTTTTTGTAACAAATATAAGACTAAGATTAGTGCCTAATATTAGCCAATGCTTATGTGGTTAAAATATGAAATGTTTCCTTTTGTCTCCTGTGTTTATGTTGACCTTTGAAACTACAGTTAACCGTGACATCATTGGTCAGGTCTTGACGTGCCTCTTTAGTACCATTTGTTAACATAGGTAATGAGTTTGGCTGATAAGGCAACTCGTTTCTTAGGAATAGTGTTTATTTTACATGTGGGACATCCTGTTGTGCACCGTCCTTTCAGCATTGTAAAAATGTAGGTGGAGCAACAAGGTTGCTGTAAGGGGATCTTTTATTAGAGGGTGTTCAACTTTACTGTCACACCCTCCATTTACCTCCTGTGTGTGTATTCACCTGCAGACTGAAGAGCTTCGGTTGTGAAAATCTGGATGATCTGTCCCAGTTTGACAGTCAGCTGCAGCTGTCTCTAGCTGCCTGGGGTTACTACTACGAAGACTACATAAGGCTGTCCACGAGCATCAAGATCCTCCAGACCACCAGGGGGACACGTGGCCAGGACTACGAGATCCAGCTGGTGCACAGCCTCGCGGAGCGGCGTCTGAATGAGAAGTGGTCTCTTGGTGAGTATCCGATTACTTTCCTTCTGATAGTAGAAGAGATTGTCATTTTAGATGCCCTCTGTAACTGTAGCGGTTATACAGGGCAATTTATTTCTACATTTAATCCCTTGATCATTTAAAATTTGTTCATTTTTCTTTTAAGTGTTTTAGGTGTTGGTTTTAATGACTCACCAACTTGATCCTCAACTTGTCATTTCAGCTGGAGCGCTCATATTTGGCTGTACTGTGGCACTGTGCTTCTTGATAAGGGACCTCATGTTTTACGTGATTGGTAAGTGAGTTATGAAAGGAAAAATAAATGTTAAAATGGAGGGATTTTAAAGTTGATTACCCTTAATTCTTCAGTGCAGATAAACATCCATGACAAATCACTTGGAGAGGAATGTTTGTTGCATATATTTGTCACTTTGCAGAAGAGCATTATAAATATGAAATATAACAGCATTTATATAATAATAGGAATATTTGTTATAGAGCATTTATTGCATAGAGGAGCAAAAGCAATCCAGAGAAACCTTTATTTGAACTGAGTCTTCTGCACGTCCTCGGTGCTTATTGCAGGTGGAATTACTGTTTCCATCATAGCGTTTGTCTTCACTATCAAGTTCCTCTGTGAGCTTGCAGCGAGGGTAGTCAGCTTCCTGCAGAATGAGGACCCAGGCCGACGCGGTGACCGCAGCATCTACGACTATGTTCGTGGAAACTACCTTGACCCACGTTCCTGCAAGGTGTCGTGGGATTGGAAGGAGCCGCAGGAAGTGGGACAGACTATGAGCTTCAGAGTCCAAGTGAGAAATGACCCGAGTTGCTCACTACCTTAATTCAACCCAGATTTTTTTTTTTTTAATTATACTTTGGGCTCTAACTTTTTAGCTGTTCTACAAAAATGGCCAACCTTTTCCTGCCCATCGACCTGTAGGGCTGAGGGTCAACATCACCCACATCGAACTGGCTCTGGACATCCCCGTTACACAGGAAGTCCTTCACGATCCAGAGTCCAATGTAGTCAAAGTAGCTTTCACTGTGCGGAAGGCTGGACGCTATGAGGTTGCAGTGAAGCTGGGCGGTCTCAATGTGGCTTACAGCCCTTACTATAAGATATTCCAGCCAGGTAACACCAACTCATCTATTTGAGAACCAGTGCTTGTTTTGCTTTAGTTTATTGAGCTGTCCAGTAAGTATGACTGACTGATATTGTGATCTTTTGCTCATTCAGGCACCGTTGTCCCTTCAAAAACCAAGATAGCTTATCATTTCTCCACGCTGGTTCTTACAAATGGGCAGCAGCACACTTTGCAGATTGAGCCCAGGGACGAGTATGGAAACCCCACCAGTAACTCTACATCTCTTACAGATGAAGCCAACTATAGCATCCACATACACCCAGTAAGGCAACAAATCCCCTTTCCATTATCCATCCTGTTGTAATTTGCTGATGCATGGTTGCAGTACTAAATATATGGCCCTACATGTCTTTTTATCCTTCTGTTGCTAATTTCTGAGTCATTAGCCCCACAACAGAGAGCAGGGGTTTTGGTTGTTTCCACATTTCTGAGCTGGAATGCATTTTGCCTTTCCCCAGCTGGGCACCACAGAGGATGATAGCCTGGATGAGTTCTACAGTAAGTCCGTTTCACTCAACAAGCAGCAGTGCCAGGTTCTGCTGAAGCTGACACTGAGGAGGACGGGCTGTTTCAGGGCCCGCATCTCCTACCAGGACCAACCGCTCAGCAACGGGGAATTCGATGTTATTGTTCTCAATGGTGAGCAGCCCTACTGAAGACAAATGTGTTGCCACAGAAGAAATGTTTTCAAGATTTGTAGGTTTGTCATTTTGTCCTAAGCAAAAAGTAGCACGGTCTTGCATATTTCAGAGAATGAGAAGGCCTGTGTGGAGAAGAACGTGTCCACCCCGGGCATAAGCATCTATTTTGAGGCGTACCTTTACAGCAGTGGGAACTACAGCAGCTCGTCATGGCAGCTCCCGGCCTCCTCTTTGCTCGCTCCTCAGAGGAGGCCTTCTATGGGAGAAGAGGAGGATGAGCATGACTCTCCTGTGGAGGGGCAGCCTGAGAAGGTCAAGAAACCAAAAAAGGTTTATTGTTACATATCGCCAAAGGTAAGCAGCCATCTTATTGAGGTACTTTTGTTTTTTCTTGGTTGGAACATAAGCATGTCTTTTTTTTCATCAAATAGCAACTATCTGTGAAAGAGTTCTACCTGAAAATTATTCCATGGCGCCTTTTCACCTTTCGAGTGTGTCCAGGAACAAAGGTGAGCTGTAAATGTTAAAGATGCAGCCCAGGGTTGGTTTTAAAATGCATGGTGTAACCCCCTGCTCTTTTCTCAGTTCACCTATTGTGGTCCTGACCCAGTTCACAAGTACCTGACATTAGTGGTGGATGATGGGATACAGCCTCCAGTGGAGCTCAGCTGCAAAGACAGGAACATCATGGCCGCCACTTTCATCCGCTTCCTGCACAAGAACATCGGTTGGTTCTCAGTCTGAGAGCAACAAAGTTCCATTCACTTGTATTTGTTCACACCTGTCCTGTGTGTGGGGGGCCTTAGTGGTAATACGATGTTGTTTTCCGTAGGTGGCTCTGAAACCTTCCAAGACAAGGTGAACTTCTTTCAACGTGAACTCAGGCACATCCACTCCAAGAAACCTCGCACCAAGACCTGCCTAAAAATCTCTCGACACTCAATTCTGGAGTCGGTGAGCGCCGCTTTACTGAGCTACTGAGCTTTACATACGTACAAATGCAGCTTATATGTGTTATCTATCCCCTCTAGTCCTTGAAGGCCACACGGAACTTCTCTGTGTCTGACTGGAGTAAGAACTTAGAGGTTGTGTTTCAGGATGAAGAAGGTGAAAGAAACATCCAGATTTCCATTGTTAAGCCCTTAGAGTGAGTTTTAAACTGGGTTTAATGCTGAGGGTTTTTGCAGCGCTGGACTGGGGAGGACCTCGTCGGGAGTGGTTCGAGCTGATCTGTAAGACCCTTTTCGATACCTCCAATCAGCTCTTCACTCGCTTCAGCGACAACAACCAGGGCCTGGTAAATCTGCCGTTCCTCATATATTGGTGCCTATTGCATGAGGAGGCTTCAACTTTTGTTCCCCTCACAGGTGCATCCGAACGCCGAGCGGCCAGCCCACCTACGGCTAAAAATGTACGAATTTGCTGGTCGGATTGTAGGAAAGTGCCTGTTTGAGTCGGCTCTGGGTGGTGCCTACAAACAGCTAGTCCGAGCTCGCTTTACTCGGTCCTTCTTGGCCCAGATCATTGGCCTCAGGATGAACTACAAGGTAGGAAAAAGCATTCCTGGTTATGTTTTGATTGTTTATGTTCAGCTGTCAGGCGCACTGTCTCATCCCTTTAACATTCCACACAAGGCCAACGACTGAGGACAGTCCTACCCACTCATCCTCCGTGTCCTCCCACCCAGAAGATAAATCTCATGTTTATTTAACAACATCGTCTTTGTGTGTTTTCATTTTGTTTTTCACAGTACTTTGAGACGGACGACCAGGAGTTCTATAAAACTAAAGTCTGCTTCATCTTAAACAATGACGTGAGTGAAATGGACCTGGTGTTTGCCGAGGAGAAGTACAGCAAATCAGGGCAGCTGGAGAAGGTGAGGCAACACTTTGGAAAGGAGCATCTTTTTTTTATTATTGTTATTGCTGATGTAATTTCACAGGCGAAGGGAGCAACAATCCAAACAAAAGAAACCATATTGTTGTTTGGCATGAATCACAATAGTGCTCTTTTTCCTCTAAAGAGTGGGAGTGCTGTGTTTATACCAGCCAGGTCTGTCACCATTTGGACGACAGGATGATTTTATTTTTATTGTTTCGCCTCTGTACGGCACCAGGGTGGACTGGAAATACAGTTAAAGTGAGACTGACGTGTTAACTTTCACTTCTAATGTGGCACACAGAGGTACGCCGTTGACCATGGACTCAAAATCATTGGCACAAACTACAATAGTTCTAAATATGACCGTAGTTTTAACTTCTTGGAAAAAAAATCCATTAAAATGACAGAACAGGGTCTTTGTTTCTCTCTGGCACCCTGGGGCAAAATAATAAAAACCTCTTCATCCATCATTCGCCTGAAGTTAATGTCGCGTGTGTCTTGATGCTCCCGATGTTTCATCTGATCCTGGCAGGTGCAGAACAAGGCTGACATAATTCCCTGTAATTGAAGTTTACAGAGTTTTAGAGCGTTTGAACTTTAAAGCGGTTTCCTCGTCCTCATTCCTGGGCCGTGTGTCGTCCTGCAGGTGGTTGAGCTGATATCAGGCGGTGCCCAGATCGCCGTTACCAATGAAAACAAGATGCATTATCTCAACCTGCTGGCACAGTACAGGCTGGCCACCCAGGTGAGGGATGAAGTGGAACACTTCCTGAAAGGTAAGGAATCCCTATCTGACGGTTGAATTCCCCGGAGAACTCGTGCACACATTAAACCAAACTCCCTGATCGTTTGCAGGCTTGAATGAACTGGTTCCAGAGAACCTGCTCGCCATATTTGATGAGAATGAGTTGGAGGTATGTGAGATGTTTATAATCAAAGCCTGTTACCAGTTAAAGGGAAACCTGGGAACTCTAGATATTTTTTTTTCTCCCTTCTGACCCCATCAGCTGTTGATGTGCGGCACCGGCGATATAAACGTGCAGGACTTTAAGGCTCATGCAGTGATTGTTGGAGGATCGTGGCACTTCAGAGAGAAAGTAAGTCGCAGGATTTTTTTTTTCCAGTTTTCAGGATATTTGAGTGTGTTTATGTTCTGTTGCTACAGGTGATGAAGTGGTTCTGGGCCGTGGTGTCCAGCTTCACCCAGGAGGAGCTGGCTCGTCTGCTGCAGTTCACCACCGGCTCCTCTCAGCTGCCGCCTGGGGGATTCAACACCCTTTGCCCCTCCTTCCAGATCATCGCCGCGCCCACACACAGCACGCTACCCACCGCACACACGTGGTCAGTAAGAAAACACAGACTGATGTATAGGTTTAAACGTCTGGTGCGCTGGACACAGCAGGTCACAATTTCAATATTTCCCACGGAAAAACACCCACTTGATGGATTAACTGAAACGTTTTGCTGAGACGTTCATGGTTCCCATGTGGGGATTTTATTTGATTTTTGGTGAACGCTTGACTTTTCCTCAAGGGTCAACATTTCTCAAGGAAATTCAAGGTCAAAATCAGGGCTGGGCAGTCATTTCTCGTGATGTCTGTTAGATTTAACACATTGTTTCAAAATTGCACTAAATTATTTACAAATCATGGGTTGTACCTTTGTTAATATTTAGCTTTGCCAGCTTCTGTTAAAAAGCTTGTGTGTACAGTATGAAGTCCAAATCACAGGGAGATTTAAGGTTTATACTTCCCATATTTTGTTAGTACTTCCATCCATCATCTGTTAACCACTACTTATACTTAATTGGGCTAAAACGCCAGCATTCATCATTACAAATGTAAATTATTCAATAAAACTATTATTAAGATTAAGATAGCAACACAGTGAAGCTTCAGGATGCTTGGCTGGCACCACAGGAGCTGTATGGAGGCATTTACTGTGTTTAATGTTGGAAGAAATCTACTTGAGTTTAGGATTTGGCTGGAGCTCTGTTAACATCTGGAACTGCTCAAGTCTTTTACTGGCTTCACCCACGTCTTCATCCACGACCGTGGTAGGAGAGTAGCAAATGGAGTTTTTACCAACACCCAGTGTCACTTCTGAATGTAATAACCTGACAAAATTAACATTTTAATCACCGAAAATAGATGAATGATTGTTTTTTTCTGTGCTGTTAACAAATGGAGGTCTGTAGCATATAAGTTACAACCTTAAAGTTGTTTGCCTGAATGCAGCAGATAATCGCCCCAAAGGAAGTAAACTCTCTGTTTCCTGTCTAGTTTTAACCAGCTGTGCCTCCCAACATACGACTCGTACGAGGAGCTGCACAAGCTGCTGAAACTGGCCATCAGTGAGGGCAGCGAGGGGTTCGGGATGCTTTGACCTTCACCTCTGACCTCGGAGAAGCCTCCGTACGGGAGGACAGTGCTGTACAGTCCGAGGCCGTGTCGCCCTGCATTCATCTCCAGTCTGCAGTGAGAATTCTCACCGCAGAGACTCAAACGCTGAACGCCATCTCTCCCAGGAAGAGACGGTCCCATAAGTCTAACAACAGGACTCGGGTCTTCTGCTACTGTATGTATATAAAATGTCTCACTCTTTGTTTAAAGAAAAAAGCTGTATAATGTGAGGTTTGGGCTAGATTAGTTTCTTAATGCTAAAGCGTGCTTAGATTTGTATTTTTGACGGATGTGAGGACGTGACACTAGAGCTGGAGAATTATTGTTTAACTGCTTCTTTTTCACATTTTGCAAACTGAGGAACACTTGTGCAACGGCCCACGCACGCACCCACGATGTGGGTCACGCAGCACCTGCAGCACTTTTGGCCTTAATCGATCAGGGACTGATGTGTGTGTATGTAAATATATAATATCACTCTTATTTCACATGTACAGATTTGTGTGTATTGATCGGCTTGTCTGTTTCGAGTTGCTTTTCCAGAAGGGATGTAGTTGATGTTGCTGGATTTTCAATAGGTTTTTAAAAAGCCAAGTAATTTCTATTGTTTAAGACATATTTTTAACTTATTCTCTCATTAGATAATATTTGTGTTTTTCAGCCCTAATATTTAAACAGTTTTTTGACCTGCCTTAATCATCTCCTTTTCATCCGATTGTATCCAGACTGGTCAACAGATGGGTCACAAATGGGTCACAGACGAGGCCCGTGAGTCTTACTTGGGTTTTCTGTTTTATCCGCTCTTTCACGGGTTTACCTCAGAATCTGTTTTGCACCCACCAATGCAGACGCATCCACTTCCAACTGTATAACTTTGGTCCTCTACAGTGTGAAATTTATGTCCATTATCTCACATGACCTCAGTTTGAAACGCTAAGTAATGACAGTACCCAGATGTGTGTTGTCTGGTCATAATTAAGGTGTTTTCTTTTTAAGTTTACGCATTCTCTAACCTTTGCGTGCACACTGCCAGGCGGCCGTTGTGCACGGAGTTCGGGAAAAAATGTTTAGACTGGAGAACAAAAGGAAAACCTCCAGGGATAATTCTTCCCAAAAGGTTTTTAATGTGTGTATGACCGTAGTATTCACACACACACACACACACACACACACACACACACACACACACACACACACTCTGGCTTTACTCCTCGCACTATTCCTACAGCAGTAGAAGTTTTACAGCGATGATGGCGAATGATTTATTGTATTATATTCAGGCGCTTTTCCTTTCAGTGTTAGAGATCTTAGGAGAGGGGTTTATGGGTCGGTGGTGGTTGGAGTCGTGCAATGTTGACCTGTCGGCCGGGGGAGCAGTGACAACCGCTTCTGCTCCATTCCACCTGGACTTTCAGCTCTGGTAGATTGACTGAAGCTGATAAACTGGCTGTTGTTAGTCACACGTTAGTTGTTCTATTAGCCGTGATCATTGTCAACACATACTGTATAAAGCAGTTGTGTCATTTTATGTTCTTGTTGAATGTTTTGCTTCACAAGCTTTTGTGTTTTACATTCATTTGTGGGTTTAATGATTTGAGTGTGACTTTTAACTGTGTAGATATTGTGAAATATGACCTTAAAGCTGGGGTACTCATTTCTTTCCCCCCCTTTTTTTAATGGCAAGTTTTTGCTGCTGAATGTTATAAAATTCTTCGCCCATTTGTTTATGGGAATAAAAACAGTTAATGATTCATTGTGTCCTTATCTCATGTTTTACGAACACTTTTGGATGGTCGTCAGATGGATTCCACACGGCCTTTTCACGATGACAAACCTGGATTTGGACGGCGGTTTATAAACTCTCGTCTGAAGTATTAAATGATGAGACCAAAGGTGAGGTCACGAGCAATAATCTCTCTAAAGGTTGAGACTGTAAAACCTTCAACTGAGTGAGACCGCGACAGTTTACGCTCCTTCCTTTATGATTGATAGACGCGTTCAGTGTAAAACATCATTTCCACTTTGTTTCTTAGCTTCAGAGTGCGCGATACAGACACAAGGGGGCAGTGTCTCTTCATGTGACGTATTCAAAGATTTCCTCTGCAGTTTTTCCCCTCAAAACTACACGATGGATGTCTTTAATGGTGGTTGTTCACATTTTTTCTACATTTATCAAAGATTTGTGCCTCGCAACAGGGAGTCCATTAAGACCGGCCGATTCCACCACTTGAAGAGGAGATGAGATCAACCTGGGAACCTTGTGAATGGGTCATGCTGGAACAGACTCCAGCTCGTCCGGTAAAAGTGAAAACACATTTTAAAATTGCTTCTTTTTTTTTTTTAAACGTCTGCAGCCACACCCACATGTTCCTGGCATCTTCTCAAACCCTGTTTGACTCGAGAGGCATCTTCATGTACTGTGAGGAAGGAGTTTATTTACAGGTTAGGCTGCTGCAACTGTCTCCAGCTCCCCGGAGTCCCTCTCATGTCTCCGACTAGTCCAAACAACGTTGAGGCTTCCTCTCGGGTTCGAACAGACACCATATCATCCCCGGACCCTCCCTCCCTCCACTGGCTGCTTGTCGGTTTTAACGTCGATTTCAACATTTTACAGATCACTTTTGAAGCATGGCTGGGTCTGGCTCCAGGTTACCTAACAAAACTGATCCCAATGGAGCCAGCCGGCATCCCGAGATCCTCAGATTAAGGTTCTTCTGGTTGAGCTAATGTCCAGGTTGACTGAAGGGGACTGGGCCTTCAAAATGACCTGTATCAAGGCATAAAGGGACACTGCAAGGTCGGTGGGTTCTTTAAACTCTCCTCTGGGTTCTACTGAGCTTTAGGCTTAGTGTTGGGTTTTAGAGTTTAGTTTTAGAGCTTTTTTAAATTTGTGATTTGTGTAATTAACGTCGTTAAACGGCCCCCAGGCTGTTTTCTCTCAGCCACAAACTGCTGCTCGGGGAGCGTACCGCCTCATGTTGCTGCATCTTTGTAAATTCTGATGCAAACGGCTTCATCTCACATTTGTTAATGCGATATTGCGTAAACGTCTCCAGATGCGACCGCAGCTTGGCATCGGGGGTTCGGCCTGTGACAGATCCAAACCGGTTTTCGGGCAGTCCTCCTCCGCCGGAGAATCTCCCTAATTGAAAGCGCAGTGCCTCATTTCCCGTGCCTGAGCCAGACACCAGTGCCTCTGAGGATGTCCGTTAGTTTCTGTGATCAAAGATGATTGTCTGCAGCCACTGATTTTTCACAGGGCAGACAACACAACCGTGGCGTGCTTAAGAGTGCGCTCGCAACACGGCCGCTGTCCTGCTGAACAGCTGTGGGGCTGTCTGCTTTCCATTGTAGCATTGCAGGACCTCATTACCATCGCCAGTGATTAACTGCCAACTGGATTGGCTGCAGGTATTCATCATCTGTTATGATTGGGCCCATTTAGAGGCCAATCTTAATCAGAGATGTTGAGAGTCAGGGGAGCATCACTGCGGCCGCGGCAGGTCTGGATCGAAGATCCTTTTAAGAGGATTCTAATTGGATTCCAGCTTCAAGCTTCATAAAAGAGGAGATTTTTTTTTTTTAAAGAGCTCAGTAAAGTCCAAAATGACAAAAGCTACAAAAAAAAGCTCTGAAACCTTCGTGGTAGCGAATTTTATGGTTTGAGGTTCTGCCTCACCAGGTCTTCATTGGCTCCAATTATGGTTAAGCACTATTTGAAATGTGTCAGCAAGAAGTGCACATGAGACTGATGAAAACAGTCTGGCAAGTGTGCAGCAGAGGAATGTATATGGGATATTTCTGCTGATTAAAGACGGTTGTTGTGTTTCATTGCCCCTGTTGCTGATGTTCTTTGGCTCTTTTTTTTCCTTACAGAATCCCCCGTTGCTCCAGTCCTCTGTGATTCAAGTGTGGAGACCCGTGTTCTCAACGCCCATGCTGAGCAGCGGTGAGCTGATGGACAAAAAAATAAATTCCTGAATCGGACAGGCTCTCAAAAAGTGCTCGTGCACAGAGCCGAGGGGAAAGGCCCGCAGATTAGAGCCGCAAGCTTGCTAGCATGGAGAATAAGGCAGGAATAGTTGGAGGATTTTACTTCCTGTTTAAAGGCTGCTTAAAGCCGGGCCTCCTCCGCACATGTCGACCGTGCAGTTGTCGCCACATTGGGTGCATCTTTCTGCAAACTGTGAGATTCCGCATGATTTCCTGTTTAAAGTAGTCTCAAAATGTCTAAATCCATTGGATCAAATGTCAGCTTCTTCCAGGAATCCCCCTTATCCTGACGGCAGCATCCAGACAGCACATTTAAGTACAAAGGAATCTGGTTAATTCGAAATTAAACAAGCACACGTGTTACATAAATGTTTGTGGGGACAGTTTGAGCCGATGTAAGATGGGTGTTGACTGATTCCCATGTTGGCTGCCACCAATCAAACCCATACACAGGCCTTCAAAGCCGCTGGCTCAGACTAATGAAGTCAGCACCAAAGTGCCGTCATTAACACACACGCTCCCTCTGCGGACTGAAAGATGGACTCAAACTGGATTTTGCCACCCAGAAGGATTTAAAATGTGCCAGTGTCCGGTTGGCGAAGACCAGCAATGAAAATAACTTTGGGTTTCTCGCTGCGAACCGGCCAGTTTGTAAAGAACGCCAGGTTTTGGTGCCAAACACTGAAACTGGGCCCGCGCTGCAAGGAGACACGACCAGCAGAAAGAGCTACAAAGAGCAAGAACGGAGCATTTTCCTTTCCAGTCTTTGGAATGTATTCCTAACTTTTGTCCCTGACGTTTCGATGCGGGGCCCTGGCCCCTCTCCACACGTCCGGTAAAAACGCGAATGTTCACAGGACGAGCTGCACAGACACAAAACGGCGTTCGGATGTGGGTCGTGTTCGCCTTTGCTGCTGGGAGAAGAAAAGGAAAAACGTCCTCAAACATTTTGCCAATTATGATCAGAACTGGATCGCAGCTGGAGCAACTTTAGTGTTGCTTTCATTTTTTTAATTACATTCAGAAAAGAATTAAACAATAATCAGATACAACTGCTGTTATGTCTGACGCGCAAGAATCTAGTAAAAATCCCCTTTGCCAGAGTTGTTTACTAGTTAGTTGTTAATTGTGTTGACGGATTATCTTCTCCAGAGGTGATGCAGCAGTGCGCTTTCACACACCTTCATCACTGCAGGGCCTTAATCTGAATAATCCAGGGGAAATCTGCGGCCCTGCAGCCGGTATTTGCGTACGAGCTGCTCAGTGGGTTTGTGGTTTGGGACACATCATCCTGATTTTAGTCATCTTTCAAGCCACGAGTGTTTGTCATTTCGGCGGGGAACTGACTCATTAATGCTTTCTCCCTTTTGGGGCTGATGTGTCAAACTGGATCCACAGTTGTGCGACCGCAATAGTAGCCACATCTGGCTGGCTTGTGTGCCACCTCTCTGTGTGTTCTAAAAGGGAAATTCAAGCTCCCGGTGGGTTTGCAGAAAATCCTGCGGCCAGTGACGGGATCGCCAAAGCATTTGGCGTTCCCGGATGCTTGTGTCGCCGATGTCGGTGCTTCTGGCAACGATCCGAGTCACCTCAAGTAAGTGACCGGAGCTCTTCGGGTAGACAGAAAGGAAAGGCTCGGCACACCTGATGTTGTGACACGCACCGTCAGGGGAGGCGTTGGAACCGGGGCGGACGGCAGCAGGGAACTCCCGGCTGAGTCAGGAAATACCCGACGTTGCTTCCCTCACAGAGAGATCAACTGTCTTCCATCGGCTGCTGCTTCCAGAACATGGCAGGTTGCCTCCTAAATCCTTTGAAATGAAAGAATAGTCTGGCCTTAACCGCTTTCGCTTGAGCAGCGCACCGACGTGAAGGTCACGGCTGCACGAGGAAGTTGGATTCAACGAGTATCATGAGAAACACCTGACAACACATACTAGTCCACAAATCAAGTCCCCCCCCTTTACAATTAGCATCCTGCAGCTGCAGGACGACAGCCTGAACAGGATGTGATGTAACCAACTCTGGCTCCTCTGGTTCCTGTGTGATCGCTGCGGGTCGCGGCACGAGTCCCCTTTTGCCCGAGGGTGCGAGCCGACCCACGGGATGATGAGGACGCCATTCAGAGGACTTTAAAGCCTGCGTACAAGGGAGGGGGTGTGAGAGAAGCCAGGCACTGGACAAGACTGTTTGCTTTATTCTGGGTGTGAGCTATGAAAGGAGCCGTCTGTATGTTTTCCTTTTTATGGTGACTGGTTGAAACCGCGATCCGTGGCGGGATCGGCATCGAGGGTCACCACGCGGCCCACAGAGAAAATCAGGCGGAAACGTGCGAACGCGGCCGTATTTTTAACTCCCCGTGAAATATGCGAGGGCGAAGACCTTTCGCATCTTCTCGGCTTCAAGACGTGACTTCACAAACTTGTTTACATTCTAGCAAATATGACTCATTCTCTTTGAGTAATCTGACGGCCCCAGATAGTGTTTCACGCTATAAACAAGAGGAGTTCACTTGTGGCCTCAGTAAGCAATCATTCAAAGACTCACGCGGAGCTAACAAAACAAAGAATGCACTTTGGTTAGCAGCAGACGCGAGAACAGAGCACGGTAGAGGTCCAAGCGGGGGAGGCTTTGTTGATGTGAAATTCCTGCATGAGGTCATTAAAAAAAAAAAAAACTATATTTCTTCTCCGCCATGATGAGGACATGACGCTGATTTGTTGGCTATGCTTGGATAAACGCACAGAAGGTCCTGTGGTGACTGTTCAGAGTAGAAAACATTTGTATTTATTGTATCTTCTGCCATTCCATCATCGTTATAATCCAATCAGCCTCGGTGTTGGGATGACACATCCCCGTTTTTCCCTTTCATTTTTTCCCCCGACGTTATCCTTCAAGCCTACAAAACGTCCCGGCCCTGACCACAAAGCTGCAAATAACCAGACGGTTGGCTATGAAACATCTTATGATCGAGATAAGAGAGCAAAGGAATCCGGACGGTGCTACTGACCCGCCATCAGTTCTCCAGGAAATGACATTAACATTCCAAATTGTGTGTGGGCTGTGAGTTTTGCACTCCTGTTCTCTTTGAATTTATTTGCTGTTTCTTTATATAATATCACCCAAGCAGAGACTTGAACAGCACAGAAAAACCTCCCAAATCCCCCAGAACCCTAAAGAAAACGCCTGTTTGTGAAACAAACACATTGAACGCAACATAAACACAAAATAAGGCAAAATTCTGTTTGTAGGAGCTCAACCCTGGTAGCGCCATGCTAACGTTGGCCCCCGAGTGCTGAACTTTCTTTGTAGTTGAGGCCTCACAAATCTTCGGACCCGTCCTCTCCAAGCTGCGGTCGTAATTTTGAAGACCGACGTGTCGTCCTTCTACCGTGGGCCAACTGCTCCACCAGCAAATACACGCTCGGCCCGCTTTCCAGCGTCTGTGATTTGTGATCTCCTCGCAGTCGTTGGAGAATGTAACGGCAAGATTTATGCAGTAAAGTAAACATTTCGTCAGTGAGGAATATGCCCCAGAAGGACGGGCGCGATGCTGTTGCATGAGGACAAGGCATCAAGTAAATACGACCGTTGGGGTTGTCGAGCCTCACAGACGCTCCGTTTTCATTCCCACGTATATGGAAGCTTTTCATTTTCTGGCTTCTTGTACGAGTAAAACGATACACCAAAGAATTGCGCAACAGGAGTTCCGAGAGGTGTTTGGGACGGGGAGACATGGCGCTGGGAGCGGCCCCCATGTTGCCTCCAGATGTGCCTCCAACATGTGTGCCTTTTGATCGGTTGACTAACAAACGAGTCACCACGGGTGACCCCGTACAGCGCTACCCATCAGCGGGGCGACTCACGCGGCGATGTCGCGAGTAAATCCGGCTCCACGCCGCAAACACCCCCTCGCAGGCAGATGTTTTGGTCCACTGCTAACAATCGTGGCCGGTGATTAGCAATCACACACTATCGGGAGGCGAGGGAAACGGTTTTTCGTCAGCAGGGGCCTTCAGGGGGTCGCGTCGCCTCCAGAATCGGCCTCTGCTGCGGTAGAACATCGTGCTCTATGTTTTTAGGGGGAAGCCTACAATGTTCTGGATGGGTCCTCGCACAACAAACAGAGCAGGCTGTTTACAGACATTTTTTTTGAAAATGAAATACAAAATGTTCATGATTTGGGGCCAAAATATGCTCTGAAACCAATATAAACATCCCACACAGAGTGGACATCCACCAACAGTCATGCGAGGCTGGACGCACGGGCCCCGTGGCTGATTAGAGAACCAGCCCTGGCACAGCCCGGACATTTTATCAATGTGTTAACAGCTCCAGATAATTGCCATGTCTGTCATTGTGTATTTTGTTTACCCGGCTGTCATATTGTTTTTATTTGTGCGCTGATTTACGTCCTCAGTCTGGACTGTGGGGAGAGGAGATCACACAAAGAAAACAGAAACAAGCGTTTGGCTGCCTAATGACGGATAAACCAATATGCTCGTGCTTTCTAAATGATATATTATATTATGCTGCGTGTTGTTGGTGTCTGGGATTCTAACTTCTCTCACAGAACGCAAACGCCAGCTGAGCACGGAGAACCTGTTCCAGTGTAGAGGAGAAAAGGGGAGAGCGCTGCGGCTGCTGATGGAGATCTTATAGAGGGTCTAAGGTTGAGAATCCAGGGGAATAAAGTTGGCAACGGAAAGCATTGCAGGATGAAAGTAAAGACGCCGGTTGGCTTAGAGGAAGAAACAACTTCAACAAAACTTGATATTCTTTAAAGTAGTAGATAAAATGTAGGATTTTCTGACTCAATCGAAAGCAGGTGATTCCCAATGCTAGGTTTTGTGCTAGGCTAAGCTATAACTGACTTTTGGCTGCCGCCTTGCATCACTGGAGAAACTGGCATCGATCTTCTTGAGCCTTGGCAGGAGAGGAAGTGAGCATATTTTTAAGAAAATGCCACCCAAGTAGCCTTTTTAGATCCAATTTTAACACAGATTGTCAGGGTTTAGAAAATGCGATGTTTATTTCCAGATAAAAAGGTAGGATCCATCATTGAGCTGCAGGTTTTCCCTCCCTTTGCTGGGCTGTTAGCATTCATCTGCTGCGCACGAACAATGAAATTCCAGTCCCCGAGGTTCCCTCCCGCTGTATTTAGTCGTTCTTTCGCTGCAGCGCCCTGACGTGGCGTGCAGTAGGCGACCACTGGGTCACCGCTGTTGCTCATGATGCCATGTGAAGTCACGAGGCTCAGCAGGATGAGCAAACTCACCTCCTTTGGCACTCGAGGCAGTTTAGCAGCATGTCTGTCTGCGGGCTTGTTAAAACTTGGCTCCCTAATGAACGTTCGGCCTTGAAGCCTGCTGAGTGCTTAGTGCCGCTCAGGAGACGAGGCCCTGGACACACGGGGCCTCTCTTCCTGCTCCCCACGGAGCGGCCCGAGTGTAAAACTCAGCCGTACCGACAGACCGGGATGGAGTCACATAAACACTTTTTTTACGTTACGCTGAGCTGGAATGTTAACAAAAGGCAGGATCGGCTCCACGCTTTTCGTCTGTGTTTTAATTTCTTCGGCTTTATTTTGGAAAAATCGTGTCGGCGAGGGCGATTTCATTAGCTCCGCGGCTGATTATTGTCGGTTTGTCATCCCAGCCCCAGGGCGATCCAAACCCCAGCGCTGCAGCTCGGGAGAGCAAGAGGACACGGCGGTTCCGTGTCGCCTCACCGAGACCTCGCGGCCACGCCATGACTTCACACTCCATTATGAACTCGTCCAATAATGTTTGCCTGCACGCGCGTGTGCGTCTGTCTGCGTGCGAGAACACTGCACAAAGCTGAAAATGTGGCGCGGCCTTTCACAGGGGTGTTGCGCAACGCCACTTTCTATAACCTGGCTCCCTCGGGGCGTGATTTTAGAGAGACGGATCCCTAAAAGCCGTGAGATGGATCTCTCCTTCTGAAAACTCCAACTCACATGAGATCTACTGGACGTCTGACCGTGAATGAGTGTGTCATCCATCTCTGTGGCTCTGACGTGACGCGGTTCAAAGACGTTCCGTATGAATAGAGTGGCTTTCCCAAACATCTGCCAGAGGTCCCGGTGTCTTTCAGCCCGGGGGGGCTGTAACAGACAGGTCAGCGCAGTCAAAAAGGCTTCCTCCCCGAGCCTCACAAGCCTGCTCCTCCCTCCGCTCTCGTCCCACGGACCTCTTCACCGTAACAAGGTTTCATTGACGGCCGCCGCGCCGGCGGAGCTGAAGTTTGGTCTTTGTTTCGTGCCGCTGTTGGTGTTCCCCTATTGACCCTCTGCGCTGGAGGGATCCCCACCCAGCTCTGGTGACTGGTAATTAGTGAAAGGCTGTGGCACAAAGCACTTTGAAGTCATCTCAGCTAATTGTCGCCTCATCCCCCGTTTGCCTTGAAGCGCGCCGGCGGTAAAAGCAACATAGGTTAGGCGAGGGCCAAAGGTCCGTCCTGACTAAATGGACTATGGGAAAAAGGTTTAATGGATTGAAAAATAACAAATTTATCATGCTTAATAAAGCTATTCAGTTCAAATTGAGCTCACGCGGGGGGTTAAATCGCATCATAACTTTCTGGCGCTCGACCTTCACTGTTAATTGGGGGCAGAGAAGAAGATTTTTCATTCAGCGAACGGTTGCAGAAGAGAAAGCACATGATCCTCTGCTCACAGCTAACCGAGCATGAGGCCCGACCAGCCGCCATCAGATCTGAGCATTACAGGAGGCTGAATACTACTCGTGGTGCAGGAGGGAGGAGGCGGTTAGCAATTAACAGCAGCGCCGAATCAAACTGATGTGCTGTCAAGCCGCGAGGCTGGAAGGCACGTGTCATCGGTGAATCAGCCGGCAGCGCGCGGCGTCTCATCCATTCCCAGCAGCGAAGGTAAACTGACCTTCACCTGCATTACTCAGCAGACCGATATCAAAACAAACTGACTAACGGGTAAATCTGTTCCTACATCCTGCGTGTGGTCAGGCCGCCGAGGGCCGGCAGGGAAAGATTTTTCACCGCCAGATTGTCTATCGCAGCTCTAATCCGGGGAAGAAACGCAGCCTCTATATAATGAGCAGAGGTCCCTAAACTGTGCGCCCGGGAAAATATTACAATAACAATGTTAGATTCATTGCAAGCGTTTATTGTGCTTTGGGCATTTTTCTGCACTGATTTGTTGGGAGCTTCTTGGTGGTGAAATAGGAGCCTCTGGAAGTAATTACAGAGTTCAGTGAGCAGACTATTAACGCTTTGTACCGAAGCCCAAATGGCTTTTACAGGTCCTGCTTCAAAAACAACAGCACTTTTATAAGAATGGCTGAAGAATCGGTTATAAAAAAGGAATGTTGAAAACTGGGATGCACAATAATAATGCCTCCCCCCATGAATGAACTAAACTTGTCCTCGCCCTCATGTGGAAGCCCCCTCTAATAGCGTCTCTGCGTCAGTGCAACCGTGATGAACGGCTCTGTGATGTCTGCTCGGAGCGATTCTCCCTGCCGTGGTGGTTTGTGGGTAAAACGGAGCAGATATCCATTCCTATCCTCCTGCTAGGACGGATAATGTGGAAAATGATCTTGATTTTCCGTACTGAAACAACGGTGGCTGAGGCGGGGCGGAGCGCAGCCATCGATCAGGCTCTGGGGGGTGCACGACAGAGGAGCTGGTCCCCGGGACTTTGTTGCCGCGTTGCAGCCAAGACGACAAAGCGAAGGAGACCTCGCAGGGGCCGGACCGGCCGTCTGAGAGGCACGCTGAATCAAAGATGAGGGGCCAGGAACATTGAAAGGGAGGGGATAGAAACTCGGGGAGACAGTGGAAGAAAGCTCCGAGTGAAAAGTCTGCGTGATCTATTGCACACATTCAACCCTCCCTCCCGCTTTTTCTTTTTGTCGATTGTTCAAGGAGCCAAAGAAAACACCGGGACCGAACACTGAGGAGTAACAAGGAGGCACATGGAGAGGGCCGCGACGTTCACGCCACGCTCTGCTGCCAGTGTAAATCTGCCCTTGGTTCATTTCATGTGATTGTTCGCCGTGATTTTAGGTTATGGCAAATAACTGGGCCTTAATTGGCTGCCAGCGGGATCCGCCCTTTGAATCCACTCCAGTGGCATCAAATGTGCAGCGCCATGACATCACTGTGTGCATTGTTCATGAGAAGCTTTTAAAGGTCAGACGCATCGCAAATTAAAGCTAAACTGAAGAGTTTCAGTAGAGAATCGAGGTGTATACGCTCGCATAGTTCTTTAAACCTCCCTGGTTCTGTCTAGAAGAACATTTAGGGTTTGTTAGTTTTATTATTTTGACATTAGTGCCTGGGATGTCTCCTCTATTAGAGCTTAACACGGCCCAAGACTTGGTGTTTTATGAGTTGCATATTTGGCCCTGAGATGGGAGCAGGAGGGCACCATCTGCCTCTGTCCTTTTTAGCAAAAAGAAAATTCCTCTTCTATCTTAGGAAGCACCGTTTTCTTCAGAGAGGAAAGTTATTCGCAGCTCCAACTCCTCTGGGGAGTTCACTTACCCCTGGCTGAATGCAGCCGGGTCCCTGCTGCACAGAAAATGCCCCCGTCGTCATTCCGGGCCCCGCAAAATGAACCCACACCAGGCAAAAACAGAACCACGCTGTTAATATCACCACCCCGCAGTCCAAGAGAAAAACACAGGAAGATAAATTTGGTCTGTTTTGTTTTTCCAGAATTGCTTTCTGTGTGAGGTTTGACTTCATTTGATGCAGTTGGCATCCAGTGGGTTTCTCTGCTGCTATGATACCTCCAAATAACAGGATGTGCTGTATTATATGATCTGTAATTATTTCTGTATCAAAGCCAAAACCAACAAAAGCTCTTCACAGAGTCCAAGCGGTAATTTGCGCTTGTACGGCTGCCAACAGTGGACAAAACTGTCCCTTCCGATATCTGGGACCTTGCAGGTAATATTGCAAATATTTCCATAGGGAGAACCCAACGTGAAGCAGAGACGCTTGATGTGGTTCCTTAATCAGCCCAAGGCTCCTGCTAGGGTAACTAACCGGTAGTTCCATCTGTTTCTGTACTTTTATGTGACATTTTTAAGTTGGTGGTTCAGTACCGAAGCTGAAAAGAAATATACGTATGAAAGATCTTAATCTTTGTTACAGTTTCCTTTGGATCTCTCAGAGAGCTGATGCCAGGTTGATTTATGCTTTTGTGTTCATGACTCACATCCATCAGGACTGAGCCAATAAATCAGCAGCTAAGTACTGTAGGACGGGTGTATATCCAGTTTGGTGACACGTTTGCCGTCCTTTAGCAGGTTTCTGGATCGCTTCACCATTTTAAAAGGCCTGATGTTGACAGATGGTGATTTCTTTTCTGCACTAAAGTGACAGCGCAGTAAAAGTGTTGCACATATGTTATGGTTTTAAAGGGTCTGCTCGTCCTGAGCACGTTCCACTCATCCTCCGCTACCTTCATCTGTTTCCTCTTGTTGCCGCACGGCTGTTAAACGTACGTCTCAGTAGACGTCGGCTGTAAGGAAAGCTGTCACATCCGCTAAAAAAATGCTATTATTATTAAAGCCCATAATTGGCAGCTCTCTACCAAATAATCCCCCTTCGTTCCACGTTTTCTCCCCCAGGTCCTCAGTGCCATTCAGTCGGTACAATGTCAGTATTATACGCTTCTGGGCAAAGAGCGAGGAGAGCCGAGGGCTTCGATACGAAAAGCAAAAGGTAGCTAACGACGAGATTGACGCGCCTTGTTGGTTCTATCCATTGAAAGTCATCACAGGGGCCGATTCACATGGGTCACTTGAAATTCTGCAGGCGAGACTAAGAATACGCCGTCGACGCTCGCTCATAATGAGAGCGCCACATTCTGGCACTAATGACACGGTTTGGCTTTCTAATGGGAACACTTGAACCCTGACTCACTCGCTCAGCGTTGACAAGGCAGGATGCAAGCGATGCAAATCCGTTTCTCTGGCAGGTGAAAGAGTTTGTGTCCGGCAGCCTCCGCATTTCTCCTGACTTTACACTCTAAAAATATCGTCCTGTCCCTGAGAGGAATCCGTGCCCATGGCCTGCACATTGTTTGTGGACTCTAATCTTATTTGTCAGATGGGCCGCACAAAGTGCGCGGCGTAACGCAGTTATGCTTCTCCTCTGTGTCTGAAAGCTGATAGGAGTGGCTCGGTTGTCATGCCAGAGCTTTGAAAGGGCTCTTTGTGCAGAACATTGGTCAAAGCCAGAGACATCCTCCTGGTATTTATTCTAAAGTTCCCCCAGATGCTGCAAATTGTATCAAATTGGGCCACGTTACAGTTGCTTTCATAACGGATCGAGCGGCTCCACAGATCTTCAGCCACTCATAACCGGCCCCTTTTGACCCCTGCAGGTGCTGCGGCGCGCCGTAAAAAGCCCTCCTGCGTGTGTATTTTTGATATTTTATGTATGCGCGCGCATGCAGTCGCTGCTTTATTGGTGACGAGCTTCCAATGAGTTCTCGTTCTCAAAGATGTGAAATCCATCATTTTTCTGTTTTTTTATGGAGAGTTTATGGGGGAGCGCAACGTGGTGGACAGCTGTGTGCAATGTTTCCACAATTAATTTAACTGATTATTTGATATTTTCTTGTAAGCTGGCCGAACTCTTCCAACCCAACCCAACCCCAGGGAGCAGTAACTCACTACTTAAAAGCGAGGAACTCAATTCCATCTTCAGCTGTGTTCCACGGCCTAATTAAGCAACGCTGCGATCAGTGTTTTGATCATCTGATGTTTATAATGCGATTCATCTTTATTTAAACAGTCTCTATACGGGGGTGGGGGGGACACCCTTCTGCTGATGGCAGTTTGGAGAGGAGGAGATGTGTTGAGGAGGAGATGTGTTGTTTATATGGATACTGTATTAAGATGATTGTTTTATTTCCACCTGAACATGTACACAGATTTATTTTGCATTGAATTGATGTCTTTACTTGTTTTGACAAAAGCTGCAATTAACTCAGATGTAAAAAGGGTAAAAAAAGTCAAAAATATTGATTAAAAAGCTTAAATTGATGGATAACTTGGCCCTCTGGTGGTGGGCTGCAGTACAGGAGCAATATCCATCTGCCCCAGTTGTTTAGGTTGTTTTTTTCTACTAAGTTGACCAATCAAACCCTGGGTTAAAACTACATAATGGGCACCTGAGCGTTCTTTGCTTTTCTGCTCGCCGAAGCTCTGCTTTGTGGTCACGTCTGTGCGGCTTCGCCGGAGATGGCGACGGGTCCAGGTCGGCTCTGGCGTCCAGCGGTTCCCCCCAACTTCCCCGTCTGTCTCGGCTGCCGTGGAGCCGACACCGGTGCGGTCCTGAGCGGATCGGTTTCATCCTGGATACAGCATCATGAGGTCTGGAGGTCTCATATTTTGGTTTTGGAACTTTCCTTGAGTTGACACAATGAGACGTAAAATTCAGAACATTCACACAAAAAAATGGAAATGGAAATGAGAGATTCAGAGTCCAAGCTGGAGAAATCTGACCTGCTGGTCTCAGAGAAGGCAGGATTTGTCCGTGCGTGTCCGGGTCCCCTTCAAGGATGCTGGGGGCTATCGGCCATGATCTATGACACCAGCAGGGTGGAGTGAAGCTGTCGGATTTGACAAATGCAACATTCTTCTCCCATTAATTACTGCAGCATAAGCTCTAATCATCAGTGAAGCGTGACATGAGTTATTCAAAGAAGAGGATAAAAGCCAAAGGCTTGCTGAAGGTTTGTGGATCTTCTGAACAAGCAGACTGGTGGTCTTCCTCTCTGCTACTGCACGTCCTGGAATTAAGTCCTGTTAGTGGTAATAGTGCCCCGGGACCACTCATAAAAGGGAGCCGCGCATCGTTGCGGGCTGAATCCGAGAAGTGAGCCAACTCTTTTTGGGTTGTCCAAGATCTTATGGGAGAAAAGAAATGGGCTATTTCCACACGTTCGGGGGGGAAAGTGATGATACAGCACGGATGAGAGAGGGAGATGAATGGGATGTTATATAACTTAAACCAGTTTTTCCAAAAGTTTGGAGTTGGGTTCGTGCTGAAGGGTTTTGGTGGTGCAGGAATAAACTGACATGCTGTTATAAACACGAGCTTGTTGGCTACAGACGCATTTGTCTCGATCTGCAGCCTCTGCATTTAACTCGAGCTGGATGTTGTTGTTCATGCGGCAGCAGCGTCGGTCACAGGAGGAGACACGGTAGCATGAACTTGGCAACGCATGTGCGTGTGGGCACATGGACCGTGCGGTGCACTGAGTGAAGCAACAACACAGTCGACAAAGGGGGAGTTTCTTCTTGCAAAGCGCATGCAATCCCTCCAAAAAAAAAAAAAAAAAAAAAAACTCCCGGTGACTTCAGATCCAAGGAGGTGGTGATATTCATGGGAGCACGATTCAAACTCTCTCACTTGGAGTATGTGAGAGGAGCTTTAGCAGCGCCGGAGCCACCGCGCTGCTCTCTTTGCGCCTCGTTTAAACTTAAGCAGATGGATTAATAGCTCATCAGAAGTAACGGGAGTCGTGCACAACGAAGAAGAGCTTAGTTACTTCAGTTCAAAGTGCTGAGAGGGAAGCTGCACATATTTTTTGCGTAAATTCATACCTTGGCATTATGAAGAGGTATCAATTTCATTCAATGGAGAGGATGTCTTCTTGCTGAACTCGTGTAGCTTTGTGCTGGATCGTTTTAGATTTCTTCCGTTTAAAAATAAAATCGTTACGCACTCTGCGCATTCCGCCGTGGTCCCCCCTCCTTTTTTTCCCAAATACACGTCAAAATGGACCGTTCAGGACGCTTTATTTTAATACTGTTGACTGTTGCACTCGTGCAAATTAGTGACAGTCAAAAAGACACAACAGGTGGTGGGAGGAAAGGAGGTGCGGGAGCAGACCGGACAACTGGGGAGCCGCAGTCTCGGGACGGGAGTCAAGGTCACTCGGTGGGGCGATCAGGTGAAAGTTCTCCTGGTTCCAGCCACTCTGGGATTCCGGTCCGCCTCCCCAGGGGCGCGTCGTCGCAGCGGGAGGGCAGGCACACATCCGCAGCAGCGCCGGCGCGTCCGGCGGGCGCCTCCCGGGAGGATCCGGTCTCGGCGCCGCGGGGCAGCGCGCCGCGCACCGCCAGGCACCCGGTCAGCCAGCAGCACCGAACCAAAGTGACCCGCAGGCAGAACAGCAGGCCCAGCGCACGGAGACTGGCGGGGTAAGAGAGACACATGTACAATCCAGTCTGCTACAAACATGTTTTGGCCCATCAGGCTGTTTAAGCCATTAAACATTCCAGAAGAATGTGTGTGACCTATTTTACTGTACACAGTGGTTGACTGTAAATTGATGGTGGCCCACTTCAACAGAAGCTCTCTTTAAGACATGACATAACACACAAAAAAACAACAAACAAACATAGAGAAAAGTATAAATAAAACTGCAATCTGAAATTTTGGGGAGTATTTTGTTATTCTCAACATGAAGATTGAAGGGATTATTAATAAAATAAGCAGTTGGAATGAAGTGATTTGGGATCAATCCAGTCTTTCCCCTTCACCACTGCTTCAGCTACACTGATCTGTAAAGAGAGAGGGTGCAGAGAACGGTTAATATGCCCAAGATCTGTGCACTTCGCCTGTGGCCAAGTCCTGTAGTGGCCCTCGCAGAGTCTTGGCTGGAGAACATTTGTAATTTAGGTTATAGTGATCAGAAACACCTGTTTCTCCACTGGTCCCCCATTGCTGCAAATCCCTATTTTTAAAAGTTTCTTTAAAGAAAGAAAGGAAAAAAAACTCCAAACAGTCAAGGGATTGTTTCCATACTTCCCTCACTCTTCAAGTGTTTTACATATTAATCAAAAGATGGATCTGAGTGACTCATCTTGGGTCACTGATACCGAAATAAGGATGATATATCTCTTTTCTGTCATAACAGTGCCTCTTGGCTTTCAGAATGATATTATTTATACGGGGACCGGTTTACAAGCAGGAGGAGGACTCGATGGGTTCGCCATCTGGAGACATGCTGTGCGCTCACTTGGCTGAAGCTGCGGTTCACTTTCACGTTTCAAACTTCTCAGCTCAAACAGCTCCGAGTGCAGTGAAAACCAACACCTCCCGCAGCACGAAACAATAGGCAAATATGGGAAAATGGGAAATAGAGGAGGGCATCGGGACGACCCGTCTCCAGGGCAACATTTTTCCATCTGTCAACACATAAAAAAGACACACTGACATCCGCCTGAACGTGCTTCGTTGCGACACGAGACAAATGTCTGCTCGAACCCGGGAGCAGAACGTCTTGTCCTGAACAGTGTTTTTGTTTTGTTTTTCTCTTTTTTTGCTTTCAAAGCGGAACAGGTGTCACTCTGCTCTACGGGAGCAGTTAGCTGGAATCGCCTTCACGTTGATTTGATTAATTACCGTCGGCTGAATCATGCGTTGGATGAATCAGATGTGTTTTTCATGAGTTTTTCACCACATTTCCCCTCAGAAGGCTCAGTCATCTTGAGGGTGCTGGTAGCACTCGTTGCACTGATTTACCCTCACAGTGACTCAGTCTGCTCCCCCCTCCAGGCCCCCATTCCTGGTCGCCTGCACCCGTTGGACGTCTGGGACGTCTGGGTGACTCAGATAGCTGGGCGGTGAAATAATCCCGAGCCTCCACACTTTGGGGTTCAAACTCAAATACAGCTTGTTTTTGAACACCGTGTCATAATAACACCCGGGGCAAGTTGCTCATGCTGCTGTCTAAAGTTTTCAATAACAGACACATATCCCTTGATGGACTCTGAATGTGATGACTGAAGTCTTTGGCACGTGCACGGCCCGAGCTGTTTGATTTGTGACTAAGATGATCCCGCCAGAGGGCCCAAACAACCGCGCGTTATCCCTGTGACGCCTCGCTAACATTTCCAGCATCAAATGAAAGAAATCCTGCTGGGGTCAACGAGTCAATTCCATTATCTCTCCGAAATCGCCGCGAGTCAGGCGAGCACTTACTGTAATATTTCATGAAAGAGACGATGGGGCACGGGTCCGTGCCAGCGCGCCGTCTGTTGCCCTTAAGTCGCTCTTGCGGTCTGGTGCCTTTTCATCCATCTCTGGAAGGAAAAAAAAAAGTTGGCCTGCACGGCGAGCTGCGGATTAGAGGGTGCAAAGACTTCAGATATCACTGTTTAAAACTTGTCATCTCTCATTTGCTCAGTGATTTACAGAAGATGCAGGGTGCTTTTCATGTCCCGAGCGTCTCTCATAATCCTCCCAAATCTCAGATTACTCTGTATTCACCCTGGACTCTCCGATAACAGAGCGAGGGACTTGTTGAGTCCCCGACCGGATAGAATTTCGTGACTTGCCTGAATTTTTTATCCAGGAAAATGCAATTATAGTGAAATCTCCAAGGTGCTCATATCAATGGGCCAGCCACATCAGAGTGATCCGACACTACGACAGCGTCTGGAACCAGATCAGTCTGTCATGCAAAAGTTTGAGGCCTTCCATTCTTTCTCTCACCCTGTTATTGCACACTGGATTTTAAAAAAAGAGTTATCAGTGTCTCATTTTTGCTGTGTTCCTTTTTATCCAGACCCAATGTCTGTGGAGGTCAGCAGTGCTGCTCAGGCTGGGCTTTGGCACCAGGAACCAATCGCTGCATAAAACGTAAGTTAAAAAAAAACCCATCCTGACACACCTTGTGTAATAAAACATTAAAATCTATGTAATCTGCACAAATAGCCACCTATCCACCTACAAAGACAAGTTTCCACTCCTTGCAACCCGATGTCCCACATAATTGTAACCCATGCAAGCACAATTACTTTTCTGATGTGTATCAGAGTTTAAACTGTGCAGACAGCAGACAGCTTTACCTTCCTACATGCTCAGACTGAAAAATAACACTGTAAATGACTTGTAATGACGATCCCATCAAACTGAAATGGCCAATGAATGTTTTCCTTATAGCTCATCTCGCGCCATTCGTCTGCCTTTTTCTTCGCATGTCTTGGAAATTACCACCACTTAGCACTTGGCTCCCTTTTTTGACACAAGCCCCTAATTATGGGTGGGGCCATTTCTCTTTTACTGGACCGCAGGAGGATTTGACATTCTAACTGCCAGTTAATTAAAAGTGGAACAGGAGACACCAGCTGTGAATGCTTAATTGGCCACCGGCTGTGAACCAGTATTTAAATGTAATTTTAAATTGTTACTATTAAGGCCGTTGGGTCTCATCGGGACGATCTTCTGAGCGGCGTAGTCGGGGATCGCCCCCAGCTGCCGCGGCATGCATGGTTGCAATTTTCACATTTGTGACCTCAATTGTTAGCAAATAACAGGTTAGAAAGAGCAAGTCATCTTTGAGTTTTACAAGTGTCTGTCTTTTCCCCCTTTTCACCACGCTAACCATCCTCCTCCTTTCTCCCTCTCTCTCTCTCTCACACGGCCACACGCACACACGCACACACACACACATGCTCACAGACACACAGAGTTAACTGTTAACACACATTTCAGCCAGTCGATTACACAACGAGCTGATTTGCCCCAGCAGCCTCCTAATTAGATCTACTTCCCTCCTGCCTGGTGCGAAGCCTCTTTTCATTTTTTCTCTCAAGTCCCAGTTAAGGATGCACTTACCGAGGTGTAAATTACCCCGAACACAGAGCAAAAAGTAAATAACTTCAATCTGCCCGAACGTACCAGACCCAGTCCAAGTTGGCTGTGGTAAACGAGCCAGTGTCCGAGTGGGCCAGGGGTCTCTCCAACCATCTGGACCCTTTTACATCTTGGCCCTGACCCAGGTGCGGCTGGGGGCTACGCTCTCATCAGCTGAGCGAAACCCTATGGCAGGCAAGGTGCCAACACAAAGGCCCTAGACCCGAGCGGAGACTGGAACCCCCCACGTGGTCCTCCGTAGGGGGAAATAAGGCTCAGGCTCTCTTCATTCCATCCCTGGCTCTGGTCGGAGATGGCAGCATGAAAAAACACATTCACAGTGGGGGGAAAACAAAGTACCAAACCGGTTGAGTGGGAGCATAAATAAAATGTGCTGCGGACAAGCTGGGTATAGAAAATTCCTTCCGTAAGGATTGAAGTAATGGCTGATTTTAAAAAGTGTCAGCTGCAAGCTTCATCCGCGAAGACTGGGTCCGGTGTCTGGTGTTATGGCTCGGTAACAATGCCTCCTTGTTCAAATGGGTTGAGCTCACAGCAAATATATGACAGGAATTGGATCACTTGTTGTCCAGGGAGTGCGCCTACATGTTTTTAGAAATGTGTTTATGAAATGAGCTATGTCTGGGTCTCCGTGGGCCCAGTTGGGGATCGTTGTCTGGCTCTCCAATGACTTGGACCTGCCCATGTTCTGGCACGACCGACACTGAATGTGCCTTTTTCTTCCCCCTTCAGGATGGATGTGGAGCTGACGTACGTGTGCATTAAAGTGATTTAATTTGCTGCGAATAGCCACGCTCACGTGATAGAGCGCTCTCATGTGTATTTCCCTCCGCCTCCTTCAGAGGTTTTACTGAACCAACCTTTGATTAATTGTGGCTGTGAAGTAAATGCGTGAGACGTTTTTTGCTCTCGGGCCACATGCTAATTCCACGCCATATGGGGAGTCACATCTGTGTACCAGCATTGTTGTGAGGATAAAGTGGGGGCCACAGTGACGCCTTACCCGGTCACAGTTCCACGGTAGTCTTCCAGTCTGATTTATAATAAAAGACAGCTGCGTCGCTGTAAGCGATAAAGGAATCTTTAAAAGGAAAATTAAAAAAGTAGACGGATCAGAACCCACCTGGGCTATACAACTTTGCACCCAGGTTTGAAAAACCTCCAAATCCTGGATCTGGATTTGTATTCATACCAAAGCTCGATGCCAGATTCATGCACATTCCTGCCTCGGCGATTGTTCGGATAGGGTCCGGCGCCCCAATTCCCCCAGTGGCTAACAGAGGATGGACGGAATATTTTCAGTACTGCAACTTCAACAAGATTTAGAGCTTTTAGTTGTCTAATGACCAAAATTTAGTTTTTTATCATTCTTTTCTGACGTGTCCCATAATCCCAATGGTCAGCTCGGAGTCTCAAACTTGAATTTTATCCAGTAGCACCTCGGAATTCTTCAGCACCACATCATCACTCACAAAAAGTGACATGGCATGGGAATTTTGGGCACTTGGTAATGGTAATCACTGAAAAGGGGAAAAGACCAAGTCGAATAAAGGTTTACTGTTTGTGCTGGAGACAGACACGGGAGCCTGTTTATATAACTGAAAGCCTCTTAGCAGGCGAATTAGGGTGAAAAATTAAACTGTTGACAAGTTTTAGGATAAATACATTAACCATTAATTCAATATTTTACAGTGCTCTTTTCTCTTTTTGGTATCTTGGAAAAAATAAATGAATAAAACCCAGTGGGGATACCTGTGCTGGCTCGTTTCTTTTGTATCTTTAGATACGTTTTTCAGCCATATCTGGCTATTAATGGATTCTTTGAAAGGTGACGAGGATGGATTTAGAGCACCGACCAGGCAACACACTGGCACTCATTCAATCCTGTGACCTTGTGATAATATTGCGTGTTCATATAGCACTCTGCGCTGTGTTGTGCAGCTCTGGCTTCTTAAGTCGACAGGGCTTGTTTGGATTAATAATGTGCTATACCACACACAGTGCTGATGTTTTCAGACTGGATAACACTGGGGAAACCTCCCTGCTGCACGGAGAAAAGCTCCATTTATGTTGAAAGTGAGTTGTTCCCTAAACGACAGGCTTTTAGATCCAGCAGGGAAATTCATTCATCACGCTAGATCCTCCCAATATTTTGGCCAAAGTCTGCAGTCCATGTGGCACGATGGTTCAAAGACAGTCCTGGATCTATACCTGTTTCTGTCAAAGTGGTTGCAGATGAAAGATGCTATCATTCGCGTGGTGGGGTGAAGTTGATTTCATTCCCCAGAGCAACCGGTGACGGGCAGTGGGACTTTATTACTTTTTGAGTGCCTTCCAGCGTTCTTGGCCGGCTGTGCCACACAGAGTCCCAGTTGAACCCAGAGAAAACTGACATTTCAGAGAGCCACTTGGTTGGGGAACTTTTCCTGAGTTCTGCTGTCTGCTTTAACCGTATAGATTTAATGGATTTGTGGTATTCAGACTAACATATAACATCCATTTGGACAAATGAGTGGTGTTTTGCCCCCTCACTTGACAATTTCTACCCCACAATGTGTTCAGAACTACCACAGCTGTTTTGATAGCACGAGATGGGCCGATGTGATATCACGCATGTGGTTTGAATGATGTGGCTGATCAGTGTTTTCTGTAGTTACTCTTAGGATTTAATGCTGATGTAATTAATTTATTGCTCTTATTTGCTGCCACAACATGTGTGAAACAGCTGGCAAATACACATGTGTTGATATTTGTTGACCTAAAACACTACAGTAGCTTCACCATTTTCAATGGATACGAGCTGCTTTTTGTTGGTACGTTTTGTCACAAACTAACGCGGGCATGTATATTTTGAAAGGTACCATACCAGGCTTTTTCCACCGAACTGGAAAAAAAGAAAGAAACGCAGAGCTTGAAAATTGCAGATGTATAAATGTGTCTTCATTTTTGAGCATCCAGGCAGAATCAAAAGATTTATTACACGTTACAACTGTTGGAGCTGCACTCCATTATGGCATATGCATGTAATCAAAGCGTATACAGTACAACACGCAAGTAGAGTTCACAGTCCAACCGAAGCACATGCATGTAGCGAGATATTGCCCGAGATCCCACGATACCAATAGCGATACATGCATTCGTTTTTCCGCTGAAGGATGAGTCAATGTGCTTGAGAAAATCGACTCCATCCACGAGTCATGCTGAGCAGGGGTACGTCGTTCTGCAGCAGGGGAGCAGGAACATTTGAGAAGGAGCTTGTTTCCCATGAAAAAAGGACACCAAACACCACCAAACCTCCTAATCAGCCTTTTCTCTTTTTATGACAACTGGAGGTTTTGAGAAATCCTGGCGTTTCTGCTGACGCCGGTGACATTATTGCTGCACAGACAGCCGCAGAGCTTTCCTCGGGTTTATAGATGCGTGTGGATGTGGATCTGCGAGGGTTGCGCAGCACTCAGTCTTGCCCCACAGAGAGTTATGGCCCATTAGACAGACCCTATAATCAATACACACCTCATCATCCCCCAGACCCATCATTAACATGTATGTCGGACAGCTCGTTCTCAGTATTTCACCTCTCCAGCTGGTCTGGGTGCTTGTAGGTTACAATTGAGTCCTGTTTTGGGCCCTTCCACCACATGTTTTTCTAATTGCTACCATGGACTAAAGTGTGCTGAGTTCAAGGTAATACTCACTGTCTGGACCCTTGGAATCTCTGTTTTGTTGTTTATTTGTCCGTTCAAGCTGTTCTTAAACATAAATAATAAATATTAAGAGTGCAAACTTGGCCTCGTAAAGTCTAAAAGTATGCTTCTATCGCACCTTTGCTCCTTACCTGATGTGAAAAAGCTCCCAGGCTCTGGCAGGTCTCTCAGTAGTCAGTGTAAAATGCAAGTTGGGGCCTGATTGACACTTATAAAGCAACATTAACTGCACGCAGCCCCTCTCCGACAGTCATTCGACTTGTTTAGCGAGGCCACAGTGTTGGTAGCGCGTAGCGGGCCATATATCATTGCACCCTCCTGCTTAAAGACCATATGGAAGCTGTTGAGATGTGATCCCTCAGGAGGATGAAGACTGTGGCTTTTTCGGTGAACAACACTCTCACAGAGCCAGATTTACAAGTTGCCGGCCTACGCCCTCAGGTCCACACGTCCTCCACAGAGAACCCTAGCATGTGGCTCATTAGATGCTTAATGTGGAAGTGTGAGGTGGGACAGCATGCGTCTCCTAGCTAAAAGTCATGCACATGGCATCATGGGTCAGCTATAAGTGAAGAAAATCTGCCAGCAGACATTTGGAGGGTCAAGACAATAAAATGCAACATTTTCTAGACAGAAAACAACATATTTGCCATAGTCACCTTTTTTTTTTGCCTGGGCCTACTAAAAAAAACATCTTGGCTGTAGGCAAAACAGTTAGCATAAAATGATAGCGCTGGCACCAGCAACCATGTGGAGATCACATGCTGTAACAAGATTAACACTCACTTGAAATGATTTGCTTTGAAAGGCAATTGTATTAACTGCTCAATAGTCCAATTCTTAGTTCTTCAGAGAATTGCTGGTCCGTTCCCAGCTGCCTCCCACAATCTTAAACACTTGACCTATTTCATGAAATCTGTCAGGGTCTGTGGTTGCTCCTGAAGAGAGGCTCCGGCTGTCATCACAGGAGGTTTAACAGACTTCATTTACAGTCTTGGGAGTTTTTATAATTGTCCATGTTGCTCCCCATTTGCAGCCCTCAAAGCAAATGCGAAGTTTAATGTGAGCATTCAAGAGTTTGATCACAACTGAAGTACATTTGGGAAGCTGCTGCACAGCGCTGCAGTCAGGTTGCTGCAAAAATGGTTTACAGCCAGGGTTTTCAACTTCCTGTCTCTCTCACGAGGGCTGAAAAGGACTTTCGTCAAGCCTTTTACTGAAAATCTACTAATTTCTCATCTCCGGAGAAGCTCCCACCTTCTACGCCTCATAATGGGATATAATGAAGTCAGTCCGCTGTGAATCAATCAGTACAAGAAAAATGATTCCGATTACGTTCTCATTAGCGATATTACTTTCTGAAAGGAATTGGCACTTTGACCTCCGCAGAGATATTTCTTCATGCTTATTATGAGTCAGGTCGGATATTGGTTTCAAATGGCACCTGGCTGAAAGAAAGCACTGTAAAGATTTGATGGCTTGTGTTACTCTGAGTCAGAAAGAGGGGAAGGCGAATCTCTGGTGGGTTGTAATGGGATGGAAATGAGCCCTGGGTTGGAAATGACAGTTCAGTGCAGGGGCTGGATGGGAGGGGGCGCAAATGTAATTTTCCCTCGATATAATGCAAACCTAAGCTCATAACAGGCGACGGCAGCCCGCTGGTGGAAACATGAGCAATACTTACCTTGGTAAGGAAAGAGCATGGCTTTAGCTTAAGTGGAGAATTACTGTGATTACCTGAAATCCAACCCTGAACTTTAACTGTAATGCTTGGATTTGACTGGGTCCTCTATTTATAGGTTCATATGTCCCTTTTGAGATGTTACTACATATATTACTACGTCCTGCGCATTTCTGATTCTTTCTCCGGGACCTTTGGATAGATTCGAGAGAGAGCGATCAAATAAGTCTGCAAACACGGACACTTTAATGACGGTTCATTAAAGTATTACATATACTGCCAGATAGCCTCAACCCATGGAAAGACATCTCCACAAACATGGGCTGAATGTTGCTGAGTCAGCAGAGCTGTGGCGGAGCACACCAACACAACAGCGCCCGGGTATACAGTAAATGCGGCAGTGTGTATGTTACTGGCATAACTGGTTACGTCAGGCTCCGTGCGGGGTCAGCAAACCACCACAAATCCAGCTCAGGGGGGGCTTAAACCTTCCTTATAGAGTTTGCCAGAGCTCTGCACACCCAGATGATGAAGGCCTCCATATTAATGGTGTGATTTATTGCTGGTTCATCTGGATCATCGTGTTTGTTTGGAAGGTTCAAAGCTGCCAACATCAGTCTAAACCGTCTCCTCTTTTCAGATGACTGGGTCTGGACACAATCTCCCCAAACTTGGCAATTCTGTTTTCGGTCATAATTAAGGTTGGAGCGGTAATGCCAGGAATGTTTGCCGTTTCTCCTCTTTCATTTCGGATGGATTCTCATTTTATTACCCTTGCGAAGTAATAATTGCTGCACATATTTTTGAAATGGATGGAATGCGAGGCAATTAGTTTTAATGATGTGCAAGACAAATCTGCATGACAGCAATTACTGTGACAATGCGCTCGACAACCCAGAGGCAGGACTCAGGGACAACACAGACAGGCACTGACAGCATACAGCCCGGCCACGCAACGGGCTTCATGTCACTGAACCGTCCTGTCTATTGTCAGCACAGGCGACATGCTTGTCTGGCGTCAATTTTTTGCTGAAAACGGGTAACACGTCACGCATAACCCACTGGAAACTGGCCGTGAAGCTCCGGCTTTTAGGTCCCTTTTTCTGCCCGGTTCTGTTTCTTATTTGGACTCACACAGTTTATTTGAAGAATTCAGTTTCACACATTACCAGGTCCTTCCCCCGGCAGGATGTCACCGGAGACGGTGGCTTTTTCTTTTGATCTCCCCGCGTCTACCTAAACGTTGAGGTTAAACAGACTCCGGACGAGACGGTGGCAGGACGCCAGCCTGCGCTTTAGTTAGCTGTTGTGTTTCAGCCCTCGCCAAACAGACCTCAGGCGAGTTTTTAAAAAAAAAATTTATCCCATGATGGAAAATTCGAATCACATTCAGAGTTACACAAATCCAACAACCGCATTTCTGTAAATGTGTATACTTCATCAAAAAGTGAGATTGCTTTTCTCTTCTGAGGCTCAAAAGAATTATATGGTTAAAACAAAATTAGCCCCACCACAAAGCATAAGAGAGCAGTGATTGTGTGACATTCAATCTCCAATTTGTTGGTTTTTCCTCGTACCACAAGCTGATGACGGCTAATGCTGCCGACTTTCAATTAGCGGACATTCCGACCTAAAACACTAAACCAGAGTCGGGGAACATGTGTGGAAATATGGCGGCCTTCTCACTTTAGTTTGGCGCTCGCGCTGGTTTGGTCTGGCCTCTTTTCACTCGAGTCAAACACAATTTGATCCAATGGCCAGCGCTGTAGAGCGACAACAGGAAACGTGCAGCAGGTAGCACGTCGTTCGCTACCAGTGGGGGCCCTCGTCGACCGCCAAGACTGTCCGCTGCCAAGATTAGCGGCAGCGTTCCCTCGGCGTCCAGAGCAGCTGTCTTCAGCGCTGCAGTTGGCTCCAGCCACCACGAACCAGTGGCCTAATTTTCTGTCTGAAGTGTTATAAATCTGTAAGTGCTGTCTATTACGCACCACTGTGTCACAAGATCGCCTCTTTACTGCGTGCGCTGTGAGTCCCACGGCGTTCCAAGTTTCTGGAGTTTGATGGGAGAATGCGGGGGCGAACTGGTGACACAGATTATTTTTCCATGGCCATGAAATGACCTCAGCGCTGTGTGTTTGCAGACTATTGATAAATATCGGGCGCCCATTCATCAGCTTTATGCCCTGCGATTTTCTTTCTCTTTTGCGGGGCTGCTCGTAATCCCTTTGATGAGGTGTCGGCTATTCACAGCTGACAGTTATTCCCTTTTGCTCATTATTTCATTACCTCATGCTTTTATTTATTTTATTTTTAAGCTTCCCGTTACAGTGAAAACACACCCTGGGGACTAAATCGGGGATATTTTTAGGAAATCGTTCCATCTGGAAATGTCAGCAGTGTTAAACTGAGCCACGAACCTGGGAAACGGGCTTTACTACCTCGGTGAGAAATTGGATAAAGTGATCATATATGTTTAGACTAAACAGGGCAGTTTAAGACTCAAGAGAAATTGAACATGACAGCCCCTCCAGGCTCTCTCCTGAATGAAAAGACAGAATGAGCTGAGGAGGGAAACTAATGGCCCCTTGATTCAATCAATTTAACCTGAGCCGCTGTTTGGAGATCAGGGAAAAACATTTCTGCTACCGCTGCTTCGTACAAGGGGGGGCACATGTTCCAACGTGACCTGCTGAAAACTTGATATCCATCTGTGCTCTCTTTTCAGCTGACTGCCAGCCCCCCTGCCAGAACCGTGGCCTGCAGCCGACCGCATACCTGCGTGTGCCGCTCGGGCTTCCAGGGCTCCCGCTGCGAGGAGGTGACTCCGGAGCAGGTGTACATCCGCGACGGGGCCGGTCTGAGACGCGTTCAGCCGGGGATCAACGTTTTCCAGAGAGACCAACAGCGGAGAAGGGCCCCGGAGAATGCTGCTGATGCCACTAAGGCTCAGACCCCGAGACCTACCACCACCCGACAGCCAGTCCACGCCGCGTAAGTGTTACCCCTCAAACCGACAGGATAAAAGTTGGAAGTCACACTTCTAAAGAAACGTTCTCTAAACTTTGGCCCCGATAAGCCAGAGACTAGTGATGCATTCACTTTTTTTGAAGGGTTAGCCAGTTAACTGGTGCATGATAGCCAGCTCGCCAACGAAGCGGTTGGGAATATGCCGGCCACCCACGCTCGAATACTGAACGCTTTCTTTTTGTTTCATCAATTCTGTCCTCTTTATTCAGCCGTTGTGAAGCTGTCCTCCGCTTCAGCCCCTCGCTTCAAGGTTACAAATGATGTCAACACAATAATAATGTATAAAAAAATAACTCACAGATGGAAGAAAGCCTCTGCTGAACCTTATTTGAAAGGAACAGTAGCACATTACGCTGCCCGTGTTTATCTTTGCAATAAATCAAACCAGATGAATGGGTTCATAAGTTAAATCTTTAAAATACTCCGAGTTAAACAAATAACAAGTCATGCAAGTACACATTTTCTACAATGTTAACAGATCTGCAATCTGTAGGAAAATATAACTTAATTGACTGGACAGAGGTATTAACCCAGACTATTTGTTATAAAAATACGACAGTAAGATCATTATTTTCTGTGTGTTTTGACCATTTCTATCTGTATCTAATGGAATATCTCTAACCATAATGTATCTAATTGCTCTGATGATGGTCTCCTTTAGTGGGTTCAGCAAATTCTCCAAAGACTGCTAATCAGACACGTCTAATCGTTTCTTGGCCAGAAAAGCCACCAATTTTATTTCCAGCCATCTTGGAAATATTTGTCTTGATTAATCACACAACCATTACCAGAACCATATTTCCAATTAAGGAGGCTGAGAGGGAGTTCTTCATTTTCCTGGAATGTTTCATCATTGCTTATCACGTCAAACTGCGCTACATCCCGGAGTCGGGTCGGCGAAGTTGTCAAATTATGAGTTGTCATAATTTCTGTGGGCTTTGACTCACATCATTCAATTTTCTGTCATCTGAGTAATGTCTCTCCACCAAACAACTTATACATTATCGCTTTATGACATTTGCTGCGCTCCTCATGCAAATGAGGAGGTTCTTGGGGCAGTTTGTGCTAATGGAATTAGGAGCCGGCCCATCCACATGTGCAGTAGCTCAATGGAAAAGTAAATGTTTTGGCAGATGCTTGGTAAAATAGTTTTAATACATCCTCCTTCCCGAACCAGTTGTCTTAGAGTCATAGTAAATATTCCAAACAATATAAGACCTCAGGAGGCTGCACAGTTGTTATGCATATGTTTGCTTTGTTCTTCGCTCGCAGGGCATTTTTGAGTCCTGACTCACACATCTGGGACAAATAAAAAGAGACGTGTTTGCAGGTTCAAAATTGTAAGAGGCAGACAGCGTTCCTGAGTCACAGATGCTCCCCCTATGACTTTCAAAGGTGACTAACTCTTCCTCAGAAGCCACTGTCAAATCCAAGAGGAGCCTCCTGTCAAATGGAGCTGGATGGAACCAGTAGGGTTATTTACTATTTTAGTGTCACTCATTAGTATTTATATAAAACCGTTTTTCTGTAATTCTAGTTTAAGGTTTGGAGCCTTCAGAGGTCGAACAACATTCCCGGGAAGCGTTGACTGGAATGCTTGGTTTCGTGTGTCAGTCTGAGGTTCCAGTATTGGCAACGCCGGGTAAGCACAAGTGATGTAAGGTCACAGAGAGCGAGAGTCAGACGGGGAGACACCAGTGCCAGAGCTCAATTAAAGGGAAAGAGGAGAAGCCAGGGGAGGACAGACGCCCCCGACTCAGATAGATGCTGGGATCGCCCCCGTTCAGAGAACGAGCGGCACACACGGAGCTCCAGCCAGTGTGGTTTCAGTTTTCATTAGTGGAAAAGGTGTGTGACAGTATGGATCGTCGTTCTTGGAGTGGACGTGGCTTGTTTTATCAGCAGCACCCCGCCACTGACCCTGCCTGCCGAGCGGCGCCAAGAAGAGGAAATAGAGTGGAGGAGGAATGAGTCTGACAGAGAGGAAGAGAATAAAAACAACGATAATAAGCGAAAACATCAATTAGAACCTGAGAATATAATCAGTTCGGCTGAACGGCACCGAGCGACTGCTCGCTTTAAATTCCAGGACGCTTATTTCAATCAAGCAGGGTTGCACCTTCTTGACCTGCCAGTTAAACTCGCTTGTCTCTGTCTTGTCGGCTCTGGTTCACAGCTCGGGAACCCCGCCGTGCGCACGTGTCAAGAGGCGGCAGACGGGGGAAAAGTCAGTTTTATGAGGTTTGGAGATGTCTATATTTCCAAGAGGCGGTACGAGAGATTTTGGCAGATTTCTACTAAGCTGCTGTTACGACCTAATAATGAATGTCTTCTTCGAAACTGCATCATCAGCACATGCAAACATTAATTAGCATTTCTGAATACTTTCTGGTGAAAAGCATATTTATCATTGCTTTACCTCTCTGACATCCAAACACTGGAGAGAGACAAAGCCGTTGACACTCTTCTGTACATAGTCAGTATATAACATCGTAGCTACTGTTGGTAGGCTTCCCACAACACAGGATCCCACAGGATCCCACAACGGTGCTATGGCAACAAACTGATGAAAAGTAGGGTTTCAAGTAAATGCGTCTTTGCAATAGGAAAAGATGCTGGTAAAAAAAAGAGCCAAAAGCATTGCTCATTTTAGGAAATGACTTGAAACGCTTGGTTTCAAACCGGATGCGACCTCATCTCCGAGGTGAGGATTCACCGTCCGGCCTCCTCTGCCTCTAAAACAGGCGTGTGCATGTGTTGAACTCGTCTGCAAAGGAGACTGCAGACATGCTACATTAAGTGCTCAGCAGTTGGGATAAGATGCACGTTTCTGTGAGAAAACATCTGGCCCTCTGAAGGAAATGAACCAGCGTTATACAGGAAGAATTCAGGAGTCTTTCGTGTGCCCCATTAAAGGATGAAAACAGCTCCTGTGAGCAGCCACCACAGTGGGACGTTAAGATGCCGCAGTGGGATTTGTTCCCTCACAAATCTTCCGAATGCGACTGCTCCTTCCTTGTCGGTCCCGTCCATGATGAATGTTGTGACGCTATCGATCTTTTGAGACCCCAATGTTTAAACCATCAGGTTGTTTTGGGGCAAAGGCACCTTCAACAACCATATTTCAAGTCACGTTTTTCACGCTTATGTCGAGCAACATTCCCATTTCTCTCTCCTTGTCTCTGCTCGTCTGCCTTTAAATGATCCTGGTGCCTGATTAGAATTATACTGTAAAAGCAGCTGGCAGCAAACGCACATTTCCCCTCATCCTGCACTGTGGAACAATTGTGTTTCATTGAAAATTAGGATTTCCCACGATCACTTGGCTCAGCAGTAATGAGAGACTCTCCTGTCAGCACAGGATCCTGTAGATCTCAGCTCCCAGGACAGAGGTCAGGGCCAGTAGTGGACGGTCTGAAGCTGGAACTGCGATAACCGCGCGGAGGACACGGCCAGTGCCTCCAGTAAATCCCTGCCAATGTAACCCCCGCTGCTTTCTGACGTCACCCCCTGCAGGAAACAGAGCAGGGCCGAGCAGGATGCACGAGCGTCACGGAGGTCATCCGTCAAAAGGTCACCTGTAGTCACACATGGACTGTCGGCACCACCTGCCCGGATCAGGGGCCTGCGGGCATCTTAAATGCAATCAAGTTGTCACTAACTGACAATTTTCCTCTCAATAGCGCGATGAGTCATTTAAATCCAGATGGTGGGTGCAGGTAATAACAGCAGGAGGAGCGCTAAAAAGAGATATCTCAATGCGTCCTTTCTTTTTAGTTTTTCCTCAGGAAATTGGCAAAGTAAAAATCACACAACCCTGATTTTTGCCTGGAGCAGCGTGTCCAGCAGTTCATTCCCATCTCTGTATGATTTTTCAGCGCATTGACTCATATGTGATGCCGCCGCCACGACTCGCGAGGCAAAAATAATACCTCCCAAGACAGAAGGCAAACCTGGGTGGAGCAGGAGATACCAGAGCTCAAGGATCAATTCAGGAGAGAAAACCTTGGCTCACTTTATCCCCACTTATCAGAACTGGTTCTTTATTTAAAATGCTTAGAATTTCATCCTAATCTCTCTTCTGTCACGGCCTGTTAGGGTAATTACTCTGCAGAATTTCGCCGGTTTTGTTCGGCGTAATTACAAAGCCGGTCACACCCCGTAACATAGCGAGAGGTCGGAGAAAAACACCCTGTGACGCAGAGTTGAGGGACTCTTCACAGGGTGATGCATATGGTTTTCTTTCTATTACCTGCTTATTTTAGCTCCACCATTTGGTCAGTGACTAATAGGGCCGGTGGTGGAAGCTTGTTGACTCAAGGCTTTATGCATAGCCGCACAGTTGTTTCTCAGAGGAAACTGTGGTTACAGTGGGAGTTCTCCATGTTAATCATGGATAACTGGTTGCTTTCACTCCCACTGCAGACAAACCGCACGGCCGGCGCTGACGGGAGCCACTGTCAGGCTCTTCTGGGTGACCTCAACACCTGTATAAAAATATTATTTTACCATTTCTTGTTGGAAATGATCACCCAGCCTGAAGTATCAGATGCAGCAGAAATGCATAGGCTGGGTAAAAAACAGTCAGGCATGCTGAAAGGTGCAAATGGAAATTCACTCAAGTTGACATCACTCAGCTGACAGGATAATAAATTAAAGGAGTAAAGCGAACCCGCACCAGCTTCCTGTCTCACAAAATTCTCGATGCCTTGACTTTGATCGCATAGATGTTCTCATGAATGAAATTTAAACCTTCTGCCTGGGAAAATTTTCCCCTCAGACTTTTTCCAAAGCCAGACATGATTTGTGATTTATTTCTATCTGTTTGTACGTGTAAAAGTCCTGGTGGATCACAGACATGTTTGCCTTGCATGCCGGCTGTATATACTTTGCCCTGACCCCAGTCCCAGGGAGGCTTCTGATGCAACATCCTCTACTAGGATTTAATGTTTGTGGCACCGGGACGTGGGAGATACTTTTTGAAGCTGCTGACTCAGCTGTGAAGGTCACTGTGTCCTCAGGTGAACTCTAAATACAACGTTTTTATGCGACATTAATATCCTGGATGGTAATTTAATATGAATGGATTCAGGATGTGTTGTTCGACCTGCGTGAATTCATTTCTTGTAAAAAAGATGGGTTTTCCAGCTAAACCAGCGGGTGCAAAAGGCCACAGAACGCCCAGTGCTGGATTTGAAACGGACATTTCCATGTCTCCACTCAAGCTTCCTGGTGCCCCGCCAGGCTAGGCATTTATCTTGTCACAATCTGGTGCAGATCCAGTGGGTGGAGTTACAGATACTGTATCGCCATCATCAGAAGAGGATGCGTTCAAGGCTCCACCCCTGAAGACAGACGGAGACGGCATCCGTCAGCTCGTCGCGTTGACGTGGTGCTGAGAGCACAAATTAGCAGCAGGGTTGTGTGTGGAACCAGTCAGTTGTCAGGATGTAACCCAGACGCACATCTGAACTAATCCAGTTCCAAACACACACACTGAGGTTAAGAATCCACTTTGTCTTGGCCTTCTTTTGAAAATTTTCCTTGTGGCATATTTTAGTTCCTTTTTAAATGAGTTACATATAAAAAAAATAAAAATCCCCCCATCCGTAACTGACACAACACTGGGGCAGCCTCAGTCAGCATATCTTTAATGTCTTCTACTTCTGATCTGCCTCACGGAAATTCACCCGGAGGACGATCAGAGCGGCTACGATGAAGTGGGAGATATCGAATAGCCTCTCAGGGCACCACATCTTCAGACATTTTTGTTCCAGCTCGTGAACCGCAGCAACCACACTACTTTCTGTGTTTCCTAGGTCTTGAATTCACAATTTTAACATGCTGATGCAAAAACAGACGCAGTGGCAGTGCTACTCGCCCCCTTGGGGCAGTTTTTTTTTTGTTCTCTTAGCTGTAGACGAGTAATTGACACCATTAAAGACTATGAAACTCTCTGCAAATATGTGGAACTTCAGCTCCACATTGTCTGTGTAATATTTTTAATAGTCTTTTCTGGATGACTTTCTCAGTAACCTCTACTGCTTTCACTTTTGCCTCCGGGCCCAGTTGTTGCAACACAAGCCCCATTCCCTGGGGCATGGGAGTTGGGGGGGGGGGGACTTTCTGAATCAATCCATCCCCACTTCGATTCATTTCACCATGACTCTGGCTGCTACTTGTGATATTCCTGGAAGGCCGTCCAGACAGGGAACATGATTTAATCCAGCCTCTGTGGCTGGTGCGATAAGCCCTCAGACACACCCAGATTTTCACAAGGGGAAATAATCTGCCAGGACCCACAATTATCCAGGTCATAATGACTGGAGATGTTATCAAAGAGAGACTTGGTCTTAATTGCTCACTGATGTTCGGCCTTATGTGGCCACGTGCTCGTGAAGATCTTGTTTCAGGAGAAAGGAGCTTCTCATTAAAACACTCCACATGTTGCTGCGACAAGGCATTTTGCTGTTAATCACTGTTACAATATAGGAGCTATACTACAGGCAGCCCTTGGCTGTGGCTCATATTTGCATCATTCAGTCGAAACAATGTTATCAACTGTTAAGCAAACAGTTCAACACTTCACCCCTCATAAATTTGAAATATTCCATCATCTTACCTCACTTTAATAGGGTGTAAAGCAACAAAAAGGAATGTGTTAAGGTTATCTTTGGTTGGAGCCAGGAAAGGGATAAATTTCTTCTTCTAGAATCACAAGTGATTCATTCAATACAAAATTAAGAGGGCTTTTTTAAGGATGACATACCGGCATCGTTATCTTGCAAAACAATCTGTGAAAAGAAACTCTGGCGGTCAAATTAAAGGTATAAAAAATGGAATTAAATGTCCACTAACAAGCTGTAATTAAGGAAAAGAGTTCAATATAACTGTGGCTGGTGTCGTTATTTTTGACATTCATAAAATCCCACTTCTCACCACTGGCATGGCATCGCAATATTCCCGTGAGGAACACACAACAATATTATGAAAATACTTTTGAGGAGCCTTATTGTATTAACTGCAGTACACAAGTTCAAACCTCAGGATTTGATTAAATAGACGTGCAGGGACCGCGGTGAATGCTGCGTGAATGAGGCATTTCTGCAGAAAGCCTGAGGAACGACATGTGTGACCACATAAGGGATGTGACCACTCCTGCTATTGATGTTTTACTGCCCTCACTGCGTGGGTGAAGAAGAATTAATTATTTTGCTACCTACGGAAACGTCTTTCAGCTCCTAAAATACACCACGTCTGCTCAGCAGGTCCAATTTCTAAATTAGACCGTGCATGTGTTCCCCAGACGTAGGTCAACAATGTGAAGAACCTCCCTATCCTCTCTTAACAACGTAGTCCTAAAATACGCCTTTAACCCCATCAACGTCAACCCCAAAATAACCAAAAGATGCAAGATCAGCTTCTTCTTGTTGTCTTGAAGGACCCACACAGCCACCATCAGGCCTGGCTGGAGGGCTACAAACGGGAGCCGTGAGCGTCTCTGGGCTGTTGGAGAGTCGCTCCTCAGAATAGACAGTGCACTCTCCTACAGCCCTGGGTTGTAAAATGTGAGGCACCACCTGTTCTTGTTGCCTGTCTCCTACTCCTCATTCTCAAACTTATTTTTCCACAACGACTTCATTCCTGAGCGGAGCCATCCGCAGGGTAGATGTGAAAAATGCTGGAAAGAAGCCGAATATGCCTTTACCCCGAAGTGAACGGCGTGCTCTGTGCGAGCGCTTCTTAGCAAGCGTGTTAAGGAAGTGCATGTCCCAAACACGCACTCGTAAATCTTGTCTTCCTCCCTAGCCAGCAGTGTTTGCAGTTGTCGAGCAGTATAATGCTGTCATTGTTTCAGCTGCTGTTCGCTCAATTTGTCAGACTTTTTCATCCCACTTATTTAGATGAAGGCTCCTCAAGTCCAAGTACATCTGAGATTAGCATCTTTAACACTTCCCTTTTTGCCAGCCATTATTTCGGCCCAGTTTAGCTTTTCTGCCCTGACACTAGCTATTATGACCATGCAACTCAAACATCGACAATAAAAGACACTAAACACATTGCATCAATAAAAAGAATAACGGGTCAGTTGTGTTGTATTTGTCACCTGTGACTCTGAAGGTTGTGACTAATCCAAGGCCTCAGGGCCTGGACCCAACAAGTGTTGCAGTGTGACCTAGAAAAGGATCCTCTGCTGGACGCTTTCGCTTCTCTGTTCAAAGCCAAGGCGCTCCTTCCAGCACTTCACATCAGTCTATTTTCTGCATTAGCAGTCATAAGCCAGCACTCCAAACCGTTGAAACGTGGATTCTGACTCTGGTATTCTCAAACAAATCAAAATGAAAGAAGAGCGTCGCCAAGTCGGACGTGTGCTGCACCGTGAGTGCTGAGAGGTCTCGAGAAAATTCATTTAATACCGTGTAACGAGTACCTCTTTCCAACTTGCCTTATACCCCAAGCCCGGCGAAACTAGGTTGCCTGACTGCAAAACATTAGTTGTGATGCGCTGTTTTCATGTGGAGATTTATAGACAGACGTAATGAAAGCAGCCTCTGAGGTTGGTGTATAAATCAGCTGTGGGCCATGCGTTGCTGCATAGTGTCTAACATAAACACTCTTCGGGGTTCATCATGGAGAGTTCCCTACGTAGCTGATTTAAGATGTAAACAACAGGCCTTCCTCCGAGGATCTGGGTCACCGCGTTCGTGTGTGTTTGTGACAGTGAAGAGGATCTTCGGATAAATCCAGAATTCCCTTGTCTTTCTCCAAGGCTCCTGTTTTCTGGAGGGGGAGGGGCTTCCTGGCACTTGAACAAAGCCACGTACCTCTTCACGGAGCGCACATGTGCGGTTTCTTTCACCAGGATGCATCAATAACATAAATAGTTCACAGACTCAGCACACGATCAGATGTTTGCTGCGCTGCCGACTGCGTATTTACGCTTTTGCGCTGTGTTATCGTTTCATGCACCTCTCAGACTCCTGCTATCAAGGTGATTTGCAGTCCCTTTAAACGTGTTGAGGTTTAGCTGCGACTGTTCTCCATTGATATGAAATAATCAAATGCCGATGAGTGAAAGCGGACCAGGCCAGTGATTTAATCTTTTACTGAAGGGCCCCGTTGTTATCAGATACGCTGCATGGTGATGTTCGGACTGTGGCTTTCACAGTCAGTAACAACTGTTGCTCTTTCACGGTAATTATTTAAGAACTATTCTCAACATGCTGGTTTCTGGATCCAGCAAAAGCAAATAAATCACTTAAGTCATCATGAAATCAGGCTGAGAGTTTGGAAAAAAATGATTACAGCATCATGGGGGTTTGCTGTGGTCAGCGAAATTAAATATATTTGAATTAATTGATCAATTACCTTGGGGAGATACATATGAAGATAGCACCACATATGTGTATTAAAATAGAGTTAGATCCAGGAATTGATTAATAGATTTCGTAGCAGATTTAAAGCAAATGCAACCTGAACCAGTAACACCTGGCTGGCCGACCCTGATAAAAGAGCTCAGTTACTTTATGATCAAAAGCAAGCAAACTTGGCTGAGGTGGTCAAACATCAAACAACTGCAACAGCACAATGCAGAACCAGGCCAGCTAATGTTCTTTTCCAGCTTGATACCAAACAAAATCAAGCTTGTCATTCAGCTTAAAGTCTTCAAAACTTTTTTTTTCTTCTACGAAGCCTGAACGCCAAACTGAGATTTATTCATGTTTGGGCTGTAGCTCTGCTTTCTTTTTCTCCTCAGTGCTTCCTCAGCCAATGTCCTTTTTCAACCTCGTTACGTCTACAGCGATGTCTGTTGGAGGCTGAGCTGCTCTTTGCTCACCAAATTTGGCTTGATGATCTCAAGTTTAGCGCTGTATAAACAGCAATAATTGCCATTACAGGCTGGGATACCTGTAGGACATTAACCTTAAGTGTTGTCTTACCCTCAACGTTACACAGTTTATTTTAGGGCAGACTGAAAGTTAATTCATCTACTGTAAATATAGTACATATTTTCAATTAAACCGTCATTATTTTAAATTAGGGTCAGAGGTCACAATGGGCATCCGAGACTATCCCAGTATTCAGGGGGTGAAACTCAGGAATACATTAGGTCACACACATGATTCACAATCATCTTAATGTGCACATTAGGATGATTGGAGTACCTGGGAAAAAATGTGGACAGGCAAACTCCACATAATGATGTGCATGTTTTTAGACGTGCACTTTAGGTTGACTAGAGTACCTGGAGAAATAGGGGGAACATGCAAAGTCTACATAGAAAGGTTCAGGTCTGAGACTTAGTACACCCTGCATGGGTCACACACATTATTCACTTTCACTTCGGCATAATTTGGGGCTTCTAATCATCCTAACGTGCACAGGAGGAACAGTCTTGACAGAAAGGTTACACACACACACACACACACACACACACACACACACACACACACCCACCCTTTTATTTCTTCAGCTCAGATAATCTCACTAGCTAACAGCAACTAAAAGCTAACCTGCTGCTATAGTAGGAAACTTGTCGCAGGTTGCTGTTGAGAAACTATAAATCACTGAGAGTTGAGGCAGAGCAGCCTGGACAACGTCGGAGGGAAAGTTTCTCCATCCAGTGTGACTGAAGTCAGCTGTATGTTGACCTACAACACGGCACCACAGGGTGTTTCTGACTTCCTGCAGACACACCAAAGTTACTTATTCCAGAAACGAGCGATAAAGGAGACACAATTAAGTGATGGTCAGCCTCCTGCTCTTGTCAGCAGCCCATTATTTGATCCGGAAAACAACTTCAAAACCACATTCTTTTCAGAAGAGTCAGCTCACCCAGAACAAGAAGGGTAAACGGTTCCCTGGGTCGCTGAGCTCTAATGTTGACATCAAACGCCTCAGAATGAGCGTCGCTCACCATCGCGGCCTTATCTTCAGAGAGGGCTGCAGTGAGCTCATGATGAGAGGAAGTCACTTTGCCACTGACAGTAGGAGAGGCAGACTGAACAACATCTGGCTGAGCCTAGGAAGTGGGGCAGGAAGCCTGCAGGCCAGGTGTCACTGTCAGCAATGGAAAAACCCAGTCATAGTTTGGAGTACTCGGCATTTCTGGGTGATCCAACGCCTGTGACTCCTCACCACCTTGACACCAAAGCCATTTGCGCTTCCTTCTGTCACATCCTATCCCAGGAGCCGCCCTGGAGAACCGGGATCTGGGTCAGCAGCTGTCAGTGATAGGTGTTGTCTGTTGCCTTTGAAAAAGATGATGTGAGAAGTTCGTCTCCTTTCGTGTCCTGTTCTGTGTGGCAACAAGAATGTGGCCTGGACCTGGGGAATAATGAGACCTGCACAGGCTTGTAGCACTTTTTCGCACAGGTGGGTCAGGGGCACAGCTGTGTGTACCTGTAACATACTGCATATCGATTTTTGTAAGGAATTTGCCAGATTATGTGTTCTACAGTACAGAGACTCAGGTAATAGTACCTGATTTAAATCCCAATTTTTTGGTTTTGTTTACAACCGCTTCGTCGCACCTAATCTGAGCCTCGTCCGTCTTTTACTCTTCTTCGCTGTCATGGCAGATTAGTGAAATCCAGATGTTTTTAAATATGGCTGAATCCCAGAGCTCTCCATGCTGTCTCAGACCCCCAGCCTCAAGGTAGGCCTGTCTGCCTGTCTGGCTGAGAGGCACGCGCCTCCCCCAGGCACTCATATGAGCTCAGCTTCCAGGTCAGGCAATGCAGTCTCAGTAAATGACCCACAACAAATGCTTACCGGTAAAAAACATGCCCTTTGCAAGCACCGGTCAGGCTTTGTTCTCCGACCCAAGTTTTAATACTTCCTTCAGCCTGATGGAATCGCTCAGGATGTTGAAGACAAAACAGGGAGTTCATAATCTAGTCAAGCAGACACAATGAGTGATGGAAAGACTTGGTAGTTCTAAAGTAAATATCTAATGTGTTTAATCACAGATGTTTCTCCAAGGCAGGCCCACACAACCGGGCCAGGGAGGCTCATTCCTTCTGCCTGAAACTTTATTTTTATGAATCTCTGGCAAATTGTCCGGAATATAAAAGAAGATCTTTCATTAATTAAGCAGGGTCATTGTTATCTGGCACCTGGAGGATGTTAGTCTTGAAATTAAAGGCTTAACAATTGATACGGTGTTATTCATTTGATTAAACCCCCCCCCCCCCAAATCATTTCGTCTCATCTATAAAAATTAATTAAGCAAAGCAATGACCTAATGGTGCATTTTTCTCAGAGGAGTGTCATTTTCTGTTGCGTCCATCTGGCAGATTTAAATTGATTTCACGGTAATCTACATACACTGATTATAGGTGTGTCTTCAGGCATGTATATATGTCTGAAATATTAGCTTTTCTAATGTTTATTTTCATCTGATGATGTAATTTAACAGGACACAAGTGAGACGGGGACCCCCCGACACGTCTCCACAGCAGACCGGCACTTCTCGCACTGTGAAGCGTTACCCATCATCCTCCGCTCCCATTACCTCGAACGCTCTACCCAACAACAACGGCTACGCTAACAGCCGCAGCACCACGCAGAATTGGAACGGACAGAAGAATGGACACGGCGGGACACACTCGGTTAACACCCACAGGCCCGGCGGCGATAACCTGCTGCACAGACACCTCAACAACGCACTATCACCAGCAGGTAAACCTTTCAAACAGATCTGCTGTGTGTTTATTTTCTGGATACATGTGTAAGCATCCTGTTGTCTTCATTATAAAGAACATTAGCCGCAAGGAAAACAAGCAGAATCCTTGGATGTACTTGACTTTCCCACTGTCACCCCACCCTACCCCATCTGTGGCCTACATCAGGACAGACAGGCAGATGTTTGCTCTCAAACAGCATCTAAGCATGCGCGTCTGTGTGATCCACACTGTAAGGAGCGGGAGTGTGTCCCTGAGCGGACAGTTACTTTGATACCTCCAGGAATCTGTCACCCCTCTGACATGACAGGTGCTGAACACTGTTGCCCACGACGAACAGAAACATGATCCCCAATCTCGACACTTCACCAGCCTCCCGAGCCAGCTGTCTGCTCTTCTTGCTCTTCTTACTTTTCAGGCTGTTCCAGAGCAGCGGCTTTTGAACTGCTTCCCACCATTACACAACATTCACTTGCACTCACGCTGCTTTTGTCTTCCTCACACATCCAAAACACCCTCTCCTAAAGATAAAGGGCTTACCTAATAGTACTCTCTCCCTCATTTGCTGGCCCGTGGCACATCAGTCATCCCGCTACAGCTTGCCACTGGCCAGTTGTTAGCACACACCCTCACACACTTAAATAAACCTCCCTTTGCCCAGAATGGGAGTGTGTCACAGTGAGGCTGAAGGAGGAAAGATGAAGCTCGTCTCCAGCCCGCTCATTCCGCTGCTGCTCCTCCTCATCCAGGTGTGTGTGTGCTTTCCAGGGGCCAACCTAACTGCCAGCCTGGACCGCATCAAGATTGTCTTCACGCCGATGCGTTGCCGTAGGGTGTGCAGCGGCGGCCACTGCTACAACAGCTGCGAGAAGGGTGACATCACCACAGTCTACAGCGAGACCACGCAGCAGCAGCCGCCAAAGACCCAGGGCTTCCGACTCTGTGAGTATCGGCTCTGGACTCTCGGACTCTCTCTGTCTTTCTGAACCGCATAACATCCTCTAGTTCTCTGCATTCAGTGTGGTTCTCACTTATGTCCTCATTCTCACACACAACTTTTTTTTTTTCCATCCTACTTTTCCACTCCTTTTTTTATTGGGTGAGCCTGACAAAGTTTCCCAGTGGCATGCTGTCTGCTGTGAATGCCAAGCCCAGAGTGGAGACAGTGTGGTGGAGATGAAAGAATGAGAGCTTCTCTAAAAACTCTCACTGTCACAGAGAAGTACAGACGGGGGTCGCCCAGATTAAAACCCGGGCTCTGTCAAAGTGGTCTAATCTCCCCTCGCACACACACACGTGGGGCCGGTGGTCCCACGCTCCCAACACTTAGCCCCATCTCTTTGCGGTTTACACCTCACGCTCGGGCCCCGCTGTTAACCATTTAACGTGCTCCCTGGGAGAGCAGGAATGAATGAAAGAGGAGAGGGAGATGCAGAATGAGAGAAAGAGTAGCAGCATGAACAGGATTTCATAGGGATTACATTAAACCTTCCATTTATCCAGGGGGCTTTGCTCCAAATTCACACAGGAGTATCCATGGGAAGGGAGGGGACGGTCAATGCCAAGGGCAGGGTCATACCCTGACATGTTTCTTAGCTTTCTCCTCAGATGTAAGGGTCCAACTAAGGCTCAGACTAATTGCTGCTTGTGGATTAGAGGGTGTATATGCCACACACATAAACATATAAGTCCAGCCGAGACACAGTTCATGTGAATACAGTCACACACCAACTGACTGTTTTGAAAGGTCCAGACTTGACGTTTCGGATTTCAATGTCCTTTATTGGCGCTTTGGAACGCAGTATAGATAGTCCAAAGACTTCAGGATCCTGACACAGGCCTTTTCTGGCACATTTTCGCCTCCTGGAGTGACAGTATTTCAGTTTATTTCTGTCCATCCAAGTTTAGCTTTCTCAAAGTCTTTCCTCGCATTGTGAAAACAGGTTGAGGAGACAGTACTTTCCACTCCGGCTTTCATCCTGTTATTCCTCGGCTGTGCGTGTTCATCAAGGAATGTCAAGTGGACAGCAAACAGTTATCTCATGCTGTTGTTATGTTCTTAGACAGTGCAGTAAAATGTGGCTGGATAATTACAACAGGCTCTCTCAGTGCACATCCTGAGTACAACACTTGCCATAAAGCCTGATAATAGATTGGCCTGAAGTCTGTTTATTGGGTGAGAAGTGTGCGCGCATGTCTGTATGTGCAGCTGAGATGTTGTTAAATGGTCAGACAGATAAGAACTCAGTAGGTCGCCATCTAAAAATAGTCCCTTTCTGTGTTGGGTTGGGACTGGCCTGGCATCACAGAACGTAGCATAACTTTGACGCTTTAAATCGTGTTTTATGCTAAACCTGAGTTTGTGTGTCTATAGGAACAACATTTTATTTAAAGACTCGTTCTTTCCTGTTTCCAATCATATTCTCGACTCTTAATCTGTTTCAGGCCCAGCTTTTGGTTCTTTTTGCACCCCTCTCTTTCTCCCTCCTCCAGGATGACTCCAGTTAACACTGTATGACAGGACGCTCATTCACTACATGCAAACAAGACAGCCCGGCATCTATCTGGTCCTCTTTTTTTTGGCTTTGTTTATTTAATTTAGAGCTTTGCGGCTTTTTGCAAGGCAAAGATGATGCAGCTCCGAGCGTGTTTCTCACTTGCAGCTCCCTTCATCTCAGAGTATATTGGCCATCTGATAACTGCAGCAGCTTTTGCGGTATACTGACTCTGCAGCGTCTGGTAAGAGTTGTGTGAGGGTAAAAATCTGCAGAGGGCAGAATAAACAGGTAGATTCTGCATTGGCACTCACCCTTAAATGTTTTTCTCTGCAGTAAATCTCAAAATGTCATCAAACTGGAAATAGAGTCTGATTTTATAGTGTGTTTATTTGATGATTCTCTCTCTCTCTCTTTTTTTTCTGCTGACAAGTGCTCCAAATACTGTCGGCGCGCTTTAGTTGTTTATTTTAAATGCTAAGAACCCAAAAGCACCAACAGAGAGTGGAAGGCAGCATAAAATGGCATTGAAGGAGGCCTAAAATGGAATGGAAGTTCTGTGACTCTGCTTCAGGGAAACTTAATAAGCGTCATGTGGGATGAGGTGTGCCAGAAGAGAGAACAACGTGGCCTTTACTGTTTGCAAACAAAGCCAGTCCACATGAAACTCTGCATATGCCACTTCTATTAGTGCTGCTCCTTCTGTTTCTGATTACACAGACGTGTGTGCACACGGAGGCATAAATTCATATAATTGAACGTGACGCGCCGAATATTTTCAAATTACTTAATGAATCTCTTGCTTCTGTTAACCACGTTGCTCCCCTCCCTGCAGTCTTCTGTCAGATACCCTGTCGGAACGGAGGCAGATGCATCGGCAGGGACCAGTGCTGGTGTCCATCGAACGCCACCGGGAAGTTCTGCCACCTGCCGGCTCCAGTTCCCACAAAATCCACCGCACAGAGCCACAAGGACACCGGGCACCAGGGGCAAAAACCTCACTCCCACTCTATGTTCACTTTGCCACTATCCAATCAGCAAGGTAATCATCCAGTAGATCCAATATGGCAGCTACAGTATTGCTACAGTGGTGGGGCAGGCTAGTGGTGGAAAGTAGTATTATAACCTGGGGTGAAAATAACAGGAAGTCACAGTCCAGTACTTTTCTGTCTTAGCTCCCTAATACCGGTACATTAGGAAAAATATATTAAGATGCCTGCTGTTGATTAATCCACGAGATGATCTTCACTGTTTAGATTAGTGCCTGTTTAGATTAATTTTGCTGCATTTCAGTCATTTCAACACACTGATTCATGCCAGTTGTTCCACTTCAAATTAGAGACCACACAAGCCTACCCCATGACTCCGAAGCGGTTTATCATGCAGCACTCTGCCTTTACTGGCCAGCGGTGAAGGCCAGACTCTATTTTAGGAAGATTAAGTAATGGATGACGCAGGGGCAGTCGTCATATCGTCCTGAGAATACTGCTTTTATCAAACAGGAGTGGATATTAGAAACTGAGTATTAACATCGTGACCTTATAAAAGACAGTGGAAAAGAGAAACATTTCACTTTCATCATTTTTATCTCGTCCTTCCATCTGATTCCCCTTTCTTTCAGAGAGGGCTCTTTCTTCCTGTTCCAGCTCTTGAATTGGATTTACTGGTCAATCAAAGTTACATGACGTGTCTATTGTATTGTCATGCCACATACAGCGGCATGTGCGTGCCTCATATTTACATGCGGGGAGGTTGCTTTTTTGTTCGGGAAATCTTTTTTTTTTTTCCTGGACTATCCCGGCCGCTTGTGTGATTTATGACAATAGGTCAGGATTCTGGAAAAAAAGTCCCACAAAAAACCCTGGCCCTCCCTGAAGAGAGATGCTGGCTGTGAGTTAGAGGGACAAAAGCACTTATTCTCCCCATTGCAACATCTTATCCACTCCACAACAAATATTTTCGGTCCTTAAAGATTTGATTAAAACCAGCTAATCTGAAACACTTTATTGTAGTTGCTTTGTTGAATTGTTCTGCTTAGCAGCTTGGTCATAAATCCAGCTGTGTTAGTTTATTCTGGATGACATCTGATGTCTCACACACTACAGGTTTTGTGAAGGACATTTTTTATATTTATTGCTCCTGTATTTGTTGACAACTCAGAATCTGCCACTGCTACCTTTTGCATTATTCTTTTAACTGTGGGTCTGTCCTCCTCCAGTATCTCTCCATCCTTCCTTGGTGAATGTCCACATTCAGCACCCTCCAGAGGCCGAGGTCCAGATCCACCAAGTAGCTCGTGTCCAGCCTGGACAGAGACCGGTCATCACGGAAGGGGCTCACTCGGTGCAGCAGCGCTCCCAGCCGGGGAGCGTGCACGAATTGGCCACTGAGCACGACAGCAGATACTCACACACCAGTCACACCAGTCACACCAGTCACACTGCTCACAATGGCCACAACGGTCACAATGGCCACAACGGTCACGGCCCCTTCAGACCTCACTACCCTCAGACCGAACATGTGGGAAGATGCTTCCAGGAAACAGTTGACGGACAGGTAATGAGTTATCTTAGGTGAAACTCGTGCCCTCCCTCCTACCGATCAGGTCTTCTGTTTTTCTCCTTTCGACTCTTTTCTTTACTGGGCACCAGAACCTTCAGTTCTTTCTCCTGGACTCCAAAAGCCCATTCAAAACAAAGCTCTTCAAATAGTTTCACCATGTTCTGTTTATTCTGAATCATTTGTTTTAGCTTTTGATTTTTCTTTTAGTATATTTGATTGGAAACATCCCAGTAAATGTGCATAAAAAAAATGGGAATGAAAAGAGCTGTGCCTGGGTTTGGTTATCCTGAGGTTTCAAACTGCACTTGTATGTTGGTTTGTAACGTGGTTTTTCGGATCCTATTAGGTTTGCAGTTGCTCCGAGATGGTGTCTTGCCATTGGCATTCCTTGTTTGCGTGGAAGCTAGTTTCATGGGGAGTAATAAAAAACTCATCAGTGCTTTTCCAAAAAGAACTGCCCGAGTATACAAAACCCAAGTCCCTGTTCTCATGCTCGCATGCACAATGCTCTGTTATCCAGAAGAAAGTCCTCCCTGTTTCCTCTTAAATTTTTATAAATTCTATTGTCCAGAAATCTCCTAAATAAGGTCTGATAGGAATCTCTACCTACGATTGGCCAAGTGACTTAATGAGGCATGCGAAGAAGTTCTTAGTCGACTAAGTATTTGTATTCTGTTCCAACTAACTCGTCTCAGATGTGTCCGGTTCAGTTTCTCCTTTCTGATTGGCTCAAGCTGCATGTGTTACAAACAGCATTGTTTTGGAAGCAAATAAGCATCTGTGCACAAACATGTACTAGTCTTTGCCTTGTGTTTAAGAGCGATGTCTGTTTTACAGTGTGGTAAACCCCTGCCCGGCCTCACCAAACAGGAGGATTGCTGTGGAAGCATCGGTGCCTCCTGGGGCCTAAACAAGTGCCATAAATGTCCAACCAAACCAGGTAAGCCATTTGTATCGGACCAATAGGTTCTGACCGTAGTTGTGTTCCAGCCGCTTTCATAACACACTCAAATTTAAGACAATAATCTGTAATCCAGACTAATTCCACTAATTCTGTTGTAAATATTTCCTGTTTCGCGGTTGCTGTGTTGATCTCTTCTTGCACTAGTATCCGCGTCGTATTTGGGACACCTGCGATAGTCACTCTTGCAGGTTTTTATTACACAACAGCCTTCTTTGCTTGATTACCAAATATCTTCTATAAAAAACCGAAACCGGTGCAAACAAGTGAAAATATTTAGCTTGAAGAGGAGGCTTTGGTAGGAGTGCCACCCAGTCTGCGAGCAAGTCGGGCCAGCGTGGCTCGGAACGATCAGGCCCTCGCTGTTTCCCAACCCAGGCTGCGGTAGGTTGGAGAAACAGCAGCAGGGTGGTTGCATGACAGCAGAGGAGGTGGGCGGCGATATCCTTCACTGTAGGTGGAGACTTAGTCGGGCTGACAGCTCGTTGTGTTTTTTGGAGGCCCCGTGGGAAGCGGCTTTAGTGGCACAAACGAACACTCAGTGATTTCCTGACATTCATAAATAAAGTCTTATTGCGGCCATGCGAGTGTCTGAGCAGCTCTTAATAAAAAGCAGACGTCATTGATCCCACTCTTATGCATCTGTGGATGATGCCAGTTCTGGAATCTGCAACAGATTCCAAGTCTTCCTAAGGCACAGTCTTTTCTCCCCCTTTGAAGTGTGGCAGAGGCACTAAGTAAATACCCTCTCCACTCAGTTCTGTAGGTGTTCTGGATGGCAGCACATTATCGGCCCAGGGTCACGCTCATGCAGGAATAATAAAAGAAAGTCCAATTGAAGTCATGTAGGATGTCTTGAGGGGAGCTTTAACAGGAGAGATGCTTTGAATTCCTCTGGAATGTTATTGTTCTCGGTTTAAATACTTGGCCAGATCTTTCAGCTGCATTCTTCTCTCACTGGCCGAGGCTTTCAAATGTGTTTGACGGGAATGAAAAACAACCTGGACACAGTGAGGAATGGTGTTGCTCTTTATATTTCATATAGATAATGGGCCTGTTGTCAGCTCATAGTGCAGAGAAAACAGTGCCCCTTGTTGAGTATGTGATAATCCCCTCCCAAAAGTCCCCTTTTTATCTGGAGATACAAGACTCACCTGATAAATTACGGCTGGTTACCAAATATCCTGTTGTGAAGATTGACTGTTGCTCCTTTTTTTTAAAATAACATTTTATGATGTTTTTATGATAGCTGATAATCACTCATGCAAGAGTAGTCATGCAGACATGACTACATTATGCAGCTGTGTATTATCTATAAGAGTATATTGAGGATTTTATGTCATAGCAGCAGCAGCAGGGGAGAATATTACGACATGATGGAGAGAAGAAAGCTATCCAATCTCGGTGGGAGTCGAAAGCCATTAGGAGCCCTGTGCCTTTTAAAAGTCACATGGTAAAGATTCTGAGTTTGTAATGAGATACAGATAAAGTAGTCCTCTGTCTTTGAAGCGGTAGTGTGACAAGAGCCTGGATTTGAATATCAAACGAGGAAATTTACGATTGCGTTTGACATGATTCAAATTATTTCCAACTATGACAATAAACGGCCTGATTTTTTAAAAAAAAGATCATGTGCAACAGTTGCACACATTCCACATGGGGCTTGTGAGGGGAGAGGACACTGCTGGAACTGGAAAGGACGGGGACGATGTTTTGGCAGGGTGAGATAAGAGAGAAAGTGTGTGACAGAAGACAGACAGAATAACAACATTTCCAAATCAGGAATTACAACAACAGTACAATTACATACAATTACAACTTCAGCATCCAGGCGAGTTGTGAATTTAATCTCTAATTTGATCAGAGATCTACGGCTCCTTGAGCACAATGAACTGCATTTGCCGTGGCGTGTCTGAGCCATACTGTTTGACTGTGTATAATTGCGCTGGCGGCCTCCCTCTCACAAATAGTGGCGCTTCACAACCATTTGTCTCCCCATCTATCATTACTGGGCAGCTTGCCACTGTATGATTCTCCACCAATGCAATGGGGGCTTCCCAAGGAGCCACATCAGATGTCCTCAGGGCATAAGCAACACCTCAGGAGCCTCGGCTTTTTCCTCGAACTCCATTTCCCTGAAGCGCCAGGGTCATAATGATGTCAATGGCTGAGCGCCGCCCTCCCATCCATGTTTCTCTGTCATGATGACACCACTTTTCTTGAGATTTAAATCAATTAAGTCAGATGAGGCTATGGGGAAGGAGGGGGCCCACAAAGCTGCATGGCTGCCACATCGCTCCATATGAACTCATCCCTTCCAAATGTCCCATTTTTTTCCCCTGGACATTCACCGGGACTTCCACGGAGGGGTCAGAGCCGGCACATATTGCTTTTGATTAGTGCCGGCTGAACATTTGTTAATGAGCAATGAAAAACAGAGATGCAATGCCTCAGAAACAGTGAGAGAACAGATGCACTGGATCAAGTCCACAGCAGCTTCTCATGATGATTAGATGAAGACATCACATGTCTTTGACAGTCTATGATTCATTTAGTGTTAGCAACTGGAATGATGGAATGGGCAGCAGCCAATCCTAGACCAGACTTAACTAATACAAGAAATAAATCCCATTTGGAGGTTGCCTTTATAACTCAGCTTATTAGAATCAAGCGAACATGAATGCATTTTTATTACCGGGGATGTTCTGTGCCATGCATTAGTACTATTTTGAACAGGAGATTACAGAGGAATGTGAGTCCGATTTAACAGCATGTATTCATGAAGGCTACATGTTCATGGGGAAAGCATTAAGCGGAATTGACCTATTAGGACCAGAGAGTCATCATTCATGAATTAAAACAATGAATGAAACTTTAGAGGTATATAGTCGAAAATCTAAACAATGTACAGCTTTGTAGTTGCAGCACAGTATACATTCCTTCAAAAGGCCATATTGACTCAATACTACACAGATATAGAGACTTAATAATTGCAGTCACAAAGGAAAACAAAGATGTTATATGGTAAATGTCTTGCGTGCAAAGGAATTATTCCTGTTTTGTTTTTTTTCAAATGTAGTCACTCCCATTCAAGCTGTTTTCTCCAATCAGGCCTTTGCTCCAAGGCCAAGCCGAGCTGGCGCTGCCACTCCAGCAACTCCTGAAACCCTTTACGGTGATTAAAGAGGTCTTTTTGGTTTTGTCTTGTGGCACCACAATGTCCTGTGGCGGCATGTCAAAAAGTAAAATAGTGGAAAGGCTCCTTGGCTTCGCTCTAAGTTACATTCAAAGAATGACCCCAAATGGAGTGGAACGGTATCAGTCCCTCCGTACTCCCCTACGCTCTGAAACGGAGTCAGATTTTTCGAGCCAGTTCAGGGGAGCAGTCCAACACCGATGTTGCCTTTAAGGAAAGTCCTTGTGGAAAGCTGGTCTGAGCCCTGTGAGTGATAAACCAGACTCCCCAATCACCCTTGGAGAACAGCGCCCAGGATGGGTGGTCTAGGCTACGATTATACCAAATTACAGGTCAGGTTCCTTCTGTCAATAAACCTTTCCGTTCTCATTCCGCTTCCTCTTCCTCTGCTCTTTTTTTGTCTTTTATTTTGCATAAGCCGTTCTTTCATATGAATGCCGACAGTGTCCCTCTGTCAGGAGCAAAAGTAACCTTCACGTTGAAAGAACACTAAAGGGATTTACTCTGATTTAGGACGGAACCGCCAAAGGATGCGGAATTACACTTTCGGGTCACGGAATTTGAGCAAATATTATTGAACACTTGCCAGTGGAATGCACAACACAACTGAATGGAGGCAGACTGGAAATTAGTAAAGGGTGACAAAGCCTTTTGTTGGACAGTTGGAAGTTGCTGTTTGTTCCTCTAGTGGATGCAGTCTTTGTAACTAAGGGTGACCCTAATGATGTGCAGTCAGAGCTCAGTTTTGCAGAACTCTGTATGTTTTTGTTTTTTACTCAAAATGTCTGTTAAATAGAAAGGAAGAGGCATGGAAATGGAGACAGATGAGAAATTCCACAAGTCATTTATGGAATAGACAACATGGTATAGAAGGACCCTCTAAGCTGAACTCTGATTGTGAGTTTTAGTTGTTTTAGTTGTTTTAAGTTGCTGGTGACCACAGAGGTCCTCGCCTACAGGCTAATAAGCTTTATTGAGACACCCGGACCTCCCCCACTGGGCTGCCACTGGCATGTGCGCCCTGCTGTAACTCAGGCCAGACTTTCCCTGATCCCATCGCTGCAGGAGGGCGTGCCCACCAGCCTACCAAAACAGCTCATTACCCAGAAATTTTGAAACGAGGGATTAGGAGGAGCGCGGAGGACGATGAGGAGGCGGTGAACGGGCTGGAACAGGGGTGTTTACGTTGACACAGTTCCGCCTCTTTTGCCATTGCCTCATTCACGCTGACCCACTTCAAATTTGTCAACCTTCAGGTACATTGACCTTGCCCGCACCACTGGGTCACAGCAGGTCCAAAACAAAGCACTAGCGTTCAGAACCATTCCCAGAATGACTCCTTGCGGCCTGAATTCCAGTCCCTCCCTGAACACCAGCAACCAATCATGGACCCAACAGAATGGATGATTAATGCATTGCAGCTTTAATATCTTTTCAACCACTCTCAAATCCCTGGGACTTTTTTGTTGTCACCTCTGTTTTCAACATTTTGCCTCAGTTCCAAGAAGTTGAAAGCAACACAAACAGGATACGATCTTTTGTGGATGCCTGGTGAAGCCAAAGACTGTCATCACCATCATTGTTCCTGATTTCTGTAATCCCCAAAACATGGATAGCATTATTGCGCATGATGATGCCAAGGATTAAAACGACTATTAATCAAGTTCTTTATTTGTTTAATCTTATAATGTCTAATCCTAAGAACCGCCCTAATAGATTCCAATACAAGCAAAATCTTATATGTCTGATTAGTTAGAGTTTAGAATCCTTCCGGATAATCTGTCAGATTTGTCATTCTAATTCGAGCAGTTACAAACAAATCTGTCATGTTTGTAATTGTGCCATTAGTCACAGTTCAAACATATTTTGTCACTCCAAAGACACAAAATTCTTAATCTGTGTTCAGAATGTGGTCATATTAGCCTCTGCTGCAGGATCTAACACTGTGCATACAGATCAGTGTTAGATTAGAACCCTAATCTGTGGACACAGTTAAATCTTAAACCACATCTTTTTTATGGCCTTGCCAAAACAAGCAAAAAGGCATCATGAGCCCGTCACCTTTCGTTTAACCCTACAGTAATCATCACTCCATGGGAGCATGCTTAAGTGTTCATCTTTTATTTAAGTAGTTCCACACTAAAGGTCAGGACTGTCATGTAGGCTTCCACCACATATTTATGATGTAATCGCTTCCATTAGCTGTCCCTCGAGGTTAAAGAGAGTTAAAGTTAGTATGATTTTAAATGACGTCTTGTGTTGTTCTTACATTCTGCTGGGTGGCAGTGCTGTCTTATAAATGGGTTTGATGGGCATCTGTTTCCATACACTCACTCTGGAGACCAACTGTAGGTCCTCGCATTTATTTTTTCACCCTGCCGAGAAGCTGACATCTGTAAGTTATACGATCTTCTCCTGATGCTGCCCCTCCCCCACCGTGTAAAGCCAAATACTGTGTGAGGAAGTGTGGGACCCTTTTGGTCTACATCTAAGCTTTCTCTGTGTTTGCAGCGTATGCCGTGATCTCCAATGGACAGGTGGAGTGTTCCAAAGGCTTTAAACGGTTGAATCTCACACACTGTCAAGGTAAGTTAAACAACATATGAATGAGTGTGTTCTTAATTCAGGGTTGTCCTCATAATCACACTGATTTATATTTAATAGGTCACCTATAACAGCCTTTTCCTGCTTCCATGTCCCTCTTGCAAGTGTTTCTTGCTGTACACTTGGCTCCTGTGGGAACCAGGTCAAGTCTACAATTAGCCTTTGCCTGGGGTCAAAGTTCAGCAGCCAATAAGCAGCTGGGGCTGCTGGTTTAATTGGTGTTTGGTGTGCCGAGTGCGAACTGGTACAGCCGGCTGTGATTAAACGTGGCTCTCGAGGAGGGCAGCTCCAATAAAAGATCTGTTTATCGCGCTCCAATCTTCCAGCACCACCAACCAGACGTAAACAAGCTCAGGCTATTTGCAAAAATTCAGACATTGCCTCGATTTTGCAGCTCCCGAGAAGTATCCAATCGAAAGCCTCATTTCTCGTGACGGCACCCACAGATGGTCTTTTTCTACAGGTTTTAAACTATTTGTGTTTGCTGATGTTGTTAGTATACAGCCCTGGGATTAATTGACATGAACAAATAAACCTTGGCTGAGAGACAGTAGAAAAATGCACTGCTTAATCTGTGAACAATGAAAGCAATGCTGACATGTTCACTAACAAAATGTAGCCTTTCTGACAGCCTACTTAGGCTGTGTGACTGACTTGATTAATGGTGTCATAATCCAAAAGGCAGTGCTTGCTGAAGCCCTTGGAGTGCAACAACACAACGGTCCAATGGACAGCTCTGATTGCATCTCTGACGGGTCTCAGGTCCTAGTTCAATAGGTTCATCATGTTTTCTGCTCAAGGCTGCACAGGTTGAGACAGGTTGACATGTGAAGTTCTTGATTTTAGTAAAAAGTAACAAAGGCTTACTTATATTAATATGCAAAAAATGCTGCGTTGATGCGCTAGCAAATTCAGAAATTTCTCCCTTTTGCTATTGTTTTTGAGTTGTTTGTAGACGTTTCTGAGTTTACAACAAGGAAGTTGGTCACAATTCCTAAAGTCCCTGCCATTAATCGCATTGGTCTAACCTAATGTCTCACACTGAGAGACAAAAAGCTGCTTTAAAGAAATATGGTTGGCTGAATTTGTGCTGATAAACAAGATCCCCACAAAAAAGCATGCACAAGCTCGGTTGTGGGTGATGTCCGGCGCTGGGAGCAAAGTCTTTACTACTCACACCAAGCATCAAAGAGTGACAGGGTGGAAGTCTTACATAAGTCGTTTGACATTTTGGATCAGCTGAATAAAAGCTACACATTATTACATCAATGATATTTGACATTCATCATAACACGCTCAGACCTTAGTATATTTGGTTATGCAGCAGGAATTTGCTTGTGAAAATAGCTTTTCCCAGTAATGGTTACTTTGGCTTTAGTCACCATTTCTGTTTATCCTCAACCGTGCCTGGTTGGAGACTTTTGAAGGAGTCTGGATTCGTTTCTGTTGCTCCAACTTCCCAAAGATATTTCCAGGCTGGCGCTGCCAACTGCATTTACAGTGTCCACAAATTATTTTGCATCTGTCTGTGTGAATCACTCAAGAAAATAATTACTCGTGTAGAGGAAGGTGGCAGGAGGACCACTTACCGAGTCTGAAAGTCACTTTAATATGTTGCACTCATCATTAAGTAGATCAACCCACCCGAAGGCTGTATCAATAGCAGGACACGATCATTGGGTAAAGACCACATGTGATAAAGGTTCTGCCCACGGCTGACCTGAACCCTGACCAGATTAGGTACCAGTAAAACCAAACTGACATTCCTGCATTCCTACCCTACAGAATATTAACAAGTCTTTGCCTTTAGATTTTAAAACCAGCCGAGAAGTGGGCAGAGGTGCCATATTAAGGTCAAAGCAAATACCTTCAGAGTGAGACAGTGAAGTCAGCAGAGAAGTGGAAAAACAATGAGCAATGCAGATTAGAAAACGGGGAAACAACTACAATCAACAAAAAGAACATTGAGGCATTCCTTGGCTTTGTTTCAGTCCACAGAATTTATCGGCCTCAATCCCCAATAAACTCACTTTTTCCACCAAGAACCAAACAACAAAACAAGAGCAGATTAATTAGAATGGGGAAAATCGGCTGTGGCAGGCTGTCGAGTTCCAGTCGTCACAGCAATTGGAAAGGACCTAATGATGTACACTTTGTTTAACACGGTCGAACAACAAACTTTGCTTAGTCCCAACGTGATTGCATGACTGAGCCTCTGAAATATGTCCCCCTGGCTGGCACATTAACTGGGTAGGTTGCCTGAAATTGGCTTAGAGGCTCAGGAGCTGTCGGAGCAGCAAGCAAAATGCAACAGTCTCTGTATCACTCCAGCCAATGAATCAGTCTAGAGAGAGGAAAATCCTCTTTATGACTTACTGACGTCGACTACGGATGCTATTAACCTCGTTGGACAGTCGAAAGGAAAGTCGCCGAGTACGATCCTAATGTGAACACCAAACATTCCGCTTTTCCCTCTGTGTCCACTTGACTGTATTTCAAGGACAAAGCAGAAGTTAGAGGGAGGCGTCAGTGAGGCCTATCTGGATGTGTGTGTGTGTGTGTGTGCGTATTTGTTAAATATTTTGTATTTAATACTCTTTCCACAAATGCTGTGTGTATTTGACAGACATCAACGAGTGCCTCTTACCTGGGATCTGCAAGAATGCAGAATGCCTCAACACCAAAGGAAGTTACAGGTGTCTGTGCAAAGTGGGCTACATGCTAGACCTTGAAAGCAAGAACTGCGTCTGTAAGTGTCGCCCCTCAGCTCTCACACATATGAAATGTGTGTAATGGAAATTTAACTTATCCACTTCTGTTCTCAGCGGACAAGGCGGTGTCCCATCAGAAGGCTTTATGCTACCGATCTGTGTCAGCGGGGACGTGCTCGGTGCCAGTAGCACAACACATCACCAAGCAGATCTGCTGCTGCAGCCGTGTGGGCAAAGCCTGGGGTGCTGGCTGCGATCGCTGCCCCTTACAAGGCTCAGGTACACTCCCCAAAACTCCCTGTATGACAACACACCTATTCAAATCCAGACCCATCTTGTCTGTTTTAGTGTTCCTGTCGGAAAACGACTCACTTTTGCACATGTAAAAGATTCTGGACGCGTTCTTTCATAAGTTCTATCTATGGTAGGCAAAAGGCTGTAGACCAATCAGCTGCCAGTCAGCTCTCTGCCAGGCTTTTAATGTGGTTAAAGAATAACCACACATGTTTGGAATGGAGAAGGACCAACAACATAAGAGTTTTCATATTTTGGAGGCTACATAATAGTGGGAGTCAGCTTTGTGTTATCACTCTAATCCTCAGGGAGAAACACCGATAATAGACCAGCAAGCCTAAATAGCGGGGCCAAGTGAAACATAGGAAGTAGTTGTCATCTTTTTTTCATGCCGATCTAATCTTCAAAGTTTGAGAGAAATACGCTGGTTTTATAGAGTGTCTGTACGGGCCAGTGATTCATGGGGATTGTCATAGATCAAAATATCAGGGACATGGACCTCCGTGGTGCTGAAGAGCCAGGACAGAGAACACAGACACGCAGACTCATTTCTAACATTTCTACATCCTGACAAGCTGTTATAGCCGTGTTCTGGGCAAAACTGTGCCGATTTCATGCAACTCGGTAACAGGAGCCCATTGACTTAACATTCCGTCTTCTGACCATGTTCCCTCCTGTTGTCCCTGAACACATGTAGCTTCGATATCATCTCCTTTAAATTCATCATTCAGTAGAATTAAATCCACATTTCCTGCATTCATGCCATCATTTACAGTCACCACAGATCTGTCATCACCGGGGTCTCGATTGCAGGCTCTTTTTGCACAGGCAGCTGCTGGTTTCAGGTCAAACAGGGTGCACAGCGCTTCTCGATTGTAATGGATTCACCATCACTGAGGTTTGCTGGGTTGGTATACAAAGACGCACTGTCTCCCTCCAATTGTCCAATGAGCCAAACCTCTACTAGCCTTTCACTCACAAGCCCAAACAGCTCAAAGATCAGTCGGTGTCATGTGATCTTCCCCTTGGTTGTGTTTGTTTAATTGTGCCCTTGTGTTTTCAAATCCCACCACTGGGACTGGGTTCACCCAGTGTGGCACATGCGGCCTGCCTGCTCGCTAGTTCTGAAACTTAACAGTGTTATGAATGAAAGTCACTCTGTAGGCCTCAGACAAAATGGCAGCATTTTGGAGAATATGCAAAGGTGTTTTCGATGGTTCATTTTTTTACCCTTGTGTCTTCCACACCGCAGATCACTTCAAGGAAATCTGCCCAGCGGGCCATGGGTACACCTACTCGCTCTCCGATGTTCAGATTTCTGTCAGACACTTGGGAGAAGATGGTGTGCAAAGCACAGGTGTGTCGTGGGAGGAGCAAAGTCACGTCTACCCTCAGATCCCATCCTACCCGTCGCTGTCATTCGACCCTCAGCATCCCAGCTACCCCCAGACTCCGCAGATACCCCAGTACCCGGAATATCCCGAAACAGTGCCCCAGGACCCTCTGACTCCACAGCAGCCCCCCCAACACTTCCACCCAGCCTCGGTCGAACAGCCAGAAGGTGAGAATGAAACCTGGCATGGTGGTAAATCACTGCCAGGTAACGTTTATTCTTAATGCTGAATCCGACCTAGATGAATGTACTGTGTTCATGCTTATCCAAACATGGTAACCGCCTGTGTGGTTTTTAACCACAGCCCATTAAATAAACAATGAAGGACAGTCAACTGATGTGTAGTTTTGTGGGAATACAAACATTAACAGGATGTTGTCATCCCTCTCGTAAATAAAAAAAAACCCTCCCGTGTTCAGGCGAAAACTGTGATTCTCATCCATCAAAGTAAAACCCTCTGATCATCACCATGGCACACACATGTAATCAACATTTGTCCACATCCATTTCAGTCAGCGGGGTTTTGTGTAAATATATCCCCCTGATTTGAAGTGTTTGTGAAGTCCTTATTGGCACGGCTACAGCGTTTTGATTTACATAAAGAGATGGGTCTATAAATATTTAAGGCTTTTTGTCTTCATTATCAGATATACCTCTTGTTTAACTTCCACAATTTTCTCTCTGACTAAGGGGATCTACTGAATGTGATGTAAGCAGCGGTTTATAAGAGATAAAGACCTACAGTGCTGCAAGTGTAAAATCATAGCCTGAAATACTGCGCATGTTATGTGTGGTCACAACTGGTACATGTTAATGCAAACAGAGCCAATTTCTGCTTCTGATGAACCTTTTCCTCTTTATTTCTGTCTCATGACAGATGTGGAAACTGTGAGCCTGGTAAGTTCTCTCGTCATGTCTGCCTTTTGGTACATCTTGTGAAATGTTTGTCTAGAACGATACGCACCAGCTACCTCCGCTGGAGGCTTTATTTTGATTACATAACATATTCAGACCACATTTTAAGGGAGACGCATCTAATTAGCAGCACGATGACAAGAGCTCCCCAACTTTTTGCTCATGATGTTTTTTAACGTGGTTTCTGTGCTCCCTCTCCAGCCGGCCGTTGTGACTGACTCACCGCTGAATTATCCAGGTATTTTTCTCTTGGCTTTACTCACACTGAACACAAAACAGTCCTTGTTTCCCCTTAACAAATACCTGAACGTTGCCCTTTAATACTCCCTGTGGGTTCACGTAGCATCACTTAAGCTCGGGGCTTAATAATACTTTTCAGTCGTGCACAGACATGTGATGTGTATTCAAGGACAAATCGCTCGCCCCTGCAGTGAGGTGGCAGCCTCCAATCAACCCTCGTCTGCTCGGCTGTCACGCCAGTGAAAACATTAATGTGTCAGACTTGACTCCACTCAGCGAGTCTGGCTCATTTATTTTGGTCATTGTTCAGTTTTTAGTCTGGGGGAAAATGTGGACTATTTTTAAATGGCTGCCCACTGAGGGATAGATGAGGCAGTGGGAGTTAGGAAAACAAGTGAGTTTTGATCACGGGGGCGGATTTACTGTGACACCCGGTTAGATGTCTCACCCAGCCTCGAGCACTCTTTACAGAGACTTCTCCTGAATACCCTAATGTTAACCTGACACCAGATTTAAAGGGACCCACCCACAAAGATACAGGTAAAGCACACAATAGAGGAGATAAGCCATTCAGCATGTGTAGGGAGCAGGGAGCGTGTCTCTTCAGATGTTGGCAGAAGGAAGCGCATCTTGTAACGTTTCATCTGGAGCGATTTTACTTAACCCATTTCTCGGAGCCAATTTGGCTTAAAGATATCCTGCTGTACAGAGGCTGAGAGGGCAAGAAAACAAGAAACTGTGTGCCTCTTGGAAGAGGATGCTAAGAATACAAGGTTAAAGTGTGTTTGGTGTCACAGAGAGAACAGGAGGAGTGCTAGGTACACTAATGAAGAGACAAAGATCTCCAGTGGTCCTAGAGAGCACCGCATATCATTGGGAATGGAGCAGAACTGCACTAATGTCAGGCTCTATTGTGCATGACCCCTTTCTGCTCAGGCCCTTTGAAAGGTCTCCAAACCACCTGTGAGAACCCTACTGCACTGTAAAACCTGTTCTCCCATCCAGGATCCCACCAATAAAACAGCAAGATGGGTTTCCATGAAGAACAACATGTGTTACTGGAATGCGAGTTCTTAGATTTAAAGTGTCTGTAAAGTCAGTTGACCGCGTGTCAGAAATATTGTTTTATATTTCCTGAATTATGACTCTCTGTGGCTTTTCCTAGGAATCAACAAGTGTGCCATTGCCCCCGCCATATGTGGCCACGGGAAATGTGTTCCTGTGCAGACCGGCTACACCTGCCTGTGTGAGCCAGGATTCAAGCTCAGCGCGCTGCAGACCAACTGCATTGGTGCGTAGAAACAGTAGAAAAGAGGGCGCACAAGCTTTGTCCATCCCTGTAGCGAGATATCAGCAGCAAGCGTCATAAAATGAAAAAGATCCGTTTGTTTATGTTGACTTGTTCTGTGATGCTTAACAACAGCACAGTAGCCATCCAAAAAGCTGCCACGCTGCAGTGTTCTCTTACCTCACGGTGAAGGCCTTGGCTCTGCTCAGCCTCCACTGGGCCACGGCCCACGCTGATTGGATCCAAAGTCAGGACTTTGGAAAGTAAACAGCGCTGGAATACGGTGTTGCCTTGAATTTGATCCCTTTTCCTTCTGTCCTCCGCTGTCGCTTTCTGTTTCCTGTTGCAGATGTGAACGAGTGCGACGCTGACCCGTGCGAGGGGAAGGGCCGCTGCGTCAACTCTTACGGTTCCTACACCTGTCAGTGCCACAGTGGCTACAGCCAGGTGATCACCCAGAACAGGAAGTCCTGTCAAGGTGAGTCGCTCTAACTGACAGTAATGGGTTCGACGTGACTGAAAACTGCGCTTTGCCTTTCAGTCCTTCTGCTAGGGCAGCCTAAGTTCTTGTCTGTCAGCACCATTCAATAAGAAAACATTCTGTTCTACTTAACGCTGAACACAATAGTCACCTTCTTTTTCGTTCTTCATGCTTTTCATTCAAACTGGCAGACATTAATGAATGCAGCATGCCCAACAAGTGCCAGAATGGCAGATGCGTCAACACAGAGGGATCTTACACCTGTGAATGCAATAGCGGATTTGCCAAGTCCTGGAGAGGCCTATGCGAAGGTGACATGCATGCACAAGCTTCTGTGCACACATGATCAGGTTACATAACGGCACAACCCAGACCTATTTGTTTGCTTCCATGATTAAAAGTGGTAGCGCAATAACAAAACAGCGATATTTTCCTGCAGCTGAGCCAAGGAACAGAGCTGCAACTGCTTCAGGACTATATGTTTGCATGCAAATAATTACTCTTCCTTTGCATCATTCCACTCGAGCAGATGTGGATGAGTGCAGAGATTCCAGATCCTGTCCCAACGGTGGGTGTGTCAACACAGCCGGCTCTTTCCGGTGCCAGCTTTGCAGCCCAGGCTTTAGGCCTGCTGATGACAGATGCGTGGGTAAGGCAATCCCACACACCACTATTGCACAGCAACACCGCCACCACTGCTCACACTCCTCAGGGTGTTTCTGACCACCACATAGAAATACGCTGGGTTTCCCTCCTCATCGGCGAAGGCTTTCTGTATTAGGTCACATTTAGGCATACAAAGCAGCTGCTGTCAGTTGCACGGCCACAAACTGCACCGTTAATGACTTCTTGACAGCTTATGATGCTGCGCAGTTCCCCAAAAGGTGCAACATGTCGGCACGGCAAGGAGACGCTTGCTGCTGATGTGTGCAACTTGTTGTAAAATAAGTCGTATTTGAAGCTTCAAAAGACCAAATATTTGATGTTTTATGTCCAACGAGGGACATGTCATAACCGCAGCGATGATGGCATGCGCAGCCCTCCACCCTCTCTCCATTCAGTTTTTCCACATAAGATATATCAACCCCTCCAACCAACCCTGTCTTCATATCCCCAACATTGTTGAAACACATTTACGGTGTTATTGCTGATCTTTCGATATCGCTGGCCCCTGTAAAAAGATTGTTTATAATACTTCAATTTGGGAGAGTCCAAATATTTTCTCTTGGCCACAGTCTTAAGCAAAGAGCCTATTGTTGTTGGACAGCTCTGGCCACTGTGCTGTTGGGCCCAGCGTAGGCCATCGAGGCTGCGTTACCACTCCTGGGTTTAGGTGCTGAGCAGTCACGGGAGATGTATGATGAGGTCTAAGGGGTCAAATCCCTCAGAGAGGTTGTGACTCGCAGACTAATGCACTCACTCACTCACTCATACTGTTGATTGCGGCCTTCTGTAGAACTATCGAGTAGCCGATTTGAGTGCACAATTGGTGCGTCGGGTGCGTGAGTGGCACCAAACTTGTATGTGGCCAGGTTATATAATAGCCTCAATCGTGTTACTGACCACATCCCCTCTCGATGATCTTGTAGCCTTATAATTTGTTTGGAAACCCAAGCTTCTGGTTGTTATTGTTATTTCAGAGATGTGAAAAGCTAAAGCAGAGCTGAGGGGGAACAAATGCACCTACATTAACTGTAGCTGTGATTTAATGTCTGCATATATTTTATATTCAACTTCTCAGCATCTCTGACATCTGAGATCCTTATTTACAGGAAGAGCTCTCCTTGTACTGTAGTTCATCTACTAAGGCTAATTGGCCTTTTGCAGAATTTTGAAGAGCTGTCTGCCTTCTCTCACATATAATGAAAGAAGAAGGAATAGTTTGTGGTGCTCGTAGTGCCAAAGAAAACGTACCCCTGTAATATTCAACAGCAACATCTTGGCCCAGATATTATGACTCATTTACTCAAGATAATCCCCAGACCTTATTGTCAAAACTACTTCTTAAAACTAAATAGAGAAGCAGTACGATGAGAAGGAAACGTTTATCCGCCCATCAGTGCGGCTTTCGTAACTTAATTTAACTTTTTCCTCATTAAGGAATAGCTGCAGTCTTTGGCATCCACGCCCCAAAAGTCAAATGCTATATGCCCATTATATTCAAAACACGGCAGACATGTCTGCAGCCAGCATGTTCCGATCTAAACAGATTAATCTTAATACATGTAACACAGTAGATCGGTAGAAATGGGCTTTTTTTGGAGTGAATAACAACTCATTTTTCCTGTTATTTTGCTCCCTCTCATGACCATGCACACAGTAACAAGGTAAACACATGGAATTAGTTAAACTTGTTCAGATTATTGTTATTTAAGAACCCAACATAAAGTCTTAACCGATCCTTGACCTCTAGTATCATAATTATATTTACTACAAGCTATTAGTGAGTGTAACAGCATGATCGGGTTAATTTCAATCTATATCAGTCTTCTTTCTACCAGACTACAGTGAATTTGTAACTCTGTTAGATATATTTTAGGTATATTTTAACATTACATAACTTAATGATGAAACATGTCACAGGACCTGTAAGAATTTGGAAAAACACAGTAAAGGGAAGCAAGGAATAATCGAAAGAATTCTTTAAAACATCTATTCTCTGTGGGTGCACTAATATTATTCATTCCATATAAAACTGGGAAGTATAAATAGTAACTGAGAGCAATAAGGGAGACACTGGAGCTAAATATTTTGACTCTACACACTCCTGACTTTAGGCCTATACGTCCAGAGCAGTGGGAGTCGTATAAAGCAGTGATTTCAGCCTTGCTGCAGGCGTTTAGACAGTAGCGCAGCAGTTTGGGGCCAATTGAGCGAATCGTGGATAAGCCGAATAGCCGGTGTGATAGAGAACACAGCTCCATTGCCTTGTTAGCGCTTATCGGAGAGGCCTGAAAGATGCCAGATGATTGAGGAAACAAAGCAACAGGCCACACTGACAGACATCTGGCAGTGCCCGCGGCTAAGCAAACAAACCCCAGTCTGTGAATCACTGCGGTGTTTTCATCGTCTTTATCACTCTCGGTGGAGCATCCTCTCTCCACCTCCCATACAGAAAAATACTTTTCCTTCCTCTCTACCTTTCCCTTCCTCTTTCACTGCCCTGGGCCACATAATCGGGCTTAACTTGACCCATTCAAATGACACTGTTAAGTATAATTCCTGCGTGACATCTTGTTCAAATATAACTCCAGGTGAACTGACCTGAATGGAAAAAAGAGCTAATACTGTTCAAATAGTAAAAGTTGCCTTTATGAATGAGGTTTGGTTTAGTGTGCTGATGTAATGCAATCACTGCTGTTTTAAACTCAATTTATGCAATAGTTAGGCCGTAATTGCTTCCTATTTACTGCTGCACCGCTGGCACCAGCACATTGTTTTTATACCTAGGTGCCCTTTTTTTCTGTCTTCTTTTCCTGTTTTTCAGCTTCACTGGTTTGATAGAGTCTATTACATGAAAGACCTGATACACGTTATAAAAATAACACATTTTCTCAATTACACATGTGATTACAATGTGGCGACGCGATTGCATCTTTCCTTGGAACTGCCTACGCATTTTCACAACCAAAGAACGTTTATCTACGTTTTTGTGTAGATAAAAGGCACGGAAGATTTCGACAGCCGATTCGATGTGCTGCGTGCACGATTGTTTTTCCTGAACAATTTATTCCTGTTTCTGATTTTAAAGATATGTTTGAAAAATAAACAATGCAAGTTCACGAGTAAAAATCCTGTAATAAGAGCTGCAGTATGCTAACTACGCTGCACGCTATTCTCATGTGCTTTCTGTCCTGTCCGCCCACCTCCTGTCTGCAGATATAAACGAGTGTTCGAACCAGACGCTGTGTGGCCAGGGTAGGTGTGTCAACTCCGAGGGCTCCTATAGGTGCAATTGCTTCCAAGGATACAAACTTTCCTCAGACAACGTTTGCAAAGGTAGTAGCAGTCAGTCAGCGACTCAAACATAATTAACTCCTGCTTCCTAACGAACAGCTCTCTGAATGCTTCTTTATATGCCTATTACATAAGCTTTGTGGGACCATTTACAGCTAATGAAAAAGCTACAAAACATTAGTGCTTTTCTTTCTTTCTGATCCCCCCTTTTTCGCTTCCTCTGGATCCTTTCCTTCAGATGTGGATGAGTGCCTCCTCCCTGGTGTCTGTCTCCATGGCCACTGTGTCAACCTGGATGGCACCCACAAATGTACCTGTAACCACGGTTACCAGGTCACGTCAGATGAAAGAAGCTGCGAAGGTCTGCAGGGAATTGTGCTGAGTGGTTGGGGGCAGCATACCAGCTGGCAGTGCAGCAGTGTGACTGAATGATGTCTGCATTCTATGTCTCTGTTAGATGTCAATGAGTGTGCGGTCAGTAACGCATGCATTGGAGGCATGTGCATCAACACCCCTGGTTCCTACGTTTGTGAGAACTGCAGGCTCGGATTTGGACCTTCTGCCGACGGACTGAGTTGCGAAGGTTCGTTCAGCGCGAATCAGGCCAAACTGTTGAGTTGTGTGGCCACGTTTGATGCTTATCTCTGCTGCTAGACGTGGATGAGTGTTCTCAGGAGAACTTTTGCCTCGGCGGGGTGTGTGCCAACACCGAAGGATCTTACAGCTGTACCCGATGTAAGGCTGGCTACAGGGTCTCTGCTGACCGGCAGAGATGTGAAGGTAGATCCCATCTGTCCTCATCGCTCAGTAAAACCTATTAGCACACCTGTGCAGTCAGCTCATCATTAAAATTCCATTGTGGTGAAGCTGAATTCCCCTAAATTTTATATTATTTTTATAGTAATATTTATGCAGGTCTTTGCCCGTATGCATGTGCTTTCCGTAGATATTGATGAGTGCCAGTCTTTGGATACCTGTGCCAATGGGATCTGTCTAAACTCAGAGGGCTCTTATACCTGTGAGAACTGCCCTGCAGGGTACAAAGTGTCATATGATGGTGAGCTCTGTGAAGGTAAGGCTCCACCGCTCCTTTAATGAACTCCTGCATGCCACCACATGTGTTTTTATGCAGCCTGTAAAACCCAACACTTTCTTTTTGGTTCTTGCCTTGAGTCTTCAATTCTTGGCTGCAGAGAAAAGTCCTTTCCTTCACTCGCTGTCTGACTCGTCCGCTTTGTTTCCCATCAGATATTGATGAGTGTGCGCTGCCCACCACATGCCCCCAGGGAACGTGTACAAACACGGAGGGTTCCTTCATGTGTATCACATGTCAGCCTGGTTTTACGGTGTCTGAGGATGGACAGCAGTGTGAAGGTGAGGCTTTCAGCTGTGTTTGTACAAAAATGTGCCTTTGTTGCTCCAAACAGGTGCGTGTTTGTGTGACTTCCTCCCCTGGAAACCGCTCACAAAGGTGAATGTGCAGCTGTAAACGGCATTAGGTGTAAGAGATATGACCTCAAAGCCCACGCACCCCCCCTCCTTATCTGAGCCCAAAATCCCAAAATACCTCTTCCAGACATCACATCATAGTTGGATTGTGGACCCCTCCACCTCTGGCACCATTCATTCCATCCTTGCACAACACAATGAGACACTAGTCCTCAAATAGAAAAAAAATGATGTCAGACCAACTGTCTGCAGATAGCTCAGCTCAAAAGATAGAAGTGTCGACATCCTGTGATTATTGATTGAGCTAATTACACCCGGCAGGCTTTCTTCATTTGAAGCCAGAGATGGTAATTTGTACTCAAATGTGTCTATGCTTTGTGTCCAGATGTGGATGAGTGCATGGTGGCTAACCTGTGCCCAGGCCAGCTGTGTTTAAACAGCCCAGGATCCTACACCTGCAGGAGCTGTGGGGCCGGTCTCAAACTGTCTGAGGATGGTCACGGCTGTGAGGGTAAACTGACAACGCTGTGGCTCACACTCACAGCTGCCTAGAACCGTTTGAACTGTCACTGTGTTAAACATTGGACCAAAGTTACATTAGATCACAGTTTAAAGAAATGAATGCATAAGAGTGGGATCATAGAAAGTCTTTCCGTGGCTCAGTAATTCTCCTCGACATGATTAATGAGATCAATGCAGCGCAATGACTTCTTTGACAAGTCCAGGGTGGTTAGATCTGTCATGACTTCATTGGAGGCAGTGAAGGAATGATTGTTTAAAGAGCCCTACATGCAGCCTTGGTTAGTTATATACATCGTGCCTTGTTTCTTGTGACCCAGCCCAGAAGGAAGACCCCCCACTGATGTGTGTCTGTGTGTGTGTGTGTGTGTGTGTGTGTGTGTGTGTGTGTGTGTGTGTGTGTGTGTGTGCGTGTGTGTGTCTGTGTGTGTGTGTGGAAAAAATTCCCCACAACAAGACAGAGTCCAAGCCTGTGATAGGATTTTAATGGTCGGCGCTGATGCCATGGAAAATATTAAATTCTCCACATGAAATAAAGTCAACCTCTCCTCTGCCTTCCGTGCACGGCAGTGCACTCATGCTGTACTCATCCAAGGCAAAATTGAGAAATCGCCCAAGTGACCTGGGCTATTTTTTTTCTGAGAGAAATACAATATGTAGAAGTCAGAGGAATTTGCAGTGATAACGTTAGCGCTAGGAATTGCTAGTGGATGCAGTAATCAGCCAGCACCTGTGATAGCTAGCTTTTTCAGGTTTGACGACCGTGCTGCATACTTATCTTTCCTCCCTTCTTAATAAAACACTGTCAGTGCGATCTAATAAAGGGGGCTTTGCTTATTGTATGTTTGGCTGAGTCACACACAGTCATTAATAATTTCTAATAGATAAGAGATCCGCCTATCGAAAAAGGACACTTTTCAGGGGTCCAATTGCTTGAGTTGATAAGAGATAACCTGTATCTAACCTCGCTGTCTTCTACTGTTTCTTAGACATTGATGAGTGCCAGATTCCAGGTGCATGCCCCACAGGTGTTTGCACCAACACAGAGGGCTCCTTCTCCTGCACAGCCTGTGACCCAGGTTTCATGGCTTCATCCAGCGGACTCTCGTGCGAAGGTGCGGTATCGCGGAAATTTTGCTGCTGCGACCGGAGTTCACAGATTCTCCGAGATCATTTTCATGTCATCGGTTCCACTGTAGTGTGACCTACTACAGTAAAAACACAGCAGTTGCAGTGCCTGTGGAGATTCTGGCTGATATTCCTGAAAGCTTTACAGCTGGTGAGCGTGTGACACGCTGATGATGTCTGAATATTCTTGTGTGTCCGCCAGCGCAGATGTGAATGAATGCGAGGACAACAAGCTGTGTCTGGGAGGTCAGTGCACCAACACAATCGGCTCCTACAGCTGCTCCTGTCCTTCAGGGATGGAGCTGGTGGATGGGACGACCTGCAGAGGTACAGGCTGTATGACAGTGTGAATGAACAGCGATGACTAGCTTGCCCTGACCTTTGTGCATTTATGTGTTTGTATGCAGACATCGATGAGTGTTTAACTACAGCGGGACTGTGTGGAGAAGGAGACTGTCTGAACACTGAGGGCTCCTACATGTGCATCTGTCCTAAGGGATATGCCAACATCAATGAAAAAACAGGCTGTCAAGGTACAGCAGCGTGCGGTCCTTGGACCTCTAGTAGTAACAAGGGGGGTTTTCATGTTGCTTCATGGGATTTGTGTAATTGGGTGAGTTAAAAGTTGCCAAAATGGTTTTAGGATGTACAAGATGTAAATCTTTTATATTCTTTTTATGTGGGAAAAGTTTATTTGCTTAAGTGGGAAGACGGAGGGTATTCTCACCGTTCTGTCCTGTCCTGTCCTGGGTCTGGGGGGCCCCTGACTTGCCTCAGCAGATGTCTCGGTCCAGTCTTCAACATTAGTTTGATGTCGTTCCACCCGCACCCATTGACCCAACAATTGAACAAAATTGAGACAGGTCATCAGCAAAGAAGTGCTTTTCTTGTCAACAGACTGCAGCATTCGCTGTCAAAATACATGAAATAAGTTTGGCTCCGGGGTCAGAATTGGATCAGTGTTATTACTGGTGTGTCCTGCAAAAATACTGAAGAGCTAAAGTTAAGCAAAAGGCAGGAAGTCTGGCAGTGAAATGGGCTGTCGTAATCTGAAACAGGTACAGCAGGTCTGGCTCTCTGGATTGGACTTGGGTCGGTCCTTGAACGGAGGGGAGGTTTTTGCCTCAGAGCACCTTAGCGATTGTCCACTGGCTGAGAGAAAAACTGCCCAGACTGCACCAGGTACTTTGGCTGCCTGCCACCTCAAATACAGGTCTCTAATTATCCCATAAATCAGCTGTTTTCATGTACTTCCATGCCGCCCGCCATTGTGTGCGCGCCGTGTTGACACACTAAAAGCCAGATCCCTCTGACATGAGCCTGTGGGGGTGAGGTAAAGGGAGGATGAATGTTTGTGGGTTTGCCCGGACTGAAACACGCTGACGCCAAAATGATGCCTGGCCTTGACCGGGACGATCTCTCAGCAAAAACAGATCAAGCATAATAAAGGATTTACTGCAGAAACACTTTTTAATGCAATTCCAAGCGCAGAGCTTGTGCCACAGAAGACTTTGAAGTCCCGGAATCAACTCCAAAGCTTTCCAGTATTTATGTGTTTACTTTAGGTCTGAGGTATTGCTGTTTGTGCCCTAAAATGGCTGTTTATCGTGTTGTTTCTGAAACATTCGGCTGATTATCAGAATTTGATCAAGGAAAGCAGGGTTTCTCCCACCCCCAATGACTCCCCCCATACCCTTTTACCCCAAGCACCTTACAAGGGATGTTGTAAATGCTGCAATTATCCAACAATCCCCAGCTAATCACGTATGTCGCGTCTGTTTTTTTATTTAATTTTTTACGAGTTGGGAGGAAATGTTCTCAGCCTGGAAAGCTGAGGTAAATGTTTTTGTTCTCATTTATTTCCTGTTTGCCAGTATCTTGGTAAGTGCTGCAAATGGCCGATGTGTCTTGCGTGCAGACAGGCGCTTGATTGCGCAATCTTTTAAGACACAATTATGCAAAGGAGGAAGCTCTTGATTTAATAAAGGCAGAGCCTAAAAGCAGATACTTAGTTATCTTGTAATATGGAAGAAATCTGAGCCCACCCTTTCTTTAATGTCTCTTGATTTTGTCTCTCCTTTTTGGGGGTCTCAGATGTGGACGAGTGCGGTCAAGACAACGTGTGCCTCCGGGGACAGTGTCTCAACACCGACGGCTCCTTCCTGTGCTTGTGTGAAGCCGGCTTCAAATACAACGATGAAGCAGCAGACTGTGAAGGTAAGACCAAACTGTGATGTCTCCTCATATACTTCAGAAACAACAGACCCCACCAACCCTGAGGTGAGGGTCCTACTGCTGAGCAAACCAACATGTCAGCATTGGCAGTTTGGCGTCAGTGTAGCACTGTTGGCGATGGCAGATTTACTAAAGGGTTTCAGGCTTGGCTTAGACCTCTCTTCCATAGTCCCAGCACTAAGGGTGCCTAAATTACAAGGCTGAAGCTCTAAACCCCTTTCCCCTTGGGGGAATTATGAATGATCCCATTGTGAGTAAAAGGTGTTTCTCCCTTGTGGTACGTCTCCCTTCAGCTCCTTCACAAGTTCTTTAGTTGCTCTTATAATATTGTTCTTGGCTCTTCCTGCTGCCTGCTGCATTTTACTTAGGACAGCTACACCGCAGGCCTCCTGGCTGCCTCCTGCTGTATCGCCATTACACTGGAAACAGAGGAGAGCTTGAGGGACTACAAGTGTGTGTGTCAGTGCACGTGGTCGCCTTTGCACCTCTACCTGTCTTACTGACAACATCTGCGTGTCTCTTTGTTGATGTCCATATAGACCAGAACGAGTGCAAAGAGTTTGGTAGTTTGGTGTGTGGCACCTGGCGCTGCGAGAACACCATCGGCTCCTATCACTGCTTCGTGGGCTGCCAGCCTGGCCTCGAGGGAGAGGACAACGCAGACTGCGGTGAGTGGTTAAACCACGCGTAGTTAGAGTCAATTATATTAAGAAGAAACAGGCAGAGTTTGGGAGTAACTGTCTTTAGGCTGAAAGAATAGACATATGCATTTTATGGATTATTTTTGTAGTGTGCACGGACTGTAATTCAATTTATCTAGCATGTGGATTCTGGTTAAAATTATGTTTTTTTTCTGGAAAAGTGCACGGGCTGGCAACAATTCCTTCATTCTGCAGTATGTATTCTACAGGACTCTCCCTCAGTGCACACATAACGACACCTGTCTGGCACGCAGAGTCATCGACGATGATGTCAGGGTCTTTCCACGTGAGGGACCGAGACAGGAGAACCCTTGAAATTCAGGTCAATTGTTGCAGTGTGAGGCCGCCTGATGAGAGTGGCCTCCTGGAAGACAAACCCAATAGCAGGGTGGACCCAGAGAACTGCTGTTTATCTGGTTTTCTCTTCCCTTTGAGAGGTCCAATCACCTGTGCTGACAGCCTCAGGTTGTGCTTATGGTGCATCTGGGCCCAAAGTCGTCCAACAGAAACAGAATCTTCTTTATGATCTATACAGCATTACATGCCTGGGATACCTGAGGCATGAGATACCAGTGTTGCATCAGTTTTGGTTTATTACTTTTTTCGACTGTGTGTTGCTCTCACAGCACCATAAAACAACAAATCTGGTTTGTGTAGAATATTAAATGCAAAAAAGGGCCAGTTCTTTTTTTTTCCTATAAGAGAAACAGTCCAAATCGTCACTGGAGAGTGACAGGCAAAGCAGGGAGACGCAGTCTGAGAGCATCAGAATGGAATGATGTGTTGGACTGTGCGTACAAGCTGCGGGTGTTTGTGGGTGATTCTGTGTGTGTGTGTGTCTGTGTGTGTTTGTGCACACATGTGGTTAACTGTTTTTTTTTCATCCTCGTGTGTGAGCGTGATTGTGTTAGAGAGGCAGAGACTGTAACCAGCACACAGATGCAGATAGCGACACAGCTTCACATTCTCATGACCTCCAGTTTTTATTGGACTACCAGCAGATGGAGATTAAGGGAGAATATGCTGCCGCAGTTCTGATCGCTGACAGATCAGACCTCCGCCCCCTCCATCAGCCCCGGTCTTGGCTACATGGGGCCACCTCCTCACTGCTCTTTATGATGTTGTCTGTCTGGCCCTGGAATAAGCGTGCGGCGGCCCGCAGTGTGATAAGGGAAGATTGAAACCAGCTGCTCACCTTGACAATCCAACACATTGCCATGCGTTTGGCTGTGTTTAAATATGGCTCCAGCAATATTAAGTATGTTGGGGGGGAACAATATTACATGTTTCTTGCCTTGACAGCTCCAGCAGCTCCTGTACCTCTTGAGCACCCCCTGTCTAATATTCCACTCTGTTATTGGTCAAAAGTCAAAGCAACAGACAATGATGCATCATGGAGTTATAGAGAAACAATGAAAAACCGAATGTTCACGGCAGGCTTAAGGCAGCCTTTCAAATGGAGACAGGTCACTATTCCAAATATTATTTGTTCTACTTTAAAGCCAAACTCCAGCTTTGAGTATCGAAAGGAACCCTCCAACCGACTGCGTATTTTGGGTTTTGGAGGAGTCGTACTGCTCTCACACACATTTGACCCTCAAAGTCCAATTTATTGACGTGTGAGCGCCCCCTGTCTCGCTCGCGTGCGGTGCATTTGTGAACCATGGCTCTCATTAGCATGTGGAAACTCTGAAAACCGTCTGCGCTTTGATTCTTCAGAAATAGTTTGCAGATTAGCGAAAACTCACCTGCCTTTCCCCAGCATTTGAGTGAGAAGATGCTGGCTGAGGATTTCACATTTGGCTGAACCGCTCGTGCAACATGTCTGACTGGGAGCCCAGTTATGACCACATCTGACCATCTACCGTGAGTTGCTAAGCGGTGACGCCAGCTCTTCCTTTCTTTTTTTTTTTTCTTGACACCCCGCAACAAGCATTCGTGCACCTCGACACTGACTCACAGGCCTGGGGTTCAAACGCTCTCAGAAGCCCTACACTTGTTTCACCTCAGCAGCGAGTCGTGGGAGGAGCAGCCGCCACCCCAATAAAAGTCCTGGGAGCTAGCTCGTATTCCAGGGCAGTTTCTGTCTGCCTGTAAAATAATCAACAACTATTCAAGTAAAGGCCAGACACTGTAATTTGCCTTTTCTGAGAGGCCTTTGCTTTATTTTTGCTCAGTGGCCTTTGAGAGGGACAGCGGTTGTGTTTGGCTCAGCTCGGTGGACTCGTTTTGATTTAGAGACCACCACTAAAGCGAAAACGGGGTTTTTCCGAGCCCTTACGTCAGCGGTGACTTTGCTGTACTACTTGCGGGATGCAACATTGATATTTTCAGCTCATTGTTTGGTTTCTTTTTTATGTATCTAATTCAACATAACCCTCCCATAATAAGAATGTCTGTGGTCACAGTCTCATCAGTCTTCTAATGCTTTGAAAATAGAAATCTAAAGAATTCTCCATGTTCTTGACTAGTTATGCTGCAGTGCAAATGCAATGAGGCTTTTCCAGTGTACTACACACACAATACTTATCCGGCACTGTAATTAACCCATATCATGTAATGAAAAACCTCTTCATATGGTACATATTAAGAGGGAAGCATATTTGGTGTGGAGAATATTAAAGCAGTGTGTGCTGTGGAGGGTAAGCTGACACTAAGTGATTCCTATACTGCCTTCTACCATGTGCTTGGGATTAGCACATGTACAGAAACCCATAATTATTCATAGGAAACCCTTAATCGCCCAGGCACCTGATCCAAGAATCAGGACCTGCTGTGGCGGACCGTTTGTATCTGTAGCCACTTCGGCCGCGTGGTGTCTTTTCATCCATCTGCGGTCAACTTCTCATCCCCTTGGCTAATTCCTTTCATTCCTTCATGTACTTTACAGCCCTGCGTGTTTCCTGAGCTGATTGTTACATGGAAAGACTAGCTCAGGCGTGGCCGCTCAGCGATCTGTTCACGGTTGTGTTATCTCATTCTGTATTATGGATGAAAGTGTGACCTGCTGTGACTGAAACAGAGGCAGTCAGCTTAGTGTTGGTCTCACGCACTTGTCGAGTGCACTAATCTCAACATGTGGTTTGCAACAGACTCTGGTTCTGGCTATAGCGAATAGGTTGCCGCCTGCAGACGTTGATGGTTTCACGTATTTGGAGTGAGCTTTCAGCGCCTTTCTCTTGGACCTCCAAGCATGCAACTGCTGTCATGTTTGATATTCCAAACTCCGCTCAAACTCTTCACACTTTCCTCAGATACCGACGAACACTCAGTTTTAGCATGACTCAAGGATCCCCTTGATTGAGCTGCGGGAATACTCGCGTCAGAATATGACTACTTGCATGCGTGCAAAAAATCATAAGCACTTAATTCAACTGCAAACCAGAACAGGAATCTCAGTCCTCAGTTGTGAAATGCGAATCCAACATGTTTCCGGGTTTCCGTGCTGCATTTCGTCTGTCCGTTCAACCTCTGTCATCCTGCAGCTATTTGATCCTCTGAGATTCAGCACTTCCTGTTTCAGTTTTGCAAATGTGAGGACAAAAAAAACAACAAAAAACAGTTGCGTCTGACGCCCGGGGCGACCGAGCCATACCACTGACAGAAGACCTGTCCCCCAGGAAGCGCAGCCTGAGAAAGCGTCTGTCTGGAGCCTGGCCAAGCGCTCATTGCGCATCACATGTCTTCTGTCTGGCATTTAGGATTTCTCAGAGGCGAAATAAAACTGGCTTTCACTCCATAAATCTGGTCGATTTAAAATTTAGAGGGATCTTGTTTATCCCATTTAATACTGCAATCCTGATGAAAAACCTAACATGAATTATTTCAATGTGACTTAATTGTGATTTTTTTTTTAACCAGATTTCCTGTCATGAGTCATGGAAATAGCGGAGAACAATTGTTTTGAACCGCTTAGGTCAACAAATATTCCAGTCTTGCTTATGATGAACCAGACATGACGCTCTCTGTTTTCTTCGGTGCTGTTTGGACCAAATGAAAAAACCTGTTTGCGGTAACGGGTTCCGCTTTATGACTCGCTGATTCAATTTTATCTCTGAACGAGCCTCAACTGTTGTTTTAGTTCCAAAATAAGAAGAACAATCTGTGGTTTTCAAGCATGAGTTGCTGAACAAATTTTGCTGGAATGGACGAGTGGGCTCGGCGCTCTGTCCTGTTTGGAACAAGTAAACACTCCGAATGAGGAGATCCGAGTGTCTGTGTTCGGGTCAACAGTGTCCGGTAGCAAACGAAAAAGGGCCGCCATAAAAGCTCTGATTGTTGTTTGAACAGTTGCAGCCACATTTAGCCATCAGTGAGGGCAGGAAAACATCAACAACAGTGCGTCTCAGACATGGAAAAATCCCCTAAAAATGGGATTTGTTATTACTTTCTGACATACAGACAATAGAGGTATGTTTGTTTCTCGGCGTTAACCTAAAAAAGCTTTAAATGCTTAAAAAATAGCCACAGGGGAATCCTTGAAAGGCGAGCTTTACTGTGTAAAACAGGATATTGCTCATGGCTCAAAAACACTTCATAAAACCACTGAACTGCAGCTATTTTGCAAATAATTGCTTGCCTTGCTTTTTTTTAAGGGTTCATAAATCTCAGTAACTTTTTAAATCAGGGATTTTCTGTTTTTATAACTTTGTGCCAGGCAAACGCTGAACATCTATACTCTGTCACCTGCCAGAATGACTCCCCGTAACTACCATTTTGTGCCTAAAGCCATGTCCGGCACTCCGGCACGGATTCCAGCGTTTGAAAGCTGCGTCTCACGCCAAGCAAATTAAATGGGTTAAACATGAATTATAATGGAAAACAGTCGCAGTGAAAAGGCTGTCAAAAAATGACTTTGTGCCAACTGGACTCTCTGCCATCTTTCTCTAACCGCCTGTAAAGCGTCTGGGGGAATGCGGACGCTCAGCTGCACACTGTCAACTCCTCCATCCTGTGCATGTTGCCAGGATCCCAGTGACCGGAGTGTCACTCCGTGCTCTAGTGACACAACCAGAGAACATTAACATGCAATTTTCCAGATCCGAGCTGCTTTCAAACGTTGCTGTTGATGTACAGCAGAGGGCAAATGCGCAGCGTTTGACAAGCTTTGGATCAACTGCTTCGACCGGGCGCTCTCTCTGACAGAGGCCGTCCCGATGGCGGCCATCATCTGGCGTTTCCTGCTGTAGGTGTGTAAGCTCTGATGTCCTCTCTCTCTCTTACTGCTCTCTCAGATATCGACGAGTGTGCCAATGAGACCATATGTGGCGACCACGGCTTCTGCGAGAACACAGACGGCTCCTTCCGCTGCCAGTGCGACCGAGGCTACACCAATCCACCAGACGACAGCAGCAGATGTGTCGGTCTGTAACTCTGCCTAAATAAATGAGTATTCTCGACTATTCTTATTTAAAAAATGGGCTTGTGTAGGAAGAGTGTGATCACACTTGCAGTGGATTAAAGAAGAACCATTGACATGGTTATTAATGGTAGAGTTTTCACTTAGTTGATGCAGAATTAACTCTGAAAACAGAGCTTGAATATAAAACTGGACTGTCAGCAAAACCTGATCGACCTATAGGCGACAAATAGGCCTCGAAAAATTCTGAGAAGTTTTCTGAGATGATAATGGCTGCCTTGTGTCCCTGCGATGACCTTGCTGCTGCGTACGTGCCTGGTCCTTGCTGCCCTCACGCCCTCCTCTCCTGTCTGTCTCAGACGTGAACGAGTGTGAGATGAGCATGGCGCTGTGCGGGGAGGCCCTGTGTGAGAATTTCGATGGCAGCTTCCTGTGCATCTGCACCAACGACAATGAGGAATTTGATCCCAGCACCAGCCAGTGCCTCTCCCCGGGTAAGAGAGCTGGACTTGCACTCACACTGACTTACAGGACCTAATTCTCCATCCCATCATTGGGAGACAGAGTTTTCCCGAATTTAATGAGGCGGCTATCATTATCCAAACAACAAGGGTGAGGAGGTAGAGGTGATTTAACTCCACGTCTAGCAGAGAATCATTCCACCTGGCTGTTTCCATTTGTTACATAGGCTGGGGTTACGCTTGGATGGGCCGCCTATGAAAATTTGTATTAGCCTAATCCAAGAATGACTGATTAAGTAAATCCTCCACTCTAGCCAAGTATATACCCTGAGGGCCATTTCCTCACCAAGACAAACAGGGAGATGGCGCAGCTTTTGGCTATTAGCATCCTCAGCGCAGATGTATGCATACTGTAACTTTAGCATTAACCAAACTGACCTTTTGACTTAGAGAAATACCATCACGTGTCCGAGCCAGAGAGGCGCATGTGTGCTGGAATTGTCCGTATTTACACTATTAAGCGGAACGCCCTCAGCACGGGATGTTTTTTCTCCTGCCTGGGCACTAAACCCCAGCTATGCCTTTGTGTACCTTTTTGCCACATTCCACTGTTTGCTTTTGACGTGTGTTAATCAATCATGTGAGAGTGAATGGTGTGTTGACTCACATGCCAGTGTTTCCATTTGGTTAAGCCAGCAGATTAACGGTGAAATGCCTGAACTCATGCCTTCGGACGAATGAGCAGGCTCAGCAGAGGCGGCCAATGGCGCTGCACCACCTGCAGGGATGAGGCGCAGCATTGCAGCGTTAATGTCCCTGCTCGCTATTCCACGCTGTCCTCAATAGGTGAATGTCCGCACCTGACTGAAGTAAAGGTTTCTTTTATTAACAGAGCCCCCATCTAGTCCCTTACCAGAGGAGAGGAAAGAGTGCTACTACAACTTAAACGATGCAAACTTCTGCGATAACGTCCTGTCCCGGAACACCACCAAGCAGGAGTGCTGCTGCACGGTGGGGGCAGGCTGGGGGGACAACTGTGAGATCCACGCTTGTCCCGTCCAGGGACGAGGTATGAAGGCCTAACTTGTCCATCAGAATAAAGCAGACTCAGATACCTTACTGTTGCCTTTGGGTTTTGGTTTTTTCCAGATGATTTTAACAAACTGTGCCCTCACGGGAGTGGACTGTTGCCACTGGTGCCCTCTGTGGAAAACCAACGGGCTTTCATAGGTACGCTCGCCATGGTTGTTGATTTTACTGGCATCCGTCTTCAGTGACTCTAAACTCTCTCCTACTTCAGATGCAAATGAGTGCGAGATGTTTGGGTCGGAAATATGCAAGAACGGACAGTGTTCAAACCTCTTCTCCACCTACACCTGCTACTGCCGCAGTGGCTTCTACTATGAAAACATCCGGCTGGAGTGTGTGGGTAAGTGCCAACGACACACAGCCATTCCATTTATGCTAACATTAGCTACGACCAGACCCACCCGGTGACCCTATCACGGTCATCGTGTAGTTCTGTTTCTCCCCTCACACTCTGATTCGCTAAAGCCGAACAGCTAATCAGAATGATCTCAACGCCAAAACAAATACCGCAGTCATGACTTGGACTGCTGGCGTTCCGTTCCGGTGTGTAACAGGCCCGGTGTAAGTGTCTTGGCTGCGCTGATGAATCTCGAATTTTCCAGGCCCCGTCGCTCGTCGGCGTCCGGGGCGACGCGGTGGATGAAAAGTTAATCAGAGGTTAAAATGCAGAGCGTTGCCTCTTTGAACAGATTTTCTGATGACGCTGGGTTTGGGTTTCAGATTATGATGAGTGCGCCTTTGATAATGCCTGTGAGAATGGAGTGTGCATGAACACGGCGGGGTCCTTCAACTGCTTCTGCAGCCCTCCGTTGGTCCTGGACAGCACCCGCCGCCGCTGCGTCAGCCTCAACACGACTGAAGGTGCACGTCAGTGAGACCTGACCTTCTAAATATCTCCGAGTCTGAGTCGAACAAACCACAACAAATACTGTAAATGACACACGTTTGCAATCGGACGTTGGTCTCCTGTGTTCCTCAGAGCCTGACCAGAACGTGCACGTGGATATTTGCTGGAAGCGCCTGGAGGAGGACAACATGTGCTCGAATCCCTACCAGGAGGAAAGAACCACGTACACGGAATGCTGCTGCCTGCACGGCGTGGCCTGGAGCGGACAGTGTGCGCTCTGTCCCGGGAGAGACTCCAGTAAGAAGGCAGAAACACTGAGAGGCTGTCTTATATTTTAAAACATATCTTTCCTGGAAGAAACGTATCATTCATCGCTGTCAACCTGTGTGTTCAGAGGACTTTGCAATAATGTGCAACCTGCCGTGGAGCAGGGGGGCGGAGAGTCTGCGTGAGCAGCCAGGGTATGAGTACACTCTGGAGGGAGCAGAGGACCACGTGGACCCCTTCATCCCCCCGTACTTTGACAACTACGGCAACCCCGCAGGAACTTATGACATCCCTGAGAGCGTTCCTCTCTTCACTGACAACGACTACAGTGTCCCGCAGCCACCTGCCCGCGTCCCCGTCGTGCGACCACGGGAACAATCGCCGCACCGCGTGGATCCTTATGCTGGTGGGTTTACGTGTCTCAGAAATCCAGTTCCTGACAGTGTTAATGAGCTGAAAAAAAATCACCAAAGATGAATGAAATCATCAATTTGAAAAGTTTATTTGTGGTTTTTTCACCGTTCTGTATGCTGCACATTACAAATTTTGACACTTGTTATGGAAATTGTTTCCTTTTAGGGCGCTATGACAGCTTCGAGGGGCTCCGAGCTGAGGAATGCGGCATCCTGAATGGCTGCGAGAACGGCCGCTGCGTCCGTGTGCGGGAAGGTTACACCTGCGACTGCTTCGACGGTTACGAGTTCGACCTAAAGAAGATGGCGTGTGTAGGTGGGCGTTTAGATGGGCCACACGCAGCGATCGGTCCGCGTGGAAGCGTTCCACTTCAGAGTGTTGAATTAAAGCACAATCAGAAGCAACGCACGCATCTGACAGTGAGCAACGAGCCCAAAGATATTTAGACGTGCTCTGAAATCAGCAGGGAATAAATCAGCGTATTTAATTTAAGCCTGGTGGAGCCAGATCAGATCAATTTCAGTGACATAACGCTGTGAATATAACCAGTCTTTAAGCTCTGAATTTAACAACCATGCATTTAGATGAAGTTCATGGGAAGCGAATGCCTTTTGTAAACTCCTGAAGAACTCTTGGCTGGCAAGAATAAGAAAGCTGTAAATCTTCCCCACAGCATATTACATCAGAAAAAGAATTTATTTTATGGGTTGGTTTCCTGCTTTGTTGCTCCTTAATGCCGTAATTCCCTTTAAATAGTCGGCCCATTCTAATACTCCCATGCGCAGGAGGGTCATTTCAGATTGACAACCATGAAATTGGACCTCTGATCGGTCAGAAACGCCCCACCAAGGCCAGGAGGAAGCACGGTCCGATTCACTGTTAATATCCCTCCGTCATCACGAGCAGTTGGGGTTCACATCCTACCCAGCTGACACGCAACATGACGGCATGCTTGATTTAAGATACACAAGATGGGATATTGAGCAACAGATCGGGTGTTGATTGAATATCTTGTGAAAGAGGAACTTATTTTGATTACAAGATTGCGTAATGTGTTGAACAGTCCCACTTCAGCAGCCCCCAGTTAGGGGCACAGTTTGTTCACTTGTTGAGATCCTTAACACGTTACACCTGCTGTTGTTACCGAACTCTTCGGCACACGAGGCTCACGCGCTCCTCTTTTCTTCTTTGCCCTTCAGACATAAACGAGTGTGACGACATCAGCGACAAGGTCCCGTTGTGTCAGAACGGCCAGTGCACCAACACGGAGGGGTCCTACAAGTGCACGTGCTTCACGGGCTTCGTGGCTTCTGCCAAACCTCACAGTTGCATCCCGGCCATCCCGGCGTCGACGCCCTGGGCAACGGGAAACTGAGAGACCTCTGGGCTCCTCCCACTTCCTCTAACTCACCTTTGCCCCCTGAGCCAGGGGTTGGCACTAAACCTCCAACAGTAACGCTGAGACGTCCAAACTCACTTTAACACACACACACACACGCACACACACAGGCACACACACACACATACACAGAAGAGGACAAGGAACTGCACAGTGAATGTATTACATGGGATTAAGAGTTAACCAGACATCCATTTGCCTTAAAGGGATTTTGCGGACTCATCTGTTTTTATCCAACCCAGGCAAATTTAATATGCAGTTATATTCTCCACCTCACTTTTTGTGTGTTATTTATTTCATTTACGTGAAATAAAATTTAAGAAATAAAAATGCCACCGATTTCAGAGGGTACAACTGTTATCTCTTTCCTTACCAGAGGGGATAATACGCGTCTGTTCTAAAAGAATTTATTTCCTCAAAAATCACTGTCAGACCCTCTCATTCATGATCTCACTCAGTCGTCGTTGGGGGATTTTTTATTTTTTTCAAATTTGAAGAACAACCTTTTTTACCCACAAACCGAAGAAAACCTGGACCTTGAGGTCATCACAGCCATTAGTTACTGTTTGTTGAAATAAGAAGTGTGTAGATGTATATGATGATCTATGTGACGTTGCAGGGGGAAGTGTGTAATTCCTGTGTTTGACACCATTCTGACAAGCATGATATGAGTGATGGAACCGAAAAATGTGCTGACCTTTTCTTCTGAAACCAGTATTGAGTTGTGTTTTCCTGTTATATTCTGCAATAAAATCAGTCTTTGATTGGTTTAGGAAGGTTAATTTGTTGAAATAATTTGCAGATTGCTTTTATATATCAGTGTCGCGACAGTAAAATTAGATTTTAACGCAACGAGATCCCAGATGTCCAATCTGGTTGTTCCCATGTGTACATCTCTGTAAAGACAAAGGCTTATTGCAAGAGGTTTGGTATATTTTGTACAGATCTAGCATTGTGTATTATTTTTGTTATATATTCTCTTTTTGCATCATAGCACAACCAATAATTTGTTTGACATAAAGCATAAAATGTAAGAAAATATCTGACATTATAGCTTTGTAGATTTCTAAATGTCTGTAAAAATGTTTTTATAAGCATATCTTATAAAGTACGAGGAGAATGACTGACACTGTACCAGAGAGACTGTGTGTGTATAACCTGCCCTGTGGAGCAGACAATGATTTTTTGTGTGGCAGCACTGTTCTAACCACAGATATTTTGTCTCCGTATCCCGCCTAAAGACAATAGTTTTGAAATGGAAGCACTAGCGTCTGTGCATCACATGTTAGCGGCTAAACAGTTCTTTTAGTCCTTGTTTGATCCATATGTGATTAATGTTTTGGTTTTGTGTGTAAGTGTAAGCCTTTACGTTTGGTTTAAATCATACAAGAGATGCAAACATACCATTTACTTTTTATATCCAGGTCTGTTGTCTGTCAAATGGACCAAACCTCTGTTTAGTCTCATTTTCATTCATTAGGATGTCTAAAGCTGATGACTTATACACTTAACAAGCTTTCACAGCCAATAACTCTCTGTTTGTGCAAATGTTTCCACTGGCACTGCACAAGTCAAACTTGGGTCAAAGTGGGAATGTTTATGGGCTTGCACAGCCTCAAATAAGTTGATATAAATGTCTTGTAAAGCTGTGGTTAACTGAAATATCATGCTCATTTGTTTTGTTTACCTCTTGACTGCAATCGTCATCAGTCATCTAATAAAACAGATAAAAAATGTTGTCTAAGTTCCTTTGCAAAATGCCACTCAACACTTGCACATTTACCTTTTATAACAAATTACAAGTTGTCTTACAGCATTACAGATTGCTAAACATTTCAGTTGGACTTAAAGTGAAGAACAAAATGAAGGCTTTACCTTGATTACATGTGCACAATCTTTAAAATAGCAATACAAGAATTCTACTTTAATTTATTAAAAATTATGTTAGTTAAATTTGCTTGGAAAAGGAAACGCAACTGAAAGAAAGAAAGACAATGTTATAGCTCTCTCTTGTGGTCATATTGCGTAACACTTCGTCTGATCAAATTCGTTGACACCCCAAAGGATTCTGGGAAATGAGTTTTTGACAGCGGCATATTAACAGTAAGGAACTACAACATACTACGTCTCCCAGAAACCCTTTCACTTAATACGTATATCATCGCGACCGACAATGTGTGGTGCTGTCGTGCTGTTGGGGGAATTCTTTTCATGTTTAACTGTTATTTGAGGTGAAATAAACTGCTAACCATGGATTACACTTTAAGTAGATACGAGATTTTATATTAGGTCAGGAGGCTAGGTCAAACATGTTCGCTGTAAGGGTACAGCACGTATTCGTCCTGGTCGCTGTGATGGTCGGGTTTGTGTAATATTTTGATATAGCATGAAGAAATCACGCGTTGTGCAGCAATTTGACTTAACTTTACTGTCAACATTAAAGTCGTTGTCTTAGAACAGTGGGATACAAACCTCGCCAAAATAATAATTACTGTTAAATAATATTGCATGACCAGGAGGTTTTGCAACATTAGAGTTAAATCCCTCATGGCAAAAGAGGAAAGCAGCCAACAATGGAGTAAAACAGGAGACAACTCAACAATAAGAAACAGGAAAAGAGTTCCCACCTCCAAAGATAAAATCACTCGGCATTTGTCAAATGATGACACTCCGTCCTCAAATGGGACATCTGCTCAACAGTTTTCCAAAGGGGAAGCCTCTGATGGACCTTCAGAAGTTGTGCTGCAGATGTTGGTGATGGGGTTGTCTTTGTCTACGCGCTTCTATAAGATCACACAGCCTCCACATGTGTGGTGAGTCAAATCTGTTTTTACACTGTACATTTTACAGCTGCGCACACACAATCCCAATCAGCCAGGATTATTATCCTTCACCAGCTGTGACCATGATGTTCTCTAACTCATATTTGGTGTTCCAGTTGGGATGAGACACACTTTGGAAAGATGGGAAGCTACTACATCAACAGGACCTTCTTTTTTGATGTGCATCCTCCACTTGGAAAAGTGAGAAGTCAGAAAATATGATCATTGCTGTGGGGTTTCTTTAGTGCATTGATGAGTATGAATATTGATCGCCTTCCCTGAATGTGTTGCAGATGCTGATTGGTCTTGCTGGTCACATGACTGGTTACAACGGCACCTTTCCTTTCCTAAAGCCAGGAGATAAATATGAACACCACAACTACTGGGGGATGAGAGGAGTATGTCGCTATTCACATTAAAAAGAAATCTGTCCTCGAACTGCCTGATAATACTGTTTAATAAATTCTTGCGAAAGCGCTGGTGTCACTCAATGTTGCCTCTTTTCTGCCAGTTTTGTGCAGGACTGGGCTCTTTTCTCCCAATCTTTGCCTACCTCATAGTGCTTGATTTATCTCAGTCTCGCACTGCTGCCCTCATCACCGCCTCGCTGCTCATCTTTGGTAAGTATTAGCACGAAAAAATTAAAACTGTTCAGCAGATCGAAAGCATGCGTTAAACCTGTTGTAATAGCTGTTTGTGTTGTGCTTAATCCTTCCGAAAGATACTGGATGTATCACCATTTCTCAGTATATCCTGTTGGATCCGATACTCATGTTCTTCATCATGGCAGCGGTGCTGAGCATGGTCAAGTTTAACAGGCAAAGACACAGGTAACTGAGTCACACATTATTTTGTTCTTAGTAAAGCACTTTCTTTAAACTTTTAGAAGCTTTTTAACTTTTTCTAAATTTGTTCACGGTTGGTTTTAAAAGTTAAAACCTAATGTCATTTTTCTTTCATTCTTGATGTTGTTTTCAGGCCTTTTTCTGTCCCCTGGTGGTTGTGGCTGGTACTGACAGGTGTAAGCCTTGCTGGGGCACTAGGGGTGAAGTTTGTGGGTCTGTTTGTCATCCTGCTGGTGGGACTGAACACGCTCTCGGACCTTTGGAGACTTTTGGGCGACCTTAGCCTCTCACTGGTAAATCCTAAGATTGTTTTGATGTTACTCTTTTTATACTTTTGTTTTGACTGCATTTCATGTCTCCAGATGGAAGTCACTAAGCACTTCCTGGCTCGGGTGGTTGGACTCATCGTGCTTCCACTCCTCCTCTATGTCGCAATATTTGCAGTCCATTTTCTTGTGTTAAATAAAAGGTGAGTCTCCAGTGCAACCTTTCTCAATTTCACGAAATAACACAAATTGACAAACTGGATGGGTTTTCTCTCATCAGTGGACCAGGAGATGGTTTCTTCAGTTCCGCTTTTCAGTCACGCCTCATTGGGAACAATCTACACAATGCGTCTATGCCTGAGTGTGAGTCCCAAACATCATGTTTCTGAAAGATTGTTCATGTATTTGATGTAGCTTTTCTGGTGTTTGATAATGACGTCAGTTCTGTTGTCCTGACGCAGTCCTGGCATACGGGTCCACCATTACAGTGAAGAACCTCCGTATTGCTGGTGGATATTTGCACTCTCATTGGCACCTTTATCCAGAGGGAGTTGGGGCAAAGCAACAGCAGGTCGAATCACAACCAAGAAACCCCGGTAGAAGGAGAATCTTCTATGTTTGGAATGTACCATTTTTGTGATTTCAGGTGACGGCTTATCATCATAAGGACTACAACAACTTGTGGATTGTTCAGAGACAACAGAATGATGAATGTAAGTAGACTGGTGAAATTTGGTGAGAAGAAAAAACAGCATTGGTTAAAATTCCAAGTCTCACATGGGCAAATCTATTTCTTTTAAGATCCATCTGAGTCACCTGAGCTGGTTCGCCATGGCGACATCATTCGCCTGGAACACAAAGAGTAATGATTCTTAAGAGCAGCAGCGTTTTCTTTCATTCCAGCCTGAATCACGTGAGCTTTAGATAAAGCTATTTATCACGGTCCTTTCCAGAACAACACGCAACCTTCACAGTCACCTGCACGAGGCCCCAGTCACCAAGAGGCACTTCCAGGTTACCGGCTACGGCACCGTAAGTACACCCACGACGTGGCATTCTGCTTTACTCCTCTATCTCATCTTGATGCCACGTCATATCTCCACCTTTGCTCGGTTCTTAGAATGGCTCAGGCGACGCCAATGACCTATGGAAAGTGGAGTTATCCGGAGGTCAGAAGGGTGATCTGGTGAAAGTGTTGCGCAGCAAAGTTCGCTTCATTCACCGAGCATCCGGCTGTGTGCTTTACTCCTCCGGCAAGACTCTGCCCAAGTGGTAAATTCACTTCCTGTCGCTGTGAATTGTTGATTGGTGCAAGACGCAAGGTCAAAGGTCAAAATGGGATTCTTTACAGGGGCTGGGAACAGGGGGAGGTGACCTGTAGTCCCTATTTGAAGGAGACTCCAAACTCTCAGTGGAACATCGAGGACCATATCAATCCGAAACGTACAAGGAACACCTCTGCACTTCTGTGATTGTTGCTACTTCAGGACGTTCAACACTTGTGTGTGTGTGTGTGTTTTCTGGTAGTGCCCAACATTAGTTTGTCTGTACTGAAGCCCAGTTTTCTGGAGATCCTGCTGGAGTCTCATATCGTCATGATCAGAGTAAGAAAGAAAAGAAGCAAGTTGCACTGTGACAAAAAATCATTACCAGGAATCATTTGTTGACCAATGGTGCATCTTTGTAGGGCAACAGTGGTCTGAAACCCAAAGACAACGAGATGACCTCTAAACCCTGGCACTGGCCCATCAATTATCAAGTACCTATAATCTGCAATATACAATTTAACTTAAAGAACCAGAGCCCTATTCTTTTAGCTAAAGATGTTTATTTTTCAGGGATTGAGGTTTTCTGGAGTTAACAATTCAGATTATCGTGTTTACCTACTGGGGAACCCCGTAAGTATATTGTGACCAATATTGTTCATCTTAAATGAAAAACACACACTTTTCTAAAAGTTGAAGTTCTACAGTTATTTTTTTTCCTTCTTCAGGTGGTTTGGTGGCTGAATTTGGCCAGTTTGGGGCTGTACATTGTCATGGTGGTGGTGACATCTGTAGCGCTGCAGAGAGGGCTCTCGCTGGGTGCAAACATAATAGGTGTTGTTATTTACACTCCGTCATTCTACTGCACTGACTTCATGGACCGTGTTAAATGGCGTTTTGGTCTCAGGGCGTTCTGCTGTGCTGAGAGGAGGAGGAGGACTGCTGCTTCTGGGATGGGCGCTGCATTACGCACCCTTCTACGCCATGGGCCGGGTGCTTTACTACCACCACTATTTTCCTGCGATGCTCTTCAACAGCATGTTATCAGGTAGCATTTCAGGGATTGTTTTTGGAGGGTGGGGGGATGTTTTCTCGGATTTTTGTGACTGTTCAAAAACATCTGTCAATGAAGGTGGGTCAGAGAAGCCTGCTTAAGGTGGGGGATTTACTTTGTTTCTCTCTTCACAGGAATTACTTTAGACATTTTACTGAAAAGCTCAGATGCGGTTCTCCAACCACCTTATTGTGACTGGCTGCAGAGGTTTGGGCAGACTGTCCTTCTCTTTAGTGTTTTTTACAGGTACGTTGGTGAACTTATAAATGACAAGTTAAGAAAGTATTACTCTGATTTATTTATTTTGGCTTTTCCCCCTAAGGGATAAAAGTCATTCACAAGGTCAGTGAGCAGTACTTCTAAATGTGTGTCTTTTCCATCAAATTGATGGAGAATTTAATATGGTCTCTGACTGGTGAAAATTGTTTTTTTTTATCTTACACAGGCAATACGTAGTCCTCTGATTATTCTTTCAAACATCTGTAGACTTCCAACAAACCCAAATGTCACTGCCATATTTCTTCTCTCTTTCAGTTTCTATCTGTTCCATCCACTCTCCTATGGCATGACAGGCCCCCTGGCACACGAGCAGGGCAGCACCATGGCCGGCCTCAAGTGGATGGACTCCTGGGAGTTCTGATCAATCTTGCACAGAGATCTTATGCACACTCCCGATTCTGTTACTCGTTTGTACACTACGTGAAGCATAAAATAAGAAAGGCGGATTTGCAAATTAGACATTTTTAACCAGCATCACAGCATTTTTGGCAGATTCGATCAGACTTAAAGGACTTTTGTCTCTGACATGTTCCTGTGTTTACAAAAAAGGATTACCGGTATTATCAATATGTGCTGATTTCTGGCAGTACTGTAGATTTTTTAAAATTCCATTTCACTGTTTTGTCCCTGTACATGTATTTGTGTGCTTTAGTCTTTATAGTGGGTACGAAATGCTTTTACATTGTGCACACAAACAAGCGCAAAATTGCCAGAGACTTCTGAATGGGAAACTGACATAAGTATTTAGTAAGTTGCCTTAATTCACAACATATCTCAAATTCTGGTTGTTAAGCAAGTATGTAAGTGCCTAAAGGGCGATAGTGATCATATATTTAAACATGTTATAAACTATAGGTGCCAGAGGGTTGATTTTTTTTGTTAGTTATTATCTTGAGAATGTTATGTTCTGTTTCTAAAATTAGTTATTGACATTTTAAGACTGAAGCTACAATATGACTTGATATCTTGGACACCAGACACTACTTTTAATAAACTATTTTTGTAGAGTCCTGTGTATGTTTAAGTTCATGTCACATTTCACTAGGTTAAAACATTTATATAAGAATTATAAGAAACCTCTATATATACATATGTATATGTGAGCCAGTGCCAACCATTGATGAGCTTGTAACAGCATTAACTAACAGTATTAAATTAAACTTGTACCATAATTGCCATTACTTGAAACATTTAAAACTTAGTTTTAAGTAGTTTATGTGGCGAGCCTAATTGTGTTTCTTCTGCCCCCTAGCGGCGTGTTCGTGAAGAACGCTTCCTATTTGCTCTGATTGGCTGTCGCCTATCACGTGATCAGACTTAAGATGGCGTCTCCGAATGGAGGTAAATTTTAATTCTTTACACTCATCCATTGTTCCGCGGCGTATAAACTGGCAAATGAACAGTAGAAAAGACGTTGCAGGTCTTCGTAGGAATACACAGACGTTGAATCTCACACGTAGTGTTGTTTTTACTGCTTCGACATGTTTTTGTTCCCGTTGGCTAAAGCCTTCATTAGCTGCACTGTTGTATCAGAGTGTGTAGCATTAAACTACAGCCCAAATGGAGCCGCGGTGCTCCGGTCCTGGTGGGGACCAGCATAACATCTCCCACAGCTCCAGTTAGGACCTAACAACACTAAAGAATCCTCTCTCCGGTTTGTACTGAGGGGGTCATAATAAGTTGTGGTTTTCCTACAGTTTGAAGTGGTTTTATTCTTCGAACTGCGAGGAATGAATGTTCTTTTTGCAAGACTTTATGCTTTTATTGGTTATTTTAAAAACAACAATAGCAAGAAGATTCTTTATTTAAAATCTGTTTATTCCAAAATTTTGATAATTATGTTCCACTCTTCCAGTTCCAACTGTATATTAAATCCAAACACTGTATCATCATACATCTCGATGCCGAATAATGTTAATTCACTAATACACATATCTTAATACTTTACAGTAATTTACAGTAATTTGTCGACTATTATTCAGAGAAAATACTACTCTGGCTTTACCGTTAACAAGAAGTACATTCAGGAAAACACCCGAACGTCTTCAGCTATAATAAGGATCAGTTTATTGAGAATATAAGTCAGTTTGTCTGCTTTTTACATTAAGTTACGCTGTATATATGGAGAGTTCAAGTGTATTTATTTGGAAATGTTGGTAACCCTTACCGTTTGCAAAACTAAACTTTTGTCTCATGATTTTCAATTTTGTCAGGTGACGATTTTGAGTCGTCCTTGTTAAGCTTTGAGAAGTTGGACAGAGCATCACCAGACCTCTGGCCAGAGCAGCGTAAGCGTATATTCTTCTGACATTTGTGCACTTAATATGAAGTCGTATTCAAAGATTTTTAATCTTGTCTTTTTACAAAGTACCTGGAGTTGTTGAATTTGCTGCCTCTTGTAAAAATGTGAGTTGCATTCTTTTTTGTTTGTATGAACTAATACTATAATATGTAATTATAGGTAAAAAATAGGCTTTTATGGATGCTAGTAACAATATAAATCTTTGATATTTTCCTTGGACGTGCTCAGCCCATCACTGATTCACCCCCTAAGTGGATGGCTGAACTCGAAAGTGAGGACATTGAAATGTTGAAAGGTAAAAGCAGTTTATCGTTATTGTCTTCTTATTTTGTAGTAGTGGGTTAGATGCTACAGAAATGGATTACTCAGAAATGGTCAGCACAAAAAAGGAGCATTTTCTTCAGATTAGGTAGGTGGAACCAGCTTTGGTAATATGTGCTGATATCTCTCTGTAGAGCTGGGTAGTCTGACCACCGCCAACCTGATGGAGAAGGTCAGAGGTCTTCAGAACCTGGCCTACCAGCTGGGCTTAGAGGAGTGTGAGTACACGAGGAACACACACACACCAGAACCAGTGGACTGAGCAGGCAGCATGTGTGAAAGACACAGCCGTTCACACAACCTCGAAACCGTACCCCTCTGCAAATATAGCAATTACCTCATGTCACCACTAGATGGTGCTCATGGCTTTCCTGACATGCTCGGTAGTCACAGCTTCCTAGTGTGTTTTATTACTTTCCAAAAACACACTGGTGAGTGTTTATAGTGTGGAAGAGAGTGTGTAGTGTGTATAGAGTGCAACCTTTGATTAGAAGGAATTTTATATTTCCAAGAAAATTTTAAAAAGATAATTTGCCATCTTAATGTAGATGAAAGTCTGAATTTTGGTTGTAAAATTGGACAAAGTGAAGAAACAAGGTCACTGCACAAGTGCACAGGCGTTTGATGGATGACAAATCTAGTTTTTAATCCTTAACTCAATGCTTCTATTGTCATAATCCTCATGGAGTGTGGATTAGACAGATGTGACAGAGCGCTCATATTTTCCACATAGAAAGATGGGTATTTAGTTTTACATAGCAGAAGAAGCACTGTCAAATATTGACATATTTGTGGAAATCTAAGTTAATTTTTAATAGTAAGATAATCAAAACTTGTTTAAGTTCCATGAAGACAATTTACTTGCTACACAGCTAAATAGGCTACATAGTGACTTTGACTCATGATTTCTTTTTTAATTGTTGTGACAATGTGCTAAGTTGTGACCTCTATAAATCCAGAGAAGCATGTAATGTGTTCACGCTTCTCAAAGCTTTACTTTCATATCATGTATCCGAGGGTGACGCGACACAATGACGGTTCTTATGGGTCTCAAAGCCCTTCTGTAATGGGTGCATGTTTAGTGCTCACTGGTTTAATTTTCTCCTTTTCCTGGCTGCCAGCAGAGGTCTTATAAATCTCAGCTACTTTTTCATCATGTTTGTGCTCTCCTCACTACCCATAAACGAGCCTCTACAGAGGGGACAGGATTTACTACCCCTCCCCCCCACGTAAACATGTGGACCATTAAAGAGGAAGCTGGTTAATGGCCAGAGCACAATCAAGTAGTGAAAGCACACCCAGCCCACTGCAGACGGAGCGGAGGCCCTGACCAAACATTATTAAAAGATTATCGTTGAATATACCTTAGTGGCATTCCTGCCTTCTACTTGTTTATTGCAAACTGTGACATGCACACTCAGGGTGTAACCAAGTTTGGGCCCATATGTATTAAGATATCTGTAGTGGGGATTGTAATGCATGCGTAATCACCCCTCCTCCCACCCGTACCCCAAGTAATGGTCAGGAGATGCTGGCTCAGTGCTGTCCCCTGAGGGACCTGACGCGTGCCTCCTCTTCAGACCCCAGCTGTTCCTCCGCCCCGTGATGAATGCCGCTGTTTTAGGCCACTGAGCGTGGGCATCACGCCCTGGGGGTCCCGGGGGAAGGCTGAGGACTCTGACAAGTGCTGTTATTGGAGGTAATTGAAAGCTGAGTGTTCCCGTGGGACACGCTGCAGGGCCTTAGCTACCTAGCACCAAACTGCTGGAGCTGGCGATGGTGCTCTGTCACACTTGTGGGCCCAAGGCTGCTGAATACCATTTAACACTTTTACGTCCGGGCTGTGCTCTTCATGGGGAACCAGTTCTGCTCTGGACTGCAGAATGAAGGCAAATCGCAGCACTATGATTGATCAATACCTTCACGTTGAAAATCTTATTACGCTCTCAGGATGGGTTTACAAAGGATGCTTCCATATAATCCACCAACCAGCCACTGGAATATGGTCTGACTTTGCATTAATATGTCATTTCAGTATAACAAAGGAGGTTCATGGTTTTTTTTTAGTCTGTAAATGAAAATGCTGTTCACCTTAAAATCTTGTTCAACGTGTAAAGAAACAGGAACCCAAACTAAAACAATTCTTCAAAACAGCTGGACAAACTGGTTTAAAGTCCACCCAGCAGTGCGGACACATGATGGAATCATGTGCCTTTTATTTGCCATAAACGATTCGGTTAAACTTTTTCACATCCTCAGCCTCAGTGAAGGAGTCTTACCAGCTTCCTATAACAGCACATCTACTTTGTCTTTTTTTAATAGGAATGAGGGAAAGTGCAGTTTTTTATGTTGGGAAAACTCTGCTATGTAGCTGAAAGTGTCCCGGCTCTAATCCCACCTGTTGTGAAGCCCCTTCTTCGTCTAAATCCCAGCCAGGCGCCTGACCTCATGGTGTCTTTGTATCTGAAGGGGAGATTGAAGGTCACACTCTCCTGACAATTCTTAATGCCCCCCCCATATATTCACCACCTCCTCCTCATCCTTAGGATCAATCTCTGGCCTATTAGACACCCAACGCAGCTGAATATGATTGCATTCACTGGGGCCCACTGGTGCTAATGTGCTCCCATCAATCCATCAGGCAGGCTGACCACGGGGCGGGCGGTTATGAAGTGCCTGTGCTGACAGACGCTGAATGAGGAACAGGGGGTTACTCCCCATCGCCATCTTCCTCCTCATCCCCAGCTCTGCTACTTTTCCCTTCCCCTCCTGTCGCTGTGGGATAGGAGTCACCACGTTGTGCTTCTCATGAAGGTCACACCTCCCCTGATAGGAAAGTGAAACATGGGTGTCTGGAATTCATTTTTCACAATCTTATTATTTACTGTCTTTCACCTCGAGCGTCTAAATCTCTCAAATTGGCCGCTCTTTTTTGCAGTTGGACTTTTTTGCTGCCACTTCGGCGATAACCTATTGTTTTCAGGGAATTTTGCAGCGGGCGTAGCCGGTCGCGGCTGGATCCGACAGAGCCCGTCCTCGTCTGTAGCGGGATCAGGGTGCTCGCCGTGCAGAAGCAGAGACAGGCTGAGTTGAACACGCGCGCATACGCACGCGCAGCTTCTCGGCTCTGCCAGCTCGCCGCCTCCCTGAGCAGATCGGAAATGACACCTCATTTCCATAAAGGCATTAGGAATTCATTGGATTTTCTTTCCCAGCTAATCATAGTGTGGGTGTAAAACCTTTTAGGCTTTTTAATGAATGATTTTTGACTGATTGCCTATTAATAAGGACACCTCTTGAACAGGCACAGACTGGGGCAGGGGTTGGGAGGTACAGATGTGTTTGTTTTGTTGTGTGTGGGTGTGTGTGTGTTTGTGTGTGTGTGTGTTTGTGTGTGTGTGTGTGTGTGTCAGCCAGGCGAAAATACATTGGAGAAGGAGAGGGGAGGTGGGCCCTCTCAGTTGGGACATAAAGAGGAACCAGTGGCTCCCCTGGGAAATCATAGCTCGTGTCTGCATCTTAAATATCCCTGTGAAGTATCAATAAGTGGGTAATTGAATTTTGAACACAAACATGAGCGTCATGTGTATGCGCTGCTGGGTTGGACGTGTGTGTCTTGAAGGACTCCTGTGTTTGTGGGTTTCATCTCCTCTGTGTCTCTCTCCTCCCGTGGGATGAAGGCAGCAAAAGAGGATGTTAAATCCATTAAATAAAGCTTACAGGCTGTAATAGCTGAGCCGCTCTCTGAGATGGGCAGCGAGGGTCGTATAAGTCCTCTTAGCTCTTAATGAAAGTGAATCGGGGCGGCCAGGGCCAGGGTCCAGGCCCCCCGTTTAACCTAGGCGCTCATCTGTCTTTGCAGCTAGCAGGAGTCCGGCAGCTCACAGGGAGGGTGCCAGTGAGAGGAGGGTGGGGGTGCGGGGCTGAGGCAATGATTACTCTCATTATATATACATACACAAGGGGGTGTGATGTCAGGGGCCGGCGGGGGACAGTTGTACCCCCCATCAACAAGCACGCATTGACGTAAGATATGAGCCACAGTTCTGTGAATCTTCTGAAATAATCTGAACTAAATCGGTAGTTTGTTATGATGGAATAACAGGAACGTTAAAAGACCAAACAAAAAACAAAACTGTAAATCTTTTTTTTTTTTATGGTGTGACAATTCAGATCAGTTCGAACTAGGTGATAATTAGATGGCGACAAATCAACAGGGCGAGCAGACGACCCCACAAAATCCATAATGTGTCACTTAGTATGGATGGCAGTCGTAACAGGATGCTGATAAACTTAGTGCAGAATTAGTGATTAACCTTTCTAATCAACTAAACAAATCTGTAAGTCCTCCTAATCAGTATTGATCCCCCTCTTGTACGACCAAGCATGTGTGCAGGTGTAAATCTTTTTGAACATTTTCCAATTAAAAATGTCAGATTTTTTTTAGGCCTAAATAAATACAAATAATCTATTTAAGACACCTTAAATGAGGAAAGAAATAATCCGGTACCTTCAAAGAAGTCACCTGGCTTCTTTACAAGCATAAAACGTGTAATCTATAGCTATATAAGTGGCGTTGAAGGCAGAGACCATTCTCTTTGTTGTTTTAATGAAAACAGCCACAGGTTTTAAAATGGTTTTTATCTTTACTGGGGTGCTGGTGTGATGACAGAGGCGATCTGAAGGGAGGGAGACTGATTTGTGGTGTAATTAATGAGACGCTTTGAGGGCGAAGGGCCTCAGAGGAGTGGCAGAACCATCCTCGCCCTGTTTTACCGGTGGAAAAAAGTCATAAAAGGAAACATTAAGGCCCTCCTCGGCCGTTCCTCATGCAACTGTTTCTAATAGAAAAGTGATATCAAGGTTGTTGTGACTCACGGGTCATCCTGGTGTAATTGCTTTCCCTCGCCTAATTTTGATGGCTTCATTTCAATCTAAAGCTCCGCGCGCAGGTGCAGGGGTCTGGTGATGACTTTGTTTAGGGTGATTTAAAGAGACAGCAAAGTTCAAAATGAATCCGTCCCGTTCCAATTAGCATAATCTTTAACCTAATGAGGGACACCTCAAGGTGACGTGGCCTCCACGCCCAGATGCACTATTATCAATCCACACTGGGCATCTCATCTAAATTACTAACTGGCCCCAATTTTTCATTAGCCAGCATGAGCAGGACTGGGAGGGGCCTCTTACACCAGTTCAGCCAGACTGGAGCCAGTCAGGAGGCTGTTCATCCTTCTACATGAATCCACTTCTCTACTTTTATACTTGCATGTGTGAGGTAGAAGTTGGATTAGTTAGTTACTAAACTAAGTGGCTGAGGGGCCTCTTTGTGGCTGGGAGACCAAAAATGGAGCCGTCGGCATCGTTATGCGGAGGAAAGAATAATTACTGAATGAAGACGACATCTCTGCCGGGATGATGATAATGTCTGAAGTCCCCACCGTCTCTGAGACGTCACAGTGGGTGTCTTTGACAGTCTGGACTGTTCTCTCGCTCCTACACAGACTCTCAGAGGCTGCACACTCGTTATTGAGAGACTTCATATTATCTCTCATATATATACAGTATATGTGTGTGTGTGTGTGTGTATATGTGTGTATGGATGGAAGGGTGGATAGATAGATAGATAGATCGATCTCAAACTGCCATCCATGTTTAAATGTGGGTTTATTTGTCCAGAGTTGAGGTTCATCCCGACATTTTGTGTCTGTTCCCTGTGATCTGGGAGAATTTCACACTCCGTCGCGCGCATCCGTCTGAGCGCTTCTCCTTCACCACGAGGCAGCAATCAAGCGAAACTCTTCTGTAGATACATTTCTACTTATGTTTTCCTCAATGAGCAGATGTTGATATAAATTACCTCCCAGGGTGACACTGCAGATATTAAATACATGTTTAGCATTAATAAACAGCTCACAAGTGTTTCAAGCTCCATGAAAATGTTGGCTGAGATCCCCCCCCCCCCACCCCCCCACCCCCACCACTCTGCTGCCAGCAACAACACATGAACTGATCTTTGGTTGTATTTAAGATGTCTTTCTCTTTGTTTACAGCGCGGGAAATGACCAGAGGAAAGTTTCTGAACATCTTAGAGCGGTCCAAGAAGTGACTTTTCCTTAATGAGCCCCAGAAGACCCCCCCAGACTACAGCTATAATCGATAATAATATTCAGAGACTGCATTTAACCCATGAAATCATACAGGTTCGCTCCTCCTGGAGATCAACATCATATTTCTGTGAATATCTTGCTTTGATGAAATGTTCCATATTTATTTTTCCACACGTTTGTGAAGATAAATAAACTTCTAACATGTAATTGGCTTTAATGTGAGTGTTTAAATAAGCTGGAGCTGTTGGATTTACAGCCAGAGAGAGCAACTTTGGTGATGAGACTGTTCCAACTTTTAATGCTCGGGGCAGTAACTTCATGCCTCTCATTCCACAAAGTGCCCCACCTCTGTGGACATGGGTGCTTTCCCCACTACCGGGGCATGTTTTCCATTTAATGAGCCTTGGAAGCTGGGTCTCTGACACAAAACATTGCATAAAAATAATATTGCTCATTGTCATCGCCGTTAATGAGAGTTGACATAATTACTAGGACCATTTCTTTTCTAATTAGCACACTTCGGCCTTGTCTGAGCCAGCGGCCGGGCAAAAAGGGAATCAGACAGGCATGGCGAATGGGAAACAAAAAGAAGTCCATCCGCCATAATTAGGTAAGACAATGCTTCGGACTGTTCTCGGCTGGAGATGTCGCTGGGGCCCCGGCCGCTCACTCCCAACAAGTTACACTTCTCCGCGGGCCACTAATAAGCCCCTAATCGTCTTTCCGATTCACACGGACAGAGGCCACCATTGCCTCAGTGGCTTCACCCCCTGCCTCTCACACGGACCCTGGTTCACCCCTTTTGAAAATTATTTATACAGTTCTGTAAGTTTCACACAGAGTTTGTGGTTCCCTGAACACAACACGGCCGAGCAGAGGGGTGGTGAGAGCCACAAAGACTTCCTTTTGAACCTTTGTTTAGAACGTTGCACATACATATTCTGACCAATTATTCTTTTATTTTTAAAAAAAATCTATTTACTATATTCAATTCCACTGATGGGCAAAGATGTTTTTCCCATAGCATCACTGCAGATATTGTTGCTTATCCTTTCAACAGAATTATTCAAACATGATGCAACAACTATTTTATTTGGCCCAATGTTGAAAAATGCTAATATTAAAATAACATATTTGGCATTTTCCTCTTCATATTCAGCCTGAATCAATGCAACCAGCTTTTCAACATTATTAGGATCTTAAATAATAGCCAATTTAATTTAAACACGTGTTGCCAAAGGTCAACAAGCAGCCAAAATGTCTCATCCGTTTAAAGAAAGACGATAAAAATGAATTCTTTACTCATTTCATATAGTTGTGGAGCTTATGAATCCCCCCATCAGGGGGCGAACCTTATATATAAATGTCAAGAGCAGAGGGCACTTGTTGCTGAGTTGTGCATTGCCGGGGGGGCGTAAAGCGACCGGATGTCGTCAATATGTTGCAGGCTCCAGCTGCTGTCACCCGCAGCCGTCTGAAGAAAAGGGTCAGTCACCCCCCTCCCCTGCGGAGCTGCACGCTCATCCACACAGAGAGGAACCCCGTGCGTCCAGGCCTGACCTCGCATGGCCTCCATGCCCCGACGAACGTCAATCCAATGTGCCCGGGACTCCTTAAATTAGCTGTCAATTAGTGCAAATTAATCAACTCCTCGCCTAATTAAGCAATCCGACGGGCAGCTACCAAACATGTCATTGTGGGGAGGCCATGAGAAAGCTGCGGGGTTTGTAAACTTCATTCTGGGGAGGACAAATGAGGGAGGGGGGTTGTCATCAGGTTGGCCTGAATCCTCGTTGCACCGCTGTGGGTTGCAGCTGGAATCACGGTCAAACCAGGAGCCCTGAACGCACCATTGTTGCGCGAATATGAGATGAATCATGGGGAGGAATAAACCCTCCGCGGCCTGGAAGTGATGACATTCCACTCTTTCCCCCCCTCTGGCTGCCATGTTAAAAGTTCCTCTTTTCTGCTTTGTTAACTTTCGTTAGGTTTTTCTGTCGTTTGAGTTTTGGGGGGTTTTACGCACAAAATGTTCCGATGGGAGCGAAGGGAGTAGGATTTGGAGGAGGATGTAGGTAAACAAACAAACCAACAGATAAAAATAAAAATCCCAACATCTGTTTGCTTTTTAATCTGCAGCCGTCAGATCCTGCAGGTCTTTGATGGGCAACTCAATCTATACGAGTGACTGAACTAAATCTTCCCTTAATCTAGAGCCTTATTAGGCGCCATCCTCCCCGCATGTAAATCAGCACGCAGCCATTTTCACGTGCGGCTGAATTATTAAATAAAAAAACATACACAGAGTAGACGAGTTGCGCTTTTCACCCCTAAAAAGGGGAAGGTATAGATCGCAGCGGAAGGAGATGGAGCTGCGCGTTATTGACGGGTCATCAGGTCGGAAACCTTCGGTGTTAATAAATGACTTGATCCCAACAGGCGGCTGCGTCATTAGCATATTCTGATGGCATCGATCTCTTCAGAAATGGAATTTCCACTAAGTAGGCCCTAATTACTTTCAAAGCTTTCCAAGATCTAATTGCAGCGGCACTATTTTCTCCTCCCTAATCAGCTGCTCAATTCGCAATTTCTTATAAAATATGACTTTTCCGGGAGGAGCTGGACAATTTTACGTGTCTGCAGAATCCTCTTCGTCTTGTCTTTCCCCTTTCCTATTATTTTGGATTGTGTTTTCCCCCCATAGATTTACTTCCCAGATTAAGCTATAAATATTTTTGTCATTTCATCTTATTTTCCCGGAAATTAATTATAAGATATGGCATTCGTGAACATGTGGGAAAAGAGGATTCTCGTTTTTGTTTTTTAAAATTAATATTCATGGCACTAAAAGCAGACAAATGATTGCATTGTTATAAGAATAAATAAGGTTGGTTAAAGGACCACATATATGGTTTAGACTGGGATAACCCTAAAACCGTTTTAATAAAATTCAAACAGAAACTGGAAAGAATAATTAGGTCTGCACGTAGCTAATTTAATAATAATAATAACAATAATAATAATAATAATAATGATGATGATGATGATGATGATGATGGTGATAATAATAATGATGATTATAATAATAATAATAATAGTTTATTAGTCACAGTTGACCCATATTTCCTCACAGGGCGCATTAATCCGCCCGCTGGTGCTTCTCTGCGGGATTTGCCCGGTGTGTGTGTGTGTGTGTGTGTGTGTGTGTGTGTGTGTGTGTGTGTGTGTGTGTGTGTGTGTGTGTGTGCACCGTCCAGCTGTCGCTTCCAGGAGCGCTTTGATTTCCGTGCGATGACTTTCCCGTATAGCATCTGGAGATCAGTTATCTATCCATGTGAGTCAATGGCTGAGAGATCATAGCCGGCTGGTGTGTGTGTGTGTGTGTGTGTGTGTGTGTGTGTTGTGTGTGTGTGTGTGTGTGTGTGTGTGTGTGTGTGCTAACCAACCATTCAGTGAAAAGTGCTCTGATTTACTCGTGGTGTAATTTCCTAAACCTGCAGCATTTCAAAGGTGTGAAACTCGTCTTCCTATAAAATAAACAGCTATATTAACAGAAATCTGCTTCAGTTTTGATCTGATGCGAGACCTCCCCCCACCCCCACCCCCTTCAATATTTCGCTTCGATGCTTTCGTCCATATTTATAATAAACTCTAAAAGCTCCCAGCTTCATTTTCCCTCTCTCCTGGCAGAGAAGCACTCTGTTCCTGGGCTTCTTTCTGTAAACTAAATCCCCCCGCGTTTACTGATGTGTTCCTGAGGAAAATGCAGATATGAATCTGAGAGGGCGTATAATGCATCCATGATCCTCAGGAATCCAGAATCCTTGCAGCTGATTGGCTGCGGGGCCCTGCCTCTTGTTAGGATGGACCTGTTGGATAAAAGGACCATTTTCTCTTGTGTTGTACAGACGATCATGCACTGGGGACCAGCCAGACACCCTGTGAAATAAGAAAAAAAGGCCTTTCATCGAGAGCATTATGACGGGCAAACAAGGCGCGGTGCTGTCAGAACGCTTAAACCTGTCGGAGAAAACCTCTCTGGCCGCAAATGGCGGCGCCAACAGCCACCAGCCGAAGAACAGCGCGACCCGTCCGCCGCCCAGGTGCACCGGCTTCGGCATCCAGGAGATATTAGGGCTCAACAAGGAGCCCGCCTCGGCCCCGAGGAACCCCCTGGAATCGCTGCCGGCCGGGGCGCATCTGATCGCCGCCAGATCGCTCCTGGGCCCCGCCGGGATGGGTGTCGGTGTCGGGATGGGATTAATCGGCCCTGGCGGAATTCCGTCGTTTTACAGCCAGCCCGCGTTTTTAGAGACGGTGCTGTCGGACACGCACGACGCTCAGCTGCAGCCCCACTGCAGGTCCGGGGGCCCGCTGGACACCAGTCAGTCTACAAGCTCAGGTGCCCCTTGACACTTTTTCCATAAATAACAGTAGATGTGGGGTGTTTTCATTTTGCGGTAATTACTATCGTTTTTATTTAGTAATTTAAAAAGGCAGCTGCATTTATTCTGAATTTTAATCCCTTTGTTTGTTCTTGTTTTGATACAGATTCTGAGGAATTGTCCTCAAATGAACGAAAGATGTCAAAATCCTCAATAAGTCAAAGCAAGAAACGAAAGAAAAGGCGTCACAGGTCGGTGGTGTTTTGTCCATTTTAAATGTGAAACGTTGGATTTCTTTTGTTTTGTCTTTAAAAGCTGCGTAAAGTTACAATTAATCACACAGAACAAGAATTGCGTTGAAACAGTTGTTCATTTAATGTTTGAGTAAAATTACTCTCACACTGCCAGCAGGACACAAACCGAATAGAAATTACCATTAAAAAATAAATGTATTTCATTTTTTCTTGTCCTGATTTTATTCACTATTCCCAAATACACAATTAAATAATTAGTCGTGTATTTACAGATTTTATTATCACGGTTTATCTGCACCCAGATTCGTGTATTGCACCGTAATTATCAACTGTTTGAGCAAAACACATTTTCTTCATAATATTAAAGTGATTTGGGGTTTTTAAAGGACCATTTTCACCTCGTACCAGCTGGAGGAGCTGGAAAAGGCCTTTAATGAAGCGCACTACCCGGATGTTTATGCTCGGGAGATGTTGGCCATGAAAACAGAACTGCCTGAAGATAGAATACAGGTAATATTTGTCGAGAAACGTTGTGTTTTTAAAATTAATTTACTGTCAAAAATAACCGAGATGAAATAATTTAGTATTTACTTTAAATGTTACCTGAATACCCAACGTGTGTTTGATTTTATGAGACAGATTTTAATGGTTTATTATACAGATGAAGATTTTGTAAAGCAGTTTTGGCACGTTTATTTAAGGGAAGGCGACAGAGTCCAGTTACCTTTTATCTTTTGGTTTTTTTGTAAATTCTTCATATTATAAACTGTCTGCAGAGCGGATTAAGACCTTTCCAGCTATAATGGCGTCATATGCTAATTACAATTAGCTGTCTGTTAAACAACGAGCTGAATCAAAGTGTTTAAATATTATGTCGGCTCACATTTATTAATAAAGCCGATTTACAAGAACGCGCGTCGCCCAAACTGCAGAAACAAAACTATTTAGGCGGTTAGAATGAATATACACTCAGAGGGGCAGAGAGTCAGCACAGATGTGAATCTGCAATCTGAAAGTATGTGAAGGAGCCGTCTGCCCTCATGGTGGATGGGCTCTGAGCGCGCCCCCGCTGGAGATCCATCACCGGCGGCGCCCCGAACAAAGCCCCCTCTCCTCCAGCATCCTCGCCAGGATAGATCATCTCTCATCGGCCCGCAGTTGGATGTGAAACAATTTGTCCTCGCAGAAGGAGCCGCTAACGACCTAATCAAGCAATCAAGGCGGAAGAAGATTGCGGTGTGACCCGGACCATCCATCTGTCGCGCTTTGCCTTTTAATCTCGTTCTCATTACGGGAGCGCAACAGCGCGCCGGAGAAATGATCAAGAGGAAATAAATAAATAAGGGCCGCCGCTGCTCCCACACCCTAAATAAAATTAACACCCAATTTTCTCATTGAGTGTAATTAGTTAAATCAGACTGGCTGGGGAGGCCGGCTGCTGGAGAGGCGCAGGGAGTTCAAATGAAATAACTACATTGAATTTATTAGCGCGGGTCAATGGCGCCGCTCCCAGGAGTCCCGGTAGTTTAATTTCCCGTGATATTTCCCGCCTGGCCGCCATCGATTGGGCCAGAAATTAACTTATTTTTCAATCAGCCGCGGAGGGCCCCTGGGTCACTCCTGCCCACAGCTTCCGCGCTGGCTCCCTTTGAGGCGCAAAGACGCGATTTCTAATAGAAAAGAAGGAGAATATCTTGTGTGAAAGAGGTGCTGTCGGAATCAAAATAAAGCTCGAAAACCGTTTGATTGTTTTTAATAGAATATCTGACCCCCGGCTTGGATATGTCAAACCGTCTGATGGCACCGCAGGTAGCTGGAGATCAGCCCTGACAGGAGCCAGAGCTCCTGAAGCAATGAACTCCATCCAATGTTCACGTTGGGTGGATTGAAGGCTCTGACAGCTTGACATAGCAGATGCATCAGACTGTCAGAGGCTCTCAGCTACTTCTCTTTCCACCAAACATTAAAGATAAATCAAATCCAGAAACTCTCTGCATTCATTGACCCAGCTACTGACGCTGGCGTTGTCCTCCTGGTGCAGGTATGGTTCCAGAACCGCAGAGCCAAGTGGAGGAAGAAGGAGAAGTGCTGGGGCCGCAGCACCGTGATGGCGGAGTACGGCCTGTATGGAGCCATGGTCAGACACTCCATCCCGCTCCCAGAGTCCATCCTCAAATCTGCCAAAGATGGCGTCATGGATTCGTGCGCGCCCTGGCTGCTGGGTGAGGCTTCAACGTCTGAACTGGACCTCGTGTGACCTCTGACCTTTGCTTGATCTGTTTTTCCACATCTTTTCTGCTTTGCTGCTCATGCACTGTTCCGTGGGAACGTTATTCTCTAAACTAGAACTATCTTTTGCTTGCTGTTTTCAGTCCACGATGGCTTACCAGTCAACAGGTGCTATTCTAAATCTGAATACCCGCAACTCTTTGCAGGGATGCACAAAAAGTCTGCGGAGGTGCCGGCTCTGCCTCTGGACGGAAAGGGCGAAGCGGCCAGGCAGCCGAGCTCTAAGAGGATGGAGGAGAGCGAGGCGGAGGAGGCCCGGTCGGACGCCAAGTCCACCATTTCTAAAGAGGAACTGAGGGAGAACAGCATTGCGGCGCTCAGGGCCAAGGCACAGGAGCACAGTGCCAAAGTGTTGGGGACCGTTCCCCATGAGAGACTGGAGGGCAACCAGGAGAGACAGGCGGCCGAGGGCAAAGCCAGCCGTCCCCTGAGCCCCGCAGAAGAGCCCAAGAGTCATTAGACAATGTTTGGCCCCCGGGAATGTGACTGAGTGCATGTGTGAGGGACTTACCCAACATCTGTCCCACACCTTCGTCTCTAATCTGGCTCTAAAACTGGGACACATGTGGCTCAGGACTGAAGATGCCGATGCACTTTTGCTGACTTCGAAACATACAGTTTTTGTTGCCCGTGCACAGTAGAGATGGTTCAAGTCTGTGAGAAAGTCCAGTGTTCATATTGGTGTATATACTGTACATCACATACAGACAAATACACGACTCTACCTGCATTTATACGGCTAGAACACTAATTAGGACTGTCAATGAACTTGGAACCAGACTAGATTACATGATTGGATCTCAAGTCACGTACCTCGTTTTGCTGTGATGGTTTTATTATGAGGACAAATTTATTTGAAACTGTTGCTTTTTGAATGTATCCTTTGAAACATCCCCGCAACCTGTTCCTAACCATGTCACGAACAATATATTACCATATACGGTCGCTAGGGGGCGCGCAAGCCCCAGTTTGCCCCCCAACATGCAGCATCCATTATCAGGACATCATCAGCTGTTACCCTGAGTCTGTTCACAGCATTAATTTCAAACAATGTACCTCACACACACACGCGCACGCGCGCACACACACACACACACACACACACACACACACACACACACACACACACACACACACACATACACTCACGCACCCTGATGACCTTCTGTTTAACGCCAGGAATTTGGAATGATAGCAGGGGATGTAGCCATGAAACGGCTCCTGCACTTGTCTTCAACTGAATTTTAGATGGTTTAGGGCTCAAGCCGTGGCTAATGTAGCCTTTCTCACGCGCGCACAGACCGACGCTAACAGCAGTCTCACCAACATGTCAGTCTCACCAACAGGAATAAAGTTTACAGATGTAAGTTACTCACTTCATTATCGTTTGCAAACCATCAGGATTTATTGGTTTAGTTTAGGGGTGATTTGATTCTATGAAGGAAAACAATGATAGCTTTCTAAAAATGCTAGCTCCTAAGCTACCATAGTACATGTTCATATGTTATTCAGATGATTGTTGTCCTTGTTTCTGATAAATGCGTCGTGTAGATGCATTTTAAGAGGTGCACATATAAATAGGTGCCCTGTTGAGTAAAGGAGGTATGTGAGTTGAGATGCAGCTGTTTGTTCATTGTTGTACTAAATAATGATGTTAAATACGATCCATCCCACCGACAGTAATCTGTAAGAGAAAGAAAGTAACTGATGTGTTATATATTTGCTGTATATAATAGTCATCGTTTTCTTGAATTCTGTTTTATTGTAGTGTTTGTGTTTTATTTGAAAATATGTATAACTCAAATACAAATCACCTTTTACTGAATCTGGCCTTTCTGGTGTCGTTTTATTCAGCTCTGCAGGTGGTCCGAAGAGTGTGGCGCTCACTGTAAAATGACCATTTCGTTGCCCCGGTTGCTGCGGTGGCTACTGGATGAGTTGCCACCTGATGCTCTGCCGGCCTGGGTTTGTTAGGACACAGCGTCACGGTCGGTTTAGCTCCACCAATCCATCGCAGCTGAGCTCCATTTCAGATAAAAGTGGAGGCTCCGGCGCTCTGGGGACAGGAGACGAGTGAAAGTGGCCCTCGGAAGAAGCTTGACCTCAACACTTTCGCTATTAGCAGTAACGCCAGAGCCGCTTAGTCCTCTTATCTACATACTGATCCAAAATCTAACAGCTTTATCTGTTGACGATCTTCTGTATGTTTTTTTCTCCTAAATGCTCCATGAGGCCAGTTGGAATTCACTTCACACCGCAATCATGTGTCTGCAGCACACAATCCATATCACATTTCACACTTCAGCCTCGCTCCACAAATGGGCCCTCCTAATGAGTTGACCATTGAGTTCTGGTCCAATTAAACTGAGACTAATTTAAAGGGCGCGGCATGGCTATTATCAGTATGCTGCTGCATGTCCCCGCACTGAATGGCTGCTCAGATTGGAAGCATAATGTCACCGGATGGGGAAAAGGTTGCTAATTACACTGTTGACAGAGATAAGGATACATGTGATAATTGATGGGGGCCAGGAGATGAACTGGACAGGGCTTTAAAGGCAGCCATAACAACAGGTTTGGTATTTTAGAGCTGAATTTAGGTGTAATATGTGGAAAACAGGACCTTTGTGTCCCAGTTAAATCATTCTTGTTCCCTGTAACATGTCATTCAGTGGCAGTTTAATGTCTTCAGCGTTGGTGTTTTGGTTCTAACTAATGTCAAAGCTGCTATTGTTGTTATTCTCTTCTGATTTGGCTCCCTTCTTGTAATTAGATCTTTCATGCCATTTTCCAGCCAGTCCAGATTGTGGTTGTAAATTCAAGAGCCTTGATAAAAGACATCAGTCGGTTGTGTTTGAGTTTTTAGGCAGGATTTCTTGTCATTCTCTTTCATTTTAAGCAAGTTACACACACTTCAGACATGATGAAACATCAGCTGAGGACCAATTTGAAACGGCGTGGCTGGAACGACGTGCTATAGACGCACATCTAACCTCCACAGACCCTCAACCCAATTCAGTAATTGAGGCCAAGACATATACAGAGTGAGGATTATTCATCTAAAGTGCAGAGCTATTTAATCCTCTGAGAGCGGAAGAGAAGGTTATGCCGGATCAGATTTGTGGAAGATCAAGCTGTTTACATTAGACATGAAGAGGTAATTCACAGTATCTCTGATGATGGACAGTCTGAGCTACTGAAGACCATCATAAGATCATCTCAATCCATGCAGAGTGAGATCAGGGTGGGGTTTACCAAAAGATTTTGCCTAATGCAATATTAACATTCAATTTCTTTCCTGATGAGAGTAAGAGCAATATGATTTCATTGCTGAGATTAAAAGCAAGCAAATCATTTTGGGAAGACTGAGCTTTGGCTGCAAGCTGAGTGGAGATGAGAGGAACCCATTTAGGCATAAAGATGAGCTGAACCTGGTGTTTTCTGCCCCCTGCCGATCAAAGTAGTTACTACAGTTAACGGCTGAACGTCCAGCACAAAACTCCCCTACATTCTGGAAAAATAGAGTTATATTTACGACGAGTGGGTTTTAAAAAAAATACATAGATAAGTAAATTCCTCACTGATTAATTCATTTTTTTTAATGAAAAGCGGAAACAAGCCTTTATCCATTCATTGAGTGTATAACGTCTTAAAAGTTTACTGACAGTAAAGGTAAGTAAAATAGAGGAGAGAAAACACACTTATTCGAACATTAGAGACATTCGTGTCTAAACACTGTTTATACACTCTTGTGTCCTCATTTGATAATGATTTATTATTTCTCTGATGGGTGCAGGGTGCAGCCTTGTCCGCTTGGTGGCAGCCTTATGCTTCATATAATCAGAACCCGCTGTAAATCAAACTCCTGCAAATGATGCAACCTCTATCAGAAAGTCCTGTGAGTGTGACATCATGTATATATTGATGTATCCGCCAGGCTAAAAAATAAAATCGATATTATAAGCGTTTTTTCTGGCATCTGGATCAATGTCTGTCGTCTCTCATCAGTCCTCCGGTGCTCACACCGATGAGGTTGTCTGCTGCGGGTTAATTGAGACAGGAGGACTGATATTGCAGCTGAATCATATGTCCCGGCTGGGACCTGATTTCATCTACTTGGTTCATTTTTCCTCGACCAAAGTTGCCCTTGGTTGGTCACACGGAGCCAAATAGCTCTATTTTCACCCCTCACTGGGAAGAGAGCCATCATCTCAGTGCTCCTAACAGGCTGGAATACCCAAGAATCTGAGCTGGCGCAGGAAATTAGCACTTTATCTTTGCACTCATCGTCATATATCAGTGCCCTTTGAGTTAAAAAGAAAAAAAAAGAATCGCTGTTCCTCAAAAACTGCATTTCCCAGGATGCTTTAAGAAGCTTTTAATCAATGTAATACTCCCTGCCTCGTTTGTTCCCTGCATTAGCAGCTCTCTAAATGCACTACAGCCTTAGATGGTTTGACGGGTTGCAGGAGGATGCTGGGACTTCTGTGTCCCTGGAAATCCTCCCTGCGCCAACAGAGCAAGACTCCTGTGTCACTTGCAATGGATGTCAGTTATCTCTCCTGACTGTTTGGCCCAGAAAGATTGATAACGTGTGGCACAGCACCGGCAGCAATCTGCCACAGCTGCAGCCTCCACTCTTCAGGCCAGCCTCCCACTCTGACACGAGCAGGAGCCACACGCTCTCTTCCTCCCTGCATCTAATTTCACATCAGGCCTCCCTTAGAAGTGTCTGGTACTGGGGACGCAATTAAAAACCATCATTTCCATTTGATGCCTCCAGGAGGACGTAAAAAGGGAGGGGGGGAGGGGGGCGTGCAATCTACACTTATCAGGAGAAGAAAAGAGTGAAGAGAGATAAACACAGCGCTGCTGTGTTGCTGAAGAGTGATAAATGGAGCCTGGAGATGACTGGGAGTTCCTTATCGGCCCAGACGGCGTCCTGGCACACGGAGCGCCACGCTGCTGCCGGACAAAGGTGCCAGATAAGCATGTATATGTGAAACGCTGCAGATATGAGCTCACGTCTGAAATGAAAGTGTGTTCTCAAAGACAGAGACACAGAGGGAGAGAGAGGAGTGGACAGGCGCTGTGCTGCATGGCTGTCTTAATTTCCTCCTGTAAAAACCTGTTGGGAATACAGAAATGTCCCTCTCAACGGGGGACGTGTCTTCCAAAAACAGCCAGTCATGCTCGGTCGCAGATTTTCAGCATCGTTTTCTCTTTTTTTTACCCTAAATGCACATCAGCCACATTTGGCTGCGTCCTTTAATCCAGCTCACGTGCTGCTGGTTTAATCCAGTCTGTCACCATTTGCTGCTGGGCCCGCTCCAGTGAGGCACAAAATCAACCGCAGGGATCTTCAGGTGATTAATGGCAGACAAAGGGAAAATAAATTCGGCTGTGATTCAAAAACTACGGGGTTTTTGGTGAGCGCGTTGGAACGTTCATTCAATTTGACTTCAGGTTTTATTTTTCTTTTAAAGACAACTCAGCTGTGAACAACACTGTTCCAAACTCAGCAAGGTCAGAGGGCAGGTAGCACAAACTGGATGATAGTAAAGTATCTTTGGGAATTATATTAATGTCCTGTCTGTAACCTGGACCGCCTGTAAACGGCCGACCCTCTTGTAACTCTGGCCTGGCATCCTTGGGCTTTTGGTTCAGTGAATACATCATTTTGTTCTTCTCGAGCAGCTTCAGCCCCACATCAGACCCTAGATGCCCCCTGCAGCTGCCCCCTTACAGCATGATGAGGCCAACCTTCTTCAGGAGCCCTCCTTCAACAGTGGGCTCCCTCTGTCCTTCTGAAAATATCGATCTTTTCCTCACTTTTCCACCTGGATCCTGCTCTCAGGTCCTGATTTTTCAGTCTTAGCCTGTACGTGACTGAGCGTTGATGATGAAGGGAGCCCGTGGAGTTCCTCAAGGTTTCATCTGAGGAGGAGGCTGGATTTTAATGGATTGGCTTTAATTTAAAACTTAAAAAAATAGGAAAGCACAGACGATCACATGATATCAGGCAGTGCTGTGACATGATACTGAAGTGAGTTAACTTTACCATTTGATCCTTGGGCAAATAAAATGAGCTATTTTTCCCTCTTCTCCAATAATTTTCTAAATAACTGAGGATGTGTTCTTCACGCCACTGTGGTTTTATGTTCACAGCAGCATTAATAACAAAAACAAAACCATTATTTGGCTTAATTCCAAAAATGGGACATTGGGTGAGTGTTCACATATTCTTGTAACTTAGGACTTCTTTTCTATGACATCATTTGTATGTAAACGTTGGGAATTATAGAGTGCACACAATAATGCACAGAATTTACAAATAATTGAAAAACCATCTTTTCTCAGCGACCTCTGGAGGCTACTGAATCCCTACACCTACCGGATCAATACCCTTGATTAAGATCTTGATTAAAACCGTCACAGTTCTGCCCTTTTCTCCTTTTTTCTATCACGTCGTCATAAATCAACCACGATGTACATCACTGACGTCACCGACGGGGCTGCTGACCTAGAAAGTGCCCCTTAAATGATCAAATATACATCAAACACAGGAGTCTGCATGGAAAACCGAGTCCGGATGAGCCTCCTACATCATGTGCGCGTCTGTAATCCGTCCTCAAGCGCGTCCGTTAGGTCTGCGTAAAGGACCCAGGACCCAGAGGTCTTTATCTGAAGACCTGCTCCTCCTCCTCGGCCTCCCTCTGAGGGTCTCAGCTGGGAAAAGCCACCATCTTTTCACGTTTTGAGGGAATCTGTGCAGGTTTCCTCAGCAATCTTCCAGGATTTTCTTCCGGTTGTCTTCCAGTGAAATGATTTTAAGATGCACCTGTTGAGCAGCAGCAGGAGGAGGCAGAGCTCTGATAAACATGAGAGTTTGGGACGGCCTGTCTGAAGAACCGTCCTCATTAAAGCCGCACTCGGCTCTGATGCGTTCTTGTCTCTCTGCCCTTTTGTCTCGGCTCGTTCATCACTTTGTCCTCAGCGGAGTGTTCTAGTTTGCTGCTGCTGTGACGGGGCGAGGAAATGACTTCAGTAAACTCGGAGTGCGTTTTTCTGGAAACAGGCGGCCGCAAAAGCTGCATTTAAACTCAAACAAATGCAGTGAAATATTTGCAGAAATTTAGATTCAACCATCTGCCGCCTCTTTGGAAAGCTTTTATTCTTGTGGGGGTGGATGACTAATAAAATCCACTCGCTGAAGGAGAGAGAAAAACAGTGAGGGAGAGAGATAGAATGGGAAAGAGAGAGGGAGAGAGGGAGAGAGAGAGCAGCCGTGGGTGGTGCTTCCTATTGAAAGACGGAGAGAAAACATACGCAGCGCTCCACTCGCTTTCAGAGTGAACCCACTTCTGCGCCCGCTGCGGCTGCCATTGATGAGAGCTCGACTCCCCCCATTGAGCAGCGCTTGTTTGAAGGGTGACGCTAAAAAAAAGCAAACAGAAGTGTGATGGAGATGATGGTGCTGCTGCTGCTCCTGCTGACGATGACGATGATGATGATGATGATGATGATGATGATGATGATGGAGACAATGGTGGTGATGATAATGATTTTGACGGTGATGCTGATGGTCCATCCAGTCTTTCTTACTCTTAGAGCAGTTTCAGAGCCCCCATCCCCCCAGAGTCATGGTGGACACCCCCCATCACCCCCACCAATCAGCATCTTCACCACCATCCGTGTGTGTTCTGGCTCAGTGTCAGGCATATAGTTATTTTTACCCTTTAATCCCATTTGGAACATAATTACTGATCTGATTTTGCCTGCCTCTTTCCCCCTCCTGTAACTATGACACAGATGTATCTGTTTTAGCTGAGATGAGCAGGTTGGGAGGGCAGACGCTGCATCATATAATGAGAAACCAACAGGAGTTATTCATGCCAAAGGAATCGTTTATTGACTGGTGCTGAAGTACACAGTAGACATAAATACCTCTCTCCAGCGCTGCTTTCTGACTGTACAATCGGACTTCAGCGATACTCTTTTGCTCTGAAACACTGACATATAAACGCTGTCTGTTTCTTCTTTTTTCTTAATAAATTACAAAATAGACAACACGGGATCTGCAACAGCACTGACATCTACTTTACAGGAGAGACAAAACACGTGTCAAAATGTGGCGGCGGGACATTTCTTTCAGCTCAGTCCTCCCCACACTGGTTTCATCATTCGTGAGATGATAGACGAGAAGACCTCAGCCGTTACATCCCAGATGAAACAGGCTGAATCGATACAAATGTCGAGCTGAGCGCCGTCCACACACATCCCGTTTCTCTCTTCTCCGTGTTGGGTTTATCTGTTGCTTCTTTTCTACAAACCGACTCTTTTCACAGTTGGCCTGGAGGAGATCTGTCAACGCGTTCCTGTCACTCCGTCTCGCGCTCCTGACGCTATACGTGCCCGGGCTTGGACAGGTAAGCTATGAGAGCCACGACCACCCCCATGTACATCCCTGTCCCCACGGTGATGGCGAGGGCGGCCATGAACAGAGCTCTTCTGGAGCTTATTCCTGCACCGGAGAAGTCTCCCTTGGCGTTGGCCTTGCCTGTCTGTCAAAACAAAGCAGAGAGCGGAGCGAGGCAGCGTGTTACTCATCGGCAACGAGTGTGTGAGTAGGTGTTAAGCCACATTTAAGAGAGAAAGCAAGAAAAGGCTCGCCATGAGCCATTAGTTACCATGGCGATTAGGTCATTATCCCTCCGACAGTGACAAATGTGTTGTTTGGATGTTTTAGTTTCCTAGCAAAATAAAAATTCTTTATTCTTCTGACACTTTTTTTCCCCCCGCCACGGACCTAATTGTCACTGCCGTTACAAGCCGGGGGCCGAATCTCGGAGCGCCAAACGCAACATGTCATATCTTGGAAAAACGTTGTTGCGCTCAACAGCCCAACATTGATGTGCGTTAAAGGCCAGTGGTGCCCGGGTCCGTCCTGCTGGACTCACAGAGTCAATCACCCGAAACATCCACGGGGATGCTAACGGGGGAGGAAAATGGGCCGCGGCAGCGCTGAGTGCAGGTGCTTGTGTCCACTGACTTTAAATAAAAAGCGGTGTAATCAGAGTTAATGGCCGGCCTGAGGTCTCCGAGTCTTTACCTTGTGAGAGTAGTAAAAGGCAACAATGCCCAAGGGCCAGAAGCAGCAGAGCATGGAGAAGATGGTCAGACCCAGGTAGTCTCTAGGGGGCAGCACGATGAAGTTGTCCTCACTCTCGCTGTCGCTGGAGCTGTCGCTCTGGAAGACAGCAGAACAGTTAGCTGCATGTAAAAAAAAAAGTGGGGAAAACGACAGTAAAGGTGAGAGCGGTTATCTGGAGATTGAAATCTAAGTGATGAAAAGGAAGGCGGACAGTCAGGCGGACGTTGTACTGGGAGTCTGTCCGTATGACGGCGCCAACGGTGCCAACGGCGCCACTGCCACCCAGGACAGGATGTGCTCATCCAGCCGGAGAGGATTGGGCTCCTTTGTCAACACCCATGAACAACATGACAGATAACAGTGGATTAATGGATTGTTCCATCATTGCTTGGTGACAGGAGGCACAGCAAGAGGACTGTGTCATCCCTGCTCCAAAGTGCTCCAGCGTCTCCCTCCACTGCCCACGAGACTCCAAATCAATACACAAACTCAGGAGAGCGGCAGCCAAACCAGCTAATGAATGAGTGGAACACGGTCTGGACCGTACTGACTCATTGTCTTCGTGGAAGGCGACGGCGATGCGGCTCCGTGACCTTTAAGAAGGCGCCGCCTCCCACTAGCGGTTCCAGAGACGGGCTGGATATTTATCCAGATAAATAGCCTTCATGAGGTGCAGGTTTCATCTGTTAGTCTCGCTGCCTGTTGGGATCAATCAAAGTGGAGAAAGGGGAGGAAAAAAACATCGAGATCGATATGCGAGGCAGGGACGGAACCGACGCTTTTAAAGACAATTAAAGGACAGCCGGCGAAGGGGGCACAGGAGAAATGACCACCGCATTTCTAATTTCACTTCACTAATGCTCCAGGGTGTGGTGTAATTATCCTGTGCTATTTTGGGAATCTTCCATGGACCCTTTTCTAACCCTCATTCAGGAAGCAGATTATAAAGCTTTCTGTTATCTCTTTTATGAGCAGCGTCCACCTGGACATCCAGGTGAGATCCGTCAAAACGGCAGCTGTTCAGACCAAATAATCACGGAGAAACCGGTGCCAACAAACACCGCTAATCTTCTTTATCTTCATGGTGAGTTCTGATAGCGGTTCAGAGCGATTGGCGCCCGGGTCTGACGTGGAGACCGACCTGCTCTGATCCGGTATAAGTGATGAGGTAGCCACTGAGGTAGAATCCCTTTAACGACGCTGTCACAGGCCTCTGCCAGGCCTTGTTAGAGTCCACAGCAGGACAGGACCCTGACACCTGCTCAGAGAAGCCACTGCGGCACCGCCTGTACGCTCCACTTCCTTTGATACCTGCAATCTATTGCTGTTTCACCTCAGTGGTGCGAAACTTGTTGGTCTTTTTTTCATTAGCTTGGTCCTTATAATCCATTAGGGGAGATTGGAGATTATTGATATGTGGTGCAGTAAAAGGCGATGGTGTTGGGGGATTCTCTGGACTATGTCATTGTGTGTGGAATCAACCTATTTCATTTCCAAATGGATTCCAGCAAAATTCCATGTGCGTGTCACATGACATTCAAGCACCCATGTCAGGGAGCAAGACTGCATGGAAACACCCGTCTGAGTCCATTTCATCAGATTATTCACTGCATCAAGCTTTGCCTCGGGCTCACCTGGACACACATCAGCACAGGCTGGCTGAAAACACACACACACACACACACACACACACACACACACCACACACACACACACACCACCACCACCTCTATGGAACAAGCAGCAGTCATCTCAATCTGTCTGCCAGCCCTCAAACACGATCGGGCGCCGTCATCACCCCATCACCCTAGAACTCCTACCTGCCTGCTCAGAGCTAGCAAACCTTTTGTTTACGGCCATCTTTGGGGTAACTGAACTTTTGAAAGGACAAACAGCTTTGACAGATAAAGAGGCATTCCATTTTCCCAGGATTAATCGAAACAAAAGCATCACGAGGGCCCGGCCGTAGGTTTGAAAGGCTCCAGTAACTTGACAGATTCCAAATCCGGATACCAAACACTGCGCGTGAAGCGGTCCATTAGGAAGGAATAATTAACTAATGAGCATGTCAATAAATGCCATAATTTACTTTCCAGTGAAAATAAATGGCTCTGAATGTGCCGTGTCTGCGCTGGATTGTCTTTACCGCCATAGTAGCTCAATATTCTAACGACCCTGTCAAACACTGCCAAAGGTGCCCTGAATGCTCTTAAATGTCTTTAGTTATAGCAGTTATCCTGCCATAATTGGAAGGTGAGCACCATCCACCGCGTGTATAGCAGTTCATGTTATATTGCGGGTGCAGAGTCGGACCTGTCTGAGTCAACAGTTCCTAAAATAGAAATGACAAAAACACCACGGGAAAATTCAACAAATACCACTTAGGACAGCGGTAAGCTTTAATCAGTGTGTTAACTGTTGCTGAAAAAAGATACCATAGTATGAATTATCAATTATAAATAGATACCAACTGTCACAAAGAGAACTGTAATGTTCTGCTGATGACTGAAGTGACAGGATGATCATAAATGCTGAATAAGCAACTGTTAACCATGATTTCATTTTACGATGCTCTGAGCCTCTGGACTGTGGAAAACACTATGAAACCTACTTAAATGCCTTTTGTCATTGGAGTTAAGGAATAATTCACCTTGAATTAATGTTTTTTTGATGGTTTTCCTTATATTCCTTATATAGCTATTTGGCTGTTAGCTTGAATATGAGCTAATGTAGCAAAGCTGAGCATCATGTGCACGAATGTTAATCACCTCTTGTGCTTTTATAGAGTGTGGTAAAAATAAAGGTGCAGACATGTCTTCATGCTTTTGGACCCATCACTGACCTCATACTCTGGTCCCTGCTCCTCCTCCACCTCATATGACACCGTCTGGATCTTCACATCCTTCTCTCCCGGCTCGCCTTCCAGAGGATTTTCCGGAGAATCTCCATCCAGCACAGCGTCCTTAGTCTCAGTGAATGTTGTCTCAAAGCTCTCGCTCTTGGAGTCCTTGCTGTGGAGGCTGGTGTTGTCCTTGCAGAGGATGAAGCCGGGCCTGTAGAAGGCCTCCACGGCGAGATGCAGCGACGTGGCGTCCAGGAACTGCTGTGTCTCCAGCTTACCATCGGTCTCAGCGTAGTAGAAGCCGATGAGGCTGTCCTGGTACGGCTGGCTCGGGTAGTCGCACTGGTAACCATGGTAATTGTTCTGTGCCACATTTCTGTTGGTTTTGCCCAGGAGGGGGTTCTGGAGCTCACTGAGGCTCTCCATGGTGGCGTCTTCAAACGTCAGATTAATCCCAGCGTTTTGGAAGGCTGATAGCTGCAGAAACATTGGGCACAGTTAGATTTGACTTGAAACGATGAGATGAAACAAACGAGTCTCAGTCACAGATTACTTTAGGAAGAAACATTCAGTCTCATCAGGTGATCTGCATTCCTCTTGCAAACCCTTCACCAGCCTGGGCCATGAAACCAACATCTGGGATTCAACCTTTGGATCTCTTGCCAGAGTCACTAAAACACCATGAGAGTGGGGAAGGGGTGGGGGTGGGGGGGATTTCACAATGCATACTGATGAAAGTGTGGCCTTCCTGACTCCCTAAAGCTACATTTACTGACTGCATATTTAACTGATTCAACCGATTTCTAGAGTAAACTTTGCATCCCTCAGACCTTTGCCCTCCACCAACCTCTCGAGAACGTTACAATCTAGCTGGAGCATGAAGGGGGGGGGGGGGTGCTTTCAGAGCTGTTTGACGTGCAGAGAGCGTGAATAATGCGGGCCAGTGGCTGAATCTGAGCCCACATACCAAAGACTCCATATCTTCAAAAACCTGCGGTCTCCACTCTCACATCGTGCCTGCGAGGCTGAGCTGCTCCCCAGATAACAGGGAATTCCATTACACACTACATTAGACAACAAAAACACACTCCACATGCACAAATAATTCATTGGACTAAGGTAGATCTGCATGTGTGAGTGTCTCTGAATACTATGAACAATTATTAATGACCATTCTCTCAGCCTTCCATTCGTTTTCAGCTGAAATGTCATATATGTCCTTCTCTCTGTCTCTGTCTCTCTCTCACACACGCGCGGTGCGGATGCACGTACACACACACACACACACACACACACACACACACACACACACACACACACACACACACACACACACACTTTCCTCGCCTAATGTGATTGTAAATACTTATTAGACTTTTTCTAAAATATCTAGATTTATATAAAGGCATTCATGTCATTGGGAATTGTTATTCTTTCTGTTTTCTCCTTGTAACCAACAGTATTTTGGATAAATAACGCCAACATCATCTTACCTGTGGTAGAAAATCTTCCCTCGGCTGGTTTCTGCATCATTCCGCGGCGCAACTGAGTCGATGGAGGAGGACGGAGGCAGCTACTCCACAGTACCAGTGTTATATGCTGTAGTAGTTCATAGCTGCTATCCTGTTATGCAGAACACATGGTATCCGTTTTGAAAAGGAATTCATTCTCCGGACTTTTCGGACTGAGCTCTGGCCGTCATGGCACCGCTGCCGCGTCTGACGAGCTGGTTTTACGCACAGGATCCGACTGCGCTCGGGCTCCAAAACAACTCCGGCAGAGGCTGAGCTGACTCCAGCCAGCTGATTGGCTGCGTGTGGTGCGCTGGAACTCCGATAACATCCAAACTCTTCCTGCCCTCCCTGCGCTCCTTCCCAGTGGCTCCTGCTGCCTGAGGTTTTTACTGTACAACCCACCTCCGCCGACACCAGAGGTGCGACTCAAACCCTTAATCTTCCACGCCTACTCGGAGAAGAGATGATGTTTGTATTCTGAAATAATTGCATTGCTTGCATTACAAATGGAAGCGGTTTATTCCTCCCCCCAGAAAACGCCCACTCAGACTGGAAAAACCAACAACACAAAGCCTTCGCACATCTGCACATCTTTCCTAGGCAAATGTGCCAGTTCACTTTATCATCTCCAGCCAGTGCGGGGGAATCAGCCGCTATTTAATTTATTTCACATTTATATTTGATTAATATTTTACATAAATGGCATGCATTTATCATGAGCCTGCCAATTTGGCTGTGACTTTCCACCTCAGTCTGCTAAGCTGCTTATGATTTAAAGCTGCTGTGGATCACTGTAAACACTGTTTGTGCAGCACTTATTTGGATGTATTGTTACCTTGAACATGAACTGATGCCACAATTATCATATGAAATTTATTCTGATCATACTGCAGGATGAAATCCCTGTTATTTACCGACTGTGTATGGAGTACGTGCCGCCTTGCACAGAAGTTAAAGACTGATATACACCCACCAAACATCAGGCACATATCTTATTCAGAAGCAGCATTCAGTTCCACCGGCCCATAAAAGCGTCGGGAGTTAATAATGTGCAAGTTCAGGCTCTGTCACCCCCTCCGGGAGACGCATTAAGGCGCTGATGGACACTTTAAGGGGTAAACGTGGGGGTGCATTTGTAACAGGGGGCACCCATGAGCCGCCTGTCCCCTCCCACAGTCACATTGTGCTCACATGCACGCGTCATGATGGATACCATTCCCTCAGGAGGCAAGTATATTAGTAGCGGGCGAAGAGGGAAAGATTTTCCGTCTCCCTTCTGTCTTTCTCTCCCTCGCCCCCCACTCTATCTCCACCGCCATCAGCCTGAACAGCAGGATTCAGATCATTTCCTAATGAAGATCTGTATCAAAATGGCACAGGGACATTTAGAGCGGCATCACGTCCACGCTCGATACGCTGCAGCATGTAGGCGGAAGCGTCCTTGGCGCCATATTCAGCAATAGTTTTGAGAATAGAAGAATTCTCCTTGGACAGGAGCATTTTCCATCCACGGACTGTGAATATTTATGGTCCTTAGTGTGCCCTCTTCTCCTGCTCCATTTTCTGCTCTATATTTAGTCACCGTGTCACCACACAGCGGATGCACTATATGTCAAATGTGTTTTTTCCCCCACACCCCTCTGGCATCTTGTAATTTCTAAAGAGCACAAAGATCATTAGGACGGAACATTCAGGTATTCATCAGCTGCTGATTGACAAGTCGCCACACAGTGGAGCAGAAAATGTTCCTCGGTTTATTGACGTTTCTCTCCATCCCTGCCTGATATCACAGCCAGCCCTCGACACCGTAAACTCTCCTCAGGCCCATTAACCAGCTTTAATCACGTAAACACTTATGGGAATTATAAGGGTAATCTGATTGGCAGAGAAAGTATCAAACCACTTAATTTGATCTGGCCCAGGCGGCTTTGGCAAAGAAAAAAAACGGTGGGTTTAAGGAGATTTTCCATCATGGCCGGTCTGCAGATCATCTCTTGGCAAAAATGCGTGATTAAAGCTCTCTTGATAGCTAGTTTGCATCAGCGGCACCATACAGGACCAGTTAGACCAGTTTTGTCAGGTTTTATTAAATGGTTTCTTGCTACTTTTGCACGAGGACCTTGGGGGTGTTACTCTGCAGATAACCGCAGTCTCTTGTTGGCGTTTGGGAAGGTTTTGGCAGGAACAGAGCTATCTGTCAGACCTGTTGTCTGACTGCAAGCGTCTAATTGCAGACTTGCAGCAGCTAAATATTGCCTCATCTTCAGCCTCTGACTCAGGGATGCAAACAGTCCAGATAAGGGGCAGCAGGACGATCGTGTCCTGTTATAAGTAGAGATGCTGATAAGATAGCAGGTGGGTACGGTAGGTGGGAGGAGACAAGAATAACACATCCAACACTCGGCGGTGGGTAATTCTTTTTGAGGTTTGAGTCTGAGAAGCACAAATAAAAGCTCCTGCATGCAGCTCGGGTTGTTTACCGTTAAGTGACGCTAACAGAGTTCCGAGCAAAGCCGCTAAGGTCTTGAGAGTGGAGCCGGGCTGTGCGCAGGGCATTAAAGGAAATGGATTTATTGCCCTGTTACATCCTGAGAAAATGAAAACGAGTTTGTCTCCAACAGCAGAGAGCCGTAATGAAACACATAATAGTCTCTGAATGCCAACTTTATGAGAAGCAATTTCATTAAAGAGCTGGAAAGTTGCACAGTGACTTTTCAAGGTCCTTTTTGCAAACGTCCTCACGGAATATTAACGTTTTCTGCTTGGAAGGTGGCCTGCGTGCGCGCAGGAGCCCCCCGGGGGACCGGCGCTGGTTATAGCGGATTTTTTCACCACGCAAATGCAGCATTTGTCGAATTAGCTAAAAGCGTTCCATCAGGAGGTCAGAGGTCAGGGAATTGTCACGCACATCCCTTTCAGCTGCGCACAGGAAAGCCCAAGAGACCCTCAGCGGAGAACCTACCTTTCATCTCAGTCAGACCTCCTCCATCAGAGGGTTTGAGGGCTGGCAGACATGGCTGGCTGGAGTACAGCGGACGAGCGTTCAACTTGAGAGCAAAGCTGGGAGCAGATTAATGGCGTCCTCTGTGATGAGATTTGAAAACTTCCCTTAATGGAAGACCAATGATAATTTATTTGGACAGCTGAGCTGCTTCTTTGAAGAATGAAGTGGCCTCGGGATCATTAATATGATAGATCTCCTGGGATGCGGTGATGCTGTGCCAGAGTCACCCTCGACTCACAGCTGCAAAAGCTGTTAAAAAAAAATCACATGTAATAGCTGTACACTGTTTGCATTACCAATTTTGCAGAGGAAGAAAAAAAGAAAAAAAATGATGCTAAAACAGTATCTTTCTTTCTTTATTAAGCCTTTTGCTGAAGAAATAATACCTCAGAAGATCAGCGAATGAAACGTTAGTTAATTAGGTCCAGAGACCGTCTGCCGTATGACTCACAGGGAGATGCTTTCATCCACACGCATCATCAGTTAAATAGAGAAAATTAACAACTGAACGTGCCTGAGCTAAAAGCTCTGGTGTTTCACGACCAGTGCTTACATATGCTTCAGAATTTTCAATCAAAGCCGTCAAAAATCAAAGTATTTCGCTCGGCACGTAGCATTTCAGGGCAAAACTGAGCTCAGGTGAAGCCAGATTGGTAGGGAAGGCTGTGGAGGAGCTATAAATAGCCGGTCATATGGGACTCGCTGCAGGTTAAGTGGAGAGACTCGCTCACGGCCGCGGTGACTCATCACCCTGTCTCATTGGATCATGTCAGGTACCTGGTGTCCGCACCTGTCGCTGCCCCCCCGCTCCCAACCCCAGTGCTGCAACTGGTACACTTGAGGCTCGTCACTGCACGTGCACTTCTGCAGGCTGGCCAGCGTTATATCACAGGTGCCTTTATTAAAATGATCAAAAATTCACCCACAAATCAGACGCAACACGGCTCAAATACACAACAACTGCCAGTACGAGTAGCTTTTCTCGACGCCCATTCTGACTGTGGGTGTATTTGAGTCGTGGGGGGAGTTTTAACTCAGTGCCCAGTGAGGGCATAGTACTTCAGGTATCCTCGTCGAACCATTTTTCAGCACTGTCTGGACTGTTTGAGCTTGATGTTCAGTTTTTGATGCCACAACCTCAGATATAATCTCATCACTGACTGCAGGCTATATATAGTCTATCCCATTTATCAATGTATTGTCATCTTGTCAGAGGTGACATTGATAGATATTACCCAGACCTGACGTGAGTGAGAAGACTCGGGGAAGAATGTGAAAACAAGACAAAATAAATAAGGAAATCCAAATGAGTGATGGTGGGCATGAACTTGAGCTTTGGGTTTCTCCTCCTGACTTGGAATTTGGCCCACAGTATTGGCCCGTCTGCTGTTAGCGGTGTTAGCATTAGCTGTGCCCTCCTGCAATAGTGTGGCCATTTACTTTTAGTTGTGACTTCCCTCAGCTGGTGGTTGTAGACTCTCAGCCTGCTTCCTCCACTTTCATCAAATAAATAAAAATAACCTGCAGTTCTGAGGCCTAGTAGACATTGTAGCTCATTTATTCGTGTAGTTAGAAGTTTGCTCGGTAATGAGAGTTTAAAAACATTTACTCTGATCAAACTAAACTGCTGATGTGAAGATTGGAGCTGATTGCACCGTGCGGCATGTATAAAACCAACATTCTCCTGAAACCAATTATTTCATGCGAATGCTGCGTTCTGCTATCAATCAATAGCAGCGGATTCCTCCATCTTCCTCAGAGTTTGTTCTTCTCTCAGCTGTGGTTTTATTAACCAGTGATCTCTGACTTCTGCCGGCTGGTAAAGATGCTATTTTCAGTGCACGGTTCTGCTGCTGTGGCGACTAATGAAAGATACAAGAGGCCGAAGGAATCCTGCGGGTGTCAAAAGGTCAGGAAGGTGTGTGGGTGTGCACTCTTCTAGCTCTTATTTACTAAAGCCTCTAATGGGCTCACAGATGTCAGCCTTTTGCAGGAACAATCTGGACATAATTACACTTACGCCACGAAGCATGATGATCCTGCACGCTATCGTTTCCATGTCATCGGTGCGCTCGATCGCTCCACAGGACACATGTTGAATTGCTCGCAGTTTAAAGGGGAACAGGTGGCCACGTGTATGGCCCCTGGGACGGGAGTCATTAGCAACAATTTCGAAGATTAATTCCTAAGTGCTAAATCCTTTCAAGACTCAGTTCGAACAGCGCGGAATACCCTATTAATCTGGTCATTTGTCCCTGCACAGGTGGCTCTCAGGAAAGCAAAGCAGCATGGGAGAACGATTCTGTTATTTTTCATCCTGGTGTGGTCATGTTGTTCTCTTATTTCACCCCAAGACACCCCCCCACCCCCACCCCTCCTTCCCAATCCAGCCCTGAAAGCAGAGAGAAGAATGAAAATAATTAATCCGTAGCCTTGGAACCTCGATGAAAAACGTCACCTTTGGAGAGAACAAATACAGCAGCGGGTAAAGAAGCTGTGCATCGAGCCGGACCGACTGTGACTGAAACCTGACGGGAGCATGGTCGGGCTCTGATTGAAGCTGTATTCCTCGTTAGGCTGAACACCAGATACCTAACCGTGCGTTATTTATCTAGAATCCTGCATTTGTGATGGAGCGGCCCTGCTATTGTCAGCGCGTCGGCTCTTTATTTGCATCACCGAAAAAAAGCTAGCGGTCACCTGCAGGAAGCAACATGGGAACCATCACAGCGCGGAAGCATTTATCCTTGTAGCTACAGAGAAAAGATTTATAGGTAAAAGAGTACAGCTACACAAATTTTTCCTGTGCACCCAATAAACAGATTCATACACGTCAAATTAATTGGGACTCCAGAGATGCTGGACACTAAAATTATGCCAGTTTAACACCAGGGACCATTGGGCGTATACATATTTTATTGGCATATCCATGTTTTATTGAAACACTCATTATGTTGACTGATGGCTCAGATGGAGATTTAATCAGGTCCTTTTTAATCCCTCATTCAGTTCATAATGACCTGTTCCTCACTTGACATTGAGGCAGAGATAAAGTGGAAGCTGGAAGTGAGGAAGGAGATTCACTCACTCCAAGAGCTAAAAAGCTAACGTGACATTAGCAGCGGTAGCTGAACAAATGCCTCCGTCTCTCTCCAAATACTGAAAATACTGATAGGTGAACTTTGCCCAATTTTCACATATATCATGGGTGTTAATCGCTGACTAATGCGGAAGGGTGCCCTGATGTTGTCTCTCCTCTGCATCTGCTGTAGAGCTGAGGTTGAGTCAAATGTTACGTAACTGGAAATATCAGCAGGACAAACAGACTCACTTCCTCCTACGTGAGCGTGTGTTATGATATTTGCTTAAAATAGGCTGACACCGTGACAACAGCGATAAGGAGGCCTGTGTTGTAGTGTATTACATGTTTTGATTCCATGAAGGCAGATCTAGAAGCCTCTGTTATATAGAAATATACAGGAATCTTAGTGGGAAGAGACACCTTAACTTATATTGCTGTATTTTTTTTAAATCTATTTTTTCTCACTTTCTTTATGTTTCTATGACAGTAATAATAAATACCACCTTTGTTTCCCAGGGGGACTTTAATGGCGTTACACCTCCCTGCCCAGCTTCAGTGAGTATCTGAGCATATATGCTCTCTCTCTATGTTGTGGTTATACACGTACAAACTATAACTATAATAACTATAATATGCTGATGCACACTACAAGGTTACATGTTAATTAACCTGTTGTTCTAGCATCTGCAATATAACTTTTTAATAAATGGTTTTGTAAGTTAAATTGATATACTAAAGAACTTTCACCTGTGAAAAGAAAGTTCACCTGTGATACTGTTGATAATAATTAGTGTGGACTGGATCAGTGATAAATGCTTTACCTAACGAGTAACATTTTATGGTGGTGGCTCATAAGTGTGTGACGCCTGTTTTTGGGGGGGTTCTTTATGAAGACTTAACCCTACAGAACAGTTCAGGTGTACATACAGGTGTACATACAGGTGTACCTCTCACTAATTCATAACACAACACAGACCAAAGGCAGCGAGTGGTCTGTATTGACGTGGATGTGTTTAAGACTTCTACACTGGGTGCTAAAGCCATGAAGACCACAAAGAGTGTCTGATTTTGTGTGTATTAAGTGGCAAAACGTAACAGCTGGACGTGCTTTTGCACTGCCTGCTAAATTTGTGGTAGAAACTCAACCTTTAACATCACCAATTACAAAATAAATCCATTCTGTTTCCCACTCAGCTATTGAGGAATGAATCCATGCATCAGTAGTTCGTTTGTAAAGCAGCACTTGGTGGGAGGCATGTTGTGCATGTCTATTGTGCGTGTCCAGCATTAACTAAAGATGATGATCTCCGGCCGCTGTGCTGTGACCTTGTTTTGCTCATTATTTTTGTTTTCTCTCTCTCTCTCTCTCTCTACTCCATCTTGCTTTCTCGAGAAAATATTGCAAGTCACTGCAACACTTTTCACGCTGTCCAGGTTCAACCTAATTCATCCCACGTTTAGGTTTGTGCCAATTGCAGGAATGCATATTTTTGTGCAGCAATTAGGTTGCGTAATCCCCCCCCATCCCCCAGCCCATCGCAGGCCTCTTCTCCAGGGGTTGAGGGTTGTCCGTCGGTTCGTGTTACACACCACACAGTTACCTAATCCCAGTAGGACACGACAGGTTTCCACGCAGCGCGATCTATAAATGAAGAGCTGCGGCCACGGTCTGAGCTGTCTCAACACTTTATCTGCAGCCTCCCTCCTCTGTAGGTGGCCAGGCTCCCAGAAGGACAGCTTGACAGTGGTAACAACACTGGAGATATGAAGTTGTTACCTCGCAGTGAATACTGATGTGAGTGGAGCAAATTTGTGCCCTCCTGAATCGTCAAAACACGAAAAAAGCGTCTCTTATTTTCCACGGTCTTGTTCTGAGGGAGGAGCAGTCATGTTTACTGATAATGGGGGCTAATAAATCCCTAATGTGAGTCATGCATGTGTGAGCATGGCTGCACCTGCGGCACCAAAGTAGCAAAGTAGCACAATAGTCACAACAGTCTGATGTTTCCCCCATTCAAGACGCTCAAGAAGTCATATGACTGGCATCCCACCTGTAGAACCCCCAATTTAGAGTTTGTTAAAGACTCATAAACACATTTATGGGTTGTGAATTAAAGAAACTATGAGCTCAGCAGGGCACAGTTGCAAATACATAATATGAAGAAGCCCCGCCCCTTTCAGCAGTCAGAACCATTGTGACTGACAGCTGAGCTTTCATCAGCTTTAACCCGACCTGAACGAGCCAGAATCGGAGCACAGCCTCACACACTCCTACAGATTTTCTGTAGAGTTACAGCGGGTTTTGTCGCAGAGGATTTGGGTTTCTCCCTCTGATAGGTGCTAAACCGCTACGGGGGCACGTTACGTAACTGTTGTTAGGAAAGCTGTCAAAAAAAACCCAAAATTCTGTATTATTTAATCTCGAAAAGATTAACAGGGGAAAAGTCCCCGTCATCTTGCGGGGACATTTTTAGACATTGACGTTGACAAGGACACAGTTGGCACTTTTAATTTAATATGAGCTGCCAGCTAAGGAGACTAATAAAGACTTTACTTGTCATTTAAATTTTTGGGGGGGGATATAACTCCCCAGTTTTCCTCTCGAGATCTAACCTTCAGAAAGAAGGAAAGAGCAGACGTGGGCAACGACGGATGAAGCCGTTTCTTCCTCTGACCTTTAAATGATGCATCGCCACAGGACAGTAAGTGATATCAATGGTTTCTTGCTGCTGCGCTGAGCCACATACAGTGTGTGTGACCGTGTCCTCCAGGTATTTGGTATCGAGCACTCGTCCCCTTGTCCTGGGTCATTGAAGAAATCAATGGAGGGTGGTCAGCGGGCAGCTTGTGTGCTGCCTGCCGGCCTTCATTAGAGTCCCATGGACGTCGGCGCCGTCGTGATGGAGAGATGTGGGACGGAGGGTACAAGTTAATGGAGGGTCTCTCTCGCTCGTGCAGAATGGAATCTTCCGTTTCATAACTGATCCAAACAGCAGGATGGTTGCGTCTCAACCGCGCTGAAACGTGAGCGCGATTCAGCGTGCTCGAAGGACATCTGAGACAGCAGTTAATGCACCTGGGAGCCCTAACAGAGTTAGGCCAGAATATGATCCCCTCTCTGATAAATGTGATCCTACAGCTAATTTGTATTTTCGGTTTTCCAGTCAGAGGACGCGCAGCCCGTCACAGATGATGTATGGAAGAAACACCGCAGATAAAAAACTCTATTCCTGGTGTTACCTTTGTCCTCCAAGCTTTCATTATACATCTGTCTCCATAATATCCTCAGTGAATGTGCAGCCATTATGCACCTCCCCACATGATGGAGTGGACTGTAATTGTTGCTAAAGAAAAAAAGAAACAACTAATAGCTGAATGAAGAAGAATAAGACCAGAAGACTAGAAAAAAAACACCTATGTTAGCATGAAATCCATCATTTCACTGCCTTGCTACTTTGCTGCTGCTGTATTTGCATGTGCAGCCATGCTCACACATGCATGACTTACATTAGGGATTTTCTGTATTTTCTGATACCAGGAGTGTAATAATTCTCTGGAGGATGTGGAGGCCTGTCTGTACCCACTGATAAAACATTACGGCGAACACATCAACCTACATACGAGCTGCCAAACATCAGAATTCTGTCATTATCAGGCTTTCTGCAGTCCCCTATAGATCATAAATGTCACATTACACTGCAGATATAAATATCAAGAGCATGATTTTATGTATTTTGCAAGTTCTTCATATTAGCATAACCCGCCCACGGATGCTTCGTTTAAATGAACGCCCAGCACCAGGTAATTTCAGGGATTTTTTGTAGCCTGCTGCACATTCTATTTCTGTGTCGGTGTAACCTGCAGACTGGTTCCTGTTAGGTGAGTGGGAGTCCAACTGTATCCTGCTGCTCACTGGCAACAGAAGCAGAGGTTGAGTTTAGAGGATTCACATATAGAGCGGCTCAGATTTTCCCCGTTACTCACCTTCTTAAGGGATTCTCAGTGGGGGATTTACACTTCTGTTACTTCCTCTCTTCATCCTGTCGGCTCCTTTAGCCGCAGTGCTTTGCTTTGCCTCCTTGATCTTCCCAGCGAGGGATTCCAAACTCACCCTGCTTTCTCCAGCACTGCAGCACATCTGCTCTCGGTCACCCCTCCGTGTCAGAAATGCTGCTTTTTCTGCAACCTCACGCAGCAGTCGGGATCCATCAGCAGTCGTGATGCAATGTGGCAGCTTCCTGATGTGCAACAACCGCATGAAACAAGACCTCTCACTCCTTCTGCTCATTAAAGCACCTCAAATGGGATCATTTAACAGATGAAGATGAAATTCTTTATATGTTCACAGCAAACTGAGCAATCTGGAGAAGGATTACCCATCCTTCATAAGTCATACTGACAGCTAACTCTTGTATTAACATAAATATCACATTACCTAAATGTGTAACTGGAGGCTGCATCCTGTTTCCTTTCTCATGATGTGTTTTATTTATACTCCGACAAAGGGGTCACAGGAACAGGCACGCCGTCACAGTGTGCACAAAAACAGTCTGACAGGGGAAAAAAGGATGTGTTCCTGCTCTTCTGAATGAGTCTTCCTGAGTGTCTTTAAGTAGGCGGCTTTGTTTCCAGCCAAAACATACGCATGTGCCAAAACCCAGTGGGGAACCACAGGAGGAGAGCAGATCTGTTATTCCAGCCTCAGCGGACAGAAAACTGCACGCCTGATTTAGTCTCGGGTTCCTTGCGGGCAATTTCACAGACAATGTTGTCCACAAATCAATTATCAGGCCTCTCCTCTCTCTGCTCTGCCTTTAAAAAAAATCAATCTATATGATGAAGTTGAACCTGAAAGGCTAAACCGACTGGCCCCTGATGACGCTTCTGTCTTTAACAGAACTCCTCTTTTACGCTCCTCTGGTGCCACCAAGGTTAATTTAAAAAAAAAATCACCATGGCTGAAGATAATTTAAGAACTCTCTCTCTCTCTCTCTCTCTCTCTCTCTCTACCCCCCCCCCCCCCCCCCCATCAGGATTCCTTGGCCATCATTAGAACTTTAATGAACTCACTTTAACAATCAGGGGACTCGCCTGAGCACCGTGGAACCGGCTCTTCCTCCTGCTGGAAATGGAAATGGCCCCCTCTTCCTTGCTTTTTCCAATCCCACTGGCAGCTATCAGGGGAGACATTCCACATCTCCCTCTAATTAGTTGCAGAGAGTGTTCATTAGAGTTAACAGGTATGGTTAACTGATGGGCGTCTCAGTGCGGCCCAATTCTCCCAGCACGTTGGTATGTGGGAGATAAATCATCTCTGTCCTCCTGGTGTGATCACAAAGGCTGGTTTAGTGACGCTCTCTCTCTGTACGGAGGACCTGAGCTTCACACTTAGCCTTCATGTGTCTTTCACCTTCAAGCTCAAGTAATTACGCCTGTGCTGTCTCCTGGGTGTGTAAATGGACTTCAGGCCGAAGTATTTATCTTTGACACGTCACAGCATGTACATATTTCCTTTCAAGCTTGAAAGAGGGGTCAGGGTCCCTGGAGTTTAACACATTCTCTCTCTCTCACTTCCCCTCAGCCATCCGTGGTATTTCGAATGATTCAGCGTGGATCCTGCATGCAGCTGTGCAGCTGTGCGACACATTCAAATGAAGAGAATTAGCTGTCACAGAGCCTTGGCTTTCGAGCTGTGCTCCAGAGACCTTCTTATTATTATTGTTTTTTTCTTTGCTGGATATTTGCCCACTGCCAAGTCAGTGTGAGGGAAAGAGTCATTACAGCTGCAGAAAACGCAAAGGCCCATTACAGTCGGGGTTAAATTGCTTCCTCTATCCGAGGGTGAATATCTGCATCACAGAGAAAAACACTGTTGGCAGAATTGTTCATTGAAAGACTCTAATTATCTACAGGCCACCATTAACTGTGGCCCGGGACTCATTACCAGCAGCACAGACCCTCGTCCTGCCTTTAAAGGTTTGTGTTGCGCCATCATTTTACATTCTTTAAATCTCCGCACCACTTCTTCTCTTCTTTGCTTAAGAAGCTTAAAATATCTCACCTGCATATTTGTTTCTTGTGGCTACACGATGAGGATAATTCCTTTGCAAAAGTAATGAGTGGTAAACTAAGCTTGCAAACTGCAACTCTGAACTGGTTGTCCAGAAGAAAAAGGTTTGTCTTTAGCGAAGCCTGGCGGTCAAAGTGAGTAACGCAAGTAATTACGTTCTGTTGACAGTATTTATTACAATAAAACATAACTGACATGGCCCGGTGTGTTCTTTACATGTACAGCATTAGACACACGTGAGTGTTGACTCATGTGTAGGCTGACGCTGCAACGGTGATTACAAAAAACAGGGCAAGACAATAAAATTAAAAGCTTTAAAATGACTCCAGAGGACTTAAGCATAAATAAGACTGGCGGTACCAGTGTACTGTACAAAATGTCCATTAAAGTCTTTTGGTGAGCCGCGTAGTGTTTTTCTAATAACAGTTACAGAAACCTTCACATGCATTGATTTAAATGGACACAGATGTAAAACAGCACTTATGTACATTAGGGGACTTTACTATTACTACCAATAATAATAATAATAGATCCTAAACCAAATCTCATTTTCAGGCAGACTCAAATATTTATTCACAACTCCAACTTTTCCATCTTCAGTGATTCACTACTATTAATAAAACAATCTGACATCAGTGCTGCAGCCCTCAAAATGTCCTTCATGGTTAGTGATATAGATGTGTGTGAGTGTGTGTTCATACACACAGACACACAGACACTTTGTACCATAAAATTAATAATTACTACTATAAAAACATAAGAATTTAGTTCCATTTGTTCCCATTGCACTTTGTGATGCCAAATGACTTCATCCTGCTCTACTGGTAATATAAGTTAAAGAGTGACTTTAGGTTTATAAATCCTGCCATAAGGGGGCAGCACCAGCCTTCCAGAGGACGTCAGATGTGGAGCGTGTGTCTATCAAGAGGAATCCTCCTCCACAGGGTGTAAGGCGTTCCTCTTCAGCAGCGTCTTCAGCATGTCCACCTCCCGCTCTGCCTCCCTCAGCTTCACGCGTAGTGTCTCGTTTGCTTTGACCAACCTGTGGTTGTCCTGCAACAAGAGACGGGAGACCTGAATGATCGGTGCATTTTGCTTTGAGTATGTGGGGGAGGGGGGGGGGGGGGCGGTCGCGACACTCACTGATTCCAGACATTCATAGGTGGGTTTGCTATCCTCCTCTCGGTTTTCCCACTTGGCACAGTGTCGCAGTGTTCTCACCGGGCTGGGACAGGAGGGGAGAGGAGGTGCTGCTGGGAGCAGGGCTGGTTGAGGGTCAGTGATGTCACTGGCTGCAGGGGGGAGCTGGGGTGCTTCTGTCTGGGTGCAGCTGTGGATCCTCTGAGGCCTGGAACATGACATGTCCGGGGACTCGGGGCTCCAGTCTTTGCTTTCATCGAGTGGGCGAGGGAATGGACATTCGTCTGATCCTGGAAATATGGAAAATCATTCATTTTAATAATTTATGTTATGTAATAATCTAAATAATTTGAATTGTTTTGTTTTTTTTAATCATGGAAAAACAAACAAACCACATAACATACAAAAAAATTCCAAACCGCAAAATAAAGTGACTCAGTTCAACACGATTCGAAACACTCCCAATAGGTCTTATGACCAAATCATACCTAGGCTGAGTGTGTGTAACCCCCCCCCACACACACACACGCACACACCTCCCAGTTTCACCAACCATAGCAAGTAAAAACGAAAGTGTTTGGAAGTTTCTGGTTTGCAGCAGTGAAACGACACTTGGGGGAAATCACCCTGATAACAGACCCGCCACTCTTGTCTTGGCCTTAAAGAGGTGTTTTTTGTTGTTTGTTTTGCAGGAACAGAGGTTATTGGAAATGACAGGCCGTGCCGTGTGATTGCAGGCCTGCTGCCGGGCGGCGGGCCACATGTCACGGTCACACCTTGCTTTATTTATTACCTCACCAGTGAGAGCGTGTATTTGTGTGTCTACGTGAGCTATATTTGGTGTGCTTGCAAACAGACACAACACAATGATGTGAGCGCAACTAGCGCCCTAATCTACCATCAAACCCACCCTCCGTGGTCCCCATGGCGACGGGCGTCGAGCTCGGCGTCGGACTGTCGACAGCGTTCGTTCCTTTGCTGTTCTTCTTGCACTCGAAGGCCACCTGGTCTTTGCACAGTTTATGGCAGTTCATCCCACAGTCTGAGATAACGCAGAAAGAATGCACAAACGCGTAAGAACAAGAACAAGCAGCGGCTCTAAAGCTCCTCTGAACGCTATCAGTTCTGCAAATGCACTTCTGGTGTCTGCAGGCTTACTGTAAAACAAAGCATTTCTCATATCCTTGAAGAACTGGTAGAGAAAAACTGTGGTTTTTTTCATCTGTTGCAAGCTAGCCTGCTCGATGCAACGCAAAAAACCACACGGCACCTTCCTCAGCTCCACTTCACCTGCCTCCCCATGTGACCTTGGTTGTTTTTTTTTTACCACATTGCTAACATGCTGCACGCAGACCCGCGGTCACGCCCCGACGACGGACAGTTTTGCCTTGGATGAGTTACCTTTGCATCTGTAGCCCTGTTTGATGACGCCCCACAGCTGTGGTGAAGAAGGTGGAGGAAAGGATCAGCGAACATCGGCAAGCAAAGGAGAAACGGCGGCTCGGTCTTTGGACTTACAAATCCTGAGCAGTTGTCACAGAAGGTGGGCTTCATGTAGGTGGTCTCCTGGAAATTATGGACGAAACCAAGACCCAGTTTGGAACAGATGACACTGGCCCGCATGAAGTAGGCTGTGATCTCATCTCTGCTGACAAGGCCCTCCCTGAAAAGATAGATAGATAAATAGATAGATGGATGGATGGATGGATGGATGGATGGATGGATGGATGGATGGATGGATGGATGGATGGATGGATGGATGGATGGATGGATGTGTGAAGCACTCACTTCGCTTTGTCCAGGACGCAGAAGGAAAACGGAAAGCTAGCAGCAATTTTCTCAAACTCCCCTTGCGAGATGAAGCCGTTCTGGTCGTGATCGTAGTTCTTAAACACAGACTGTGGAAGACAAGAGGGAAACGCTGTCATTACTTTGTTTTCACAGAACAAATGCCACTGGGAAGGGGGGTGGGGAGGAGGGGGTGCACGCAGAGAAAAATTGTGGCTTTTAGGGGAATAATTAAAATAAATACAGGTTATGTAACGGTCTCCTTGCGTGGATGTGTAGAGACTGCTACTTGAAATAAAATGGACACACTTACATCCACCATTCTCTGTACGTGTTTGCTAATGGTTCGAGGGTCCGGTTTAGGAGCCACTCCTGATGCCCAGTCCACAAACACTGGAGGTCTAGAGGGGGTGGCTGGCTGATAGGAAAGGAAACCGTCATTAAAACAACAATCATGAGTAGTCAGGTTATGTTTTCAAAAACCATCTGAGCAAGCTGACCCAAGGAATAATTTATATGTTGGAAATAGTTTTCCAGGGAATATGAGGAGGGTTGCTCTTTTAGCTTAGCTTAGCGAAAAACGTGTGTTTTGTTTGGGGTTCAATGAATAGAATCAAAATTTTCTTTTCAAATATTTAAATCTGTTGCTGTTGGGATGGTTATCTAAAGGTTATTATAGGTTTTCATAAATTCTGTTAATGGGCAGCTAATTTTTTAAAACTCACCTCTTCACCCACAAATTTAGCAACATGCTAAATGAACACGCGCGCTGTCCCAAATATCACAATAATTTAGCTGAACAGAGAACAATGGCGGCACGGATAAAACTGCTTTTATAACTCACGTGTGCTTTGCAGTTCTTTGGTTCCCTGGTGTAGGAGAGTTCATAGATCTCATCCTCGGTGTAGTAAAGGTCCAGCGACAGCTTTAGAGAGAAAAACACGTGATGAGAAAGAGTTTTCCGTGTCGAGATGTTTCTCCTTGAAACATGTTTTGTCAAAATGAGATCACATGGTGTCTATTATCTCTTTATGGGCATTCGATTGTTGGAGTATGACTAACGCGGCGAACGGAGCTAACGCAACAATACAGAGATCTGAACAATCTCATTCACACTCGTCACCCACGCACTCACAGATCAGAGACGCTCATCGCGCCCACGGCAGTATGGACAATGCGTGTGCAGTAACGCGGTCATTTGCATCTGCTCGGGACTCCGATGGCGTCTACTGAGTCACGCCGAAAGGCACGTGACAGCCAGAACCGAAAAGGAAAAGATTGGCTGGAGAGGCGGGCTACCGTCAGAAGATGGACCAGGTCCTTGTTGGCGTCCAGGTTGGGGGGGATCTGCTGGAGCTGGATCAGCTCATTGATGTGGCTGTAGAGAGCCTGGAGCTTCTGGACGTTCACCTTGCTGTCCTCCACATAGTCTGACATGGCCTCATTGACCGAAATCAGGTCTTTGAGGTGGACGCCCAGGATGGGGATCTTGAAGCCGGTGCACCTGTTGTAAGCTTGCCTGTAGTTGTCGTAATTCCTGCAGGAGGACAGGAGGTCTGTCATCTCGTTCAGAACCTGAGGAGAGAGGAGCCTTCAGCGAGGTGCGGTGCCAGGAGGACAGCGATTGGGTGGTTGCTTCTGGGAGTCGGGGTCGTTTACCTTGGTGACCTCGCTGTGCACGTGTGAGGTGGTGTCCTTCAGCCTGGAGATGGAGCTGTGGCACAGCCCTCCCACCACCGCCATTAGTGTGTTGTAGTTGTGTATGAGATGGAGACACTGGAGGACGCACACAAAAACACACACCCACTCGTATCAGTCCATCCACGCAAAAACATCCACGTAAGCACGCACGATTACACTTGTTCCAGGTAGCCCTGGGTTATATAACAGTTACATAAAGCGCGGTTGTTGTTACCCTCGCTGCTCCCTGAGAGCTCCCTCCTTTTGGAGATGAGCCTCTTTCCCTCCCTTTTCACTTCTCAAACTCACGCTGTTACTGAAGCATTATGGTGTGAAGTTCATTTCCCCGTCCCTGGGGTTTTTAGGTCCGACAGCAGCGGCCTGGTGCATTAATGTTTCAGGCTAAAAGGGGTCCTCCGGAGTAACGGGGCTGCCTGAACTCCCCGGAGCCAGCAGCTCGCTCCACGGAAGCCCAGGAGCAATCCGGAGGAGCAATGGCTGCCCAGCAGGCCTCTTGTTTTTCCACTTGCACAACATCTCAGTGTGATCCACCGGATGTCTCCATTATGTTGTTGTTTTTTTTCAGCGGGTAAAATTGTGTGCAGCAAAAGCCTGCAGAGCAGCTCTTGAGAACCATCAGCAGCTCCGCGCGTGCTATGAAGCCGCCAGAATACAACAGCAGGCGCCTTTTTTCACGCATAAAGGAAGTAGATAAATAAAGAACCATCTTTTTTTTCGCCTTTCCTTCTAATTGTGAACGAGTGTGGGCTTGAATCAACCGCTACCTCGGCCACGTGGATGAACTTGGTGAAAACCTCAGCTCTCAGCTGAGCGGTCGGCCTGCTCAGCACCATCAGCTGAACCCACTGGGAGATACCATTACACAGGGCGATGGAACGCTCCATTGCAGGGATGTCCTTCATGCAGCAGTTGCGGATGTAGTTCTGGTAGTCTAAAAACTGTCACATAGAGCAGAGAGACGTGCATGAAGCGGTGCACGGAAACTGTAGAGAAAAACCCCACGGAGGAAACACCATCACATGTGGGAAAGACATTAACTCTGCAAACTGGAACGAGTTTTGGTTTTTTTTTAAACTCACTGATATCCTGCAGAAGGACTTGAACTCCAGGTACGTGAGGTGCTCGGCAAGCTCGATGGGCTCCAGGTGGTCAAAAAGAAGGGAGACTTTCCTCTTCTTGCTGGGGTTAGGTATAATTTTCTGGCTGGCTTTCCACGACCAATCCCGCTCGTTTCTAGAAGAAACGACGACACGCTGACGTTGATGGCGAGATTGTGAAGGTTTGTGAGCCAATGAAACGCAGCCAGGGCACCAGGGTCGGAACTCCGCAGTCAGTCGGGAAACTAAAACCCCCCAGTTAGACCTTGGTGAGCCTGTCAGGTGGGGGTCAGGAATCCCCCCAACATAGGCCGTCATTCACCCACACAATCACACCGAAGGGCATTTAGAGCCGCTGATCTGTGTAATGAGCACATCTGTGGGAGGAGAAGGCGGCCCTGACCTAAACTGGAGATACTAGTCTGTAGGAGGCTGGGCTGGGAGCTGGAGGGTTTCTGGTTCAAATCCCAAGTGCAGACCAAACCATACTGGCCATGAGCAAGGTGCTCCCTGTGTGTTATCGTTACATACTCACGTAGACTAAGGTCTTTGCACTAAACAGAGTTTGGCAACAGTAATATCCGCCTCTGCAATCAATAAAGGCCACTTCTTCTTTTCATCAGTTCTCTTTAATTTTTCCGCCCACCAAACGCGTGATGACGTGACCTGGACAACCTGCTGGTGTTTTACAGAGCAAATGTCGCCTCCGTTGTTAGCCAGATTAGCTGAACTATGCTCATGCCTGGCACACTCGATGGAGGAACAGCCTCCGTACATGCCACTGAAGATTCATTTTTGTAAATAACTCTTTGGTAAAACGGGCCAGAGAGCTGCGGCTCGTCGCACAATCATCTCACTCTTCCGCTCTTCTTGTGCTCTCTACCGAACTCAACCACCTCTAATCTCTCGACGTTTTCTTCATCCTGGATTTCTTGTTATTTAAATGCATTAATTGTTAATGGTTATTTAGAGGCATTCGCCACCAGGTTGCACACCGAGGAAACCGAGTGACCTGAAAATTGAGTCCGATTCTGAAATTTCACTTTCTTGGCAACTGAAAACAAGCAGCACCGTTTTGGCAGTACTCATTCTGAGGCTCGCAATTGGTATCAGTAGTTTCGGTGACTGAATCAGCCTCCTGTCGGCAGCCGGCTGCTCATAAATTATCACTTACATCCATTTTGTCTCGAGGAGAGTGCAGAGATGCTCCTGCCCCTGCTCTCTGATCATCTCGCGGAACTCTTCCAGGCTGTCGGACAAGCTGTGGTGCAACCGGAACATCATCCAAAACTCGCGGATCCAGTGCCTGTTGGTTCAGCACGACATCCCATGACTGACACAGAAGGACGAGACTCTGAAACGTGCCCGTTGGCAAAAACTGACCTGATGAAAAAGCAAATCTTCTGGCACGCCGTCGGGTGCTCGCGGTCCAGCGCTGTTTTAAATGTGAGGACCTTGGTTAAGGAGTTACCTGTTGTGAATTCATTAGAATTTTTAAGGGGACTCTCATGGCTTAACGCAGGTGTATTCAGTCAACGGCGGACGCGGGGTCGAGTCCACCGCTGCACTTCTTTGGCGCGCAAAAAAACTGCAGCGGCTCCAGCAAAAAGACGAACACAAGTGGCGCGTGGGAGGAGGCGACTCCGATGTGAAAACACTGACGAGCATCAGTGAATCACTCTGAGTGAGGGGACAATAAAAAGGGAACTGCTGATCATACCCAGCGCTGGTCATATTTGGAGAGCATTTACCGGCGATGCCCTGGTCACCCTACAAAATCACCGCTCCATACATTGAGAGGAAGATCAGGACGAAGCGGGGCGTTTAAAAAAAAGGCTAATTGCGTCACGGGAGCAGACAAGTGCCCACTCGATCCCAGGGCCAGACAGCGACTGAGGCTGTCGCAGGCCCCTCTATCTCTTCCCCCATCCTAACCCACACACAACAGATTTATTTGATCGGACCTAGTGGGTCTACAGCTCAGAGCAAGAGGGTTAAAAATAGCGGCGGTAGTTGGGGGGGGGGTGCTCTGACGTGGGTCCGCGTGAGCTTAGACCCGTTTAAGCGACAGAGGGGCTGCGTTTATATATAGGTGGAGAGGACTCCTGTCTGAACGAGGCAGAGTTAATTAACACCTGAAGCCGCGAGGCTGCTCGTCGGGCCAGCGGGCTCCTGTGAGAGGCTCCGTGACGCCACGGCTCTCTCCTGAATGGAGCCAGATCAGCGTCCTCCACTCATCCGCACATGCTACAAAAAAAGAAAGAAAAAAGCTTTTTTTCTTAGCTTGAAAAATAATCCTGTTATTGCTCTTAGGAGGATGACTCAGGACGAAGGGCATCGACAGCACAAACAGGCAGCAGGAGTAAACACGACATTCCACCCTGTTCTACACCAACAGCTGCAGGCTGCGCTGTAGAGAGGCCGACTCTGACTCCCTGTTGCTGTTGACAACGAGGCAAAATCAGCACCCGGCCGAGCCGGAGATCCGACGCCATCTCGTTCGAGTTTTGTGCTGGAGGATATAGAGCGATGACTTTGTCCAGGAGATCGCTGGATGTGATGAGGAAGCGGTGCATGGTGAGGGTGATGTTCAGCAGGTGGCTGCTCCCACAGACGCAGCCGTTCGAGTCTGCAAGACAGGAAACTCCAGCTTAGCCTTCCAGACTCTTTTGGCGCCGTTAGAAATGCACTTTCATTTTGCATTTCTGATCAGCACCACTCAGACGCTCAAAGAGAGAGAGGCTGGAGAGTAACAGATGTGTGTGATTTTAAATAAACGTAAAGTTTCTTTGTTTTGTTTTTTACGTTCAAAAACTTTAGCGAGACGTCCAGAAACAACTGCCGTCTCGGTTCGCTGATGTCATTTGCAGCCGGTAGCTAACAGGAAGTGCAGCTAAAGCACTCAAGAATCTCTACAGACATCTAAAGCCCAGAGTTTCCACCCTCATGGCGGCCGTCCAATCAGATGCACATCTCACCGGGAATATTTCACATCACAATGATGACAAAACAGGTTCAGTGTTTCTGATGGCTGAGATAAAACATTTCTAATTATTACTGCATTCATTCCAAAGGGCTCAAAAGCATTGTTTTGTAGAACATGATTAAGTCACTAAAAACAAAGGGCGCACCCAGGTGCTGCAGCCGTCCACCAGGGGGCTGCTACGACCTCAATATAGCTCCGCATGTCGCTCTCAGGATCAGAATTCAGAATCAGATTTATTTATTGCCATTGTTCATGTAGTACACAGTATTACACGAGCTAGGAATTTGTCTCGGTGTGACGCTGCAACATTCAACATAGAGAAGACGCGCTAATCCAGCTCTGCGTGTCCTTATTCACAAATTTATTCACAGTAAGACATATTTCTTGTTAGTTTGCCCTCAGTGGAAGAGGACAGATGCTGTTTGTGCATTTATGGCCAAAATTCAAGGTTAAGCAGCTGTGACTGATCCACAGTCAGTTTCTGCTGCTTCGCTGTCTGCAGGCTGTTTCTGAACGTCAGACCTCCGATTGTGAGAACAGCGGCTGTTCGCTTCTCTCACTAAACTTTTTCACTTCCTATTTCCTTCTGCGTATGTCACTTCCTCTCTTTGTGACCCAACCACCTTTCCTTATTTTGGGTGTCTTTGCGTCACACAACAAGACCTCATTTTTTAGAACCGCGTTTTAAACCCGTCCACATCAGCCTCCCGCAGGAGAACGGGCTGAACGGAGGGTTCTCCGGCTGAGCACTGTTTCCCTTTAAGATTTGCCAGTTTCTCCGCACCATCAAGGACATCAGGTGTCTGTGCGCTCACTTTCAAACCGGATCACCTTGGAAATACCTTGGGTGCCATGGCAACATGTGTTTTTTTTCTCTTTTGGTTGTTTTTAACCTTTGTTATCTGTAAGCAAGTCACCACTCCAGATGCAGCTGACTAATCCAGCCCTCATAGCCAACCTGGGACAGGTCTGTGTGGCACAGCCAGCTGAACCGGTGTCAGCATCTATAAAGGCATCAGAATCTGAAGGAAGTGATGTCATTAGGTAAACAAATGTGTCATCCTGTATTTTCACAACGTTCCAACCACTAACCCTGTGTGTGCAGGGTTAGCTGCGAGGGGAAATCCTCTCTGAGTGTGTGTTCCTGACTGGAAAATTTGGAAACCTGCTGTTCCACATCACCGGGCAGCACCTGACCCACTTAACCAGGTTATCTCATGAGTCCATCAGAGCCAACGCTGCCTATCGCTCTTCCCTGTTATGACAGAGATGCTGGAGCTGCACGCACTCTTCGTTCCAGACGTCAGATATTCAACTGTCTGTAGGCACCACAGAACTAATATCTAAATATAAAGTGAAGGTGAAACAAGGTAAAACTAAATTTGGCAAAATAATCATTGGTTCCTTCACTAGTGCCCCCTACTGGTCAAGATTGAGACCCCAGCTGCTCTTAGAAGCCCCAAATTTGTGCTTGGGTTCAAAAAGTAATCGCTGTACCAAGTTGCTTTTCTACTCAACATAAATTAAGTAAAAAGCCTTTGTTAAAGGAGCTGTTAATATACATTAAAATATCAATCAAACAGCAATTTTGGAGCTCAATATCATCTATTCAGATTACTATGAAGAGTAATACTAAGAGGGATGATAGAACTGGGTCAAAACTGTTGCATTCAGAGTCTGTGGTGCAGCCCAGTGGGGTTTAAGGACAGTGATGATGTCACTTTGTATTGATCTGTGCCTCACGGTCTTCTGCCTTTTTAAAGGCTACCCAGCATGTGAGGATCGCCGTTAGAAGAGCTGACCTTTAGCTGCAGCCGGGCATGAACTCACCATCAGGTAATCCTTCAAATAGCTCACAGGTGCCCTCCCGCATTTGAAACGGTGGCAGGACTGCTGGGGGGGAAGGGTTCGCTTGTGATGTGGGACAGAAGGAACAGGTATGTCCTCTGTATTAGGGGCAGCTGTTTTGAAGGAAAGTCCCCGTCATGACACGCTCAACCCGGTCAGATAGCATCTCTGTGATGTGCAGCTCAGAGCTTACAGAGTTTACACGGCCGTGATGGCATCATCATCTCGTCAGATTCCCTCTATACCATAATTACACCTCAAATGAATATTCCCTTATTCACATGTGAGGTTGACCGACATACATTACTGGCCAGTGCAACCCAGCAGGTAAATAGTAGTTACGGGATGTCATTATGCGTGCAGTACATTGTAACGCTTCTCTATTGCTCTAGGTCCATTTGTGTAACTAGGCAACGGCAGTTTGCAAGCATGTCTCTTCAGAGACACAATCACGGTAAGTCTGAGAGCACTCCAGACAATGATCTTTGCCTGATTGATCCAGCAGCACCCCCACTCAGTCCCTGCTTTTAGTAATATTTAAATCATCTACACTAGTCAGAATGCAGAAGTACATATATGTATAGATACAAGTGTGCCCATATACCTGCACATATATGTGTATTTAGATTTTGAAGAGAAAACAATTGAGAAAAAGACTAATTGTGATCACAGAAACCAGGTTTTTCCTGCTCCCGAAGACTGTTTCTCAACCGGCCAGTGCAGAAATCACATGTCAAACCCGGTCAGTAATACACAGACTTTGCCCAGAAAGACTTGTAATAATCTCAAAGCTACACCCGGACTTACCAAAGGACTGCAAACAGGCCTGGATGAGCTCCTCCCAGGTTGCCCCTTTGGTGAGGTGCCCCAGAGCCATGGCCGGTTTGCCTGGTGCGCTGTGGGTTGGATTGGGTTTGTGGAATCTGTGGGGACGGCCCGGGGGAGAAACCTTAGACTTGGATCTGCATCCCGGGCCCACTCTCCTTAAGAAAATCCAGCACAAGTATGGTGATGCGGCGGGCGGCTTGTTGTAGTGAAAATGCATCTATATTTGCATGCTAGATGATGTCGGCCTACACCAACCTGTTCTTAAGGTACGCTTATGAAACCGCGAGCGAATTTCGCATGAAAATATTTGTTTAACTGTCACAAAAACACCGAGCCATTGTTTCAACTCTAGACCACCCCCACCCCGTCCTTTTTTTTGGGTATTTTTCGATGCATTGTTCTAATTTCCTTCCTTGAACTTCGGGAAATGCCTGTTGATTGCGGACATCCACTTTAAACAGTTGTGCGGCCTGATTTTTACGCACCTCCCAAACCTGTAATCACTTCTAAAGTAGTTTATCAAACTGCCCGAATAAGTCCCGCGTGCATGTTGGTTTAGGACTTTTAAATATAACTCACGCGTCGCTCTTTCCCTTTTCGTCAGCCAGACTTTCATTGTGGTTGTTTTCCTTTGCTTGGCATCCCATGGCGAGGTACTGGGCGACGAGCGGCTGAACGAGGCTGTCCATCTGCGTTCTCTTCGATGGGAGCATTTCATCTCCGTGCGCAGCGAAGTGCGCCTCCGCGGTCACTGCAGCATTGTGCTGACTCGTCAACGCACGTTACACAATTAAGAGTCACCGAGCTCGCCAGCGAGGGGGCGGCCGTGGCTTGTCACTCACGCACTGTGGGGCTCCGCGTCTCAACTCCGTGCGTCAAAAGGCGCGTTTTCACTGGGTCTTGCCTTAATCAATCATTCTGGCTTCCTTGAGTTTGTCGGCGGAAAAACATGTGCTGCGCGCTGCCCTCGCCTCATTCATCTAATTTGAAAGATTTTTAAAAAAAATGTTCTTCATTGTTAGGCACAGCGGCAATAATATTTAACCATCTGCACCACATTGTGGTAATGAAACATCATTACAATGTTAAAAGAATCTTTTTTTTAAAATCAAAAATAAAAGTGGCGAAACGAAGTGAAGAGTTTTTCTTTCGTGATTTATATAAACAAGTCTCGGTGTCTTCTGCCATCTGTTTGTTTAAGTGAATCCTCCTTTTTTTAAACCTTGTTTGTTCAGACTGCAGAATAAACAGGAAAAAGGTGGAACCCGGTCTCAACAGTTGTTCGAGATTCCATTGTGGCTTATGACAGATAACGCGTTGTGGTATCGTGTGGGTGGTCAAGAAGAGGGTGTTTCCTGGAGACATCACGGAGACGGCCGCGTCTTCATCACGTTGGCTGGCTGGAGTGTTGAAGAACTCTCGCTGTTCTGTTGTAAAACAAAGTTTGGGTCCCGAAGGTTTTATTTAAATAGCTAATATTCGCTCTTTGGCGTCATCTAGTGGTAGAAAATAAGAATAGGCAGAATGGAACGAGGCATCAGCAGTTAATATTCTGTTAATCGTGTAATAATAATTTTGCACATTGGCCCTTTAAGGGATTTTACAGGCAAGTACTGGAAAAAACACTGCTTCTTATAAAGTGTCCTGTTCATAAAAATCACCTGTCACATGATGATAGTGATGATGATTTACAGTTTTGATATGACCTGAATGTGATTCCTCATACGTTAAGACCTTTAGTATCCATGCAATTACGAGCTGCCTCCCTCTGATAAATTTCCTCCCTGTTTTGTCCACAAATACGTCTGGAATAATGTGTCATCCCATCTGCAGACGGCTGAAGTCATTAGAACCTGCTTGGCTGCTTTCTTCTGACAATGCTGCTTGTCTGGAGCCTGTTGTGATCTGCCATCACAGACAAGGAGGCCCCAAACCTGCAGCCCTCTTGTGTATAGTACAGCACAATCAAGGAAATCGTTATCTTTGAGTACAGTCAATTATTTATTTATTTGTTTTTATTTATACGATGTCTTCGACTGCCCCCTGTTGGACAAACCGTGTTTCGCTTTATTTACTGACCAAAACAGAGAAAAAAAAACCTACAGACATTGTTTGTTTGTTTTTGAATTTGTATAGATTTATTTTTCATCTTGTGCATTATGTTGCCATATAATGTAAAATACTGTCTTTGAGAATCGCCCTCCTAATATATTGTGTCTCATCTTGATGCCGTCACCCACAGATTTTAAATGAACGAGGTGACATTGAACGCCCCATCAAGTAGCTTCGCCACGCTCGTATACATACATAAATCTATATGCATTGATTCAGACGCGTGTCTACAAAATGCATATGGAAGATGACCATTTTCTGAATCTGTTCAAGGGAAAACGCATTAAGTTGTCTCTCAGGACAGCTTCTTACATTGGCGTCGTCCAGCGTATCAACGCCAACAAAACGCTGGTGTTGGCGGACGGTGATAATTGAACTTTTTATACCTGTTGCTGGTTCTAGACACATCGAACGGATTTAAACTAACTGCATATTCATGTTTTTCAATTGTTTCAGTTGTATATTGCAGCAATGGCTGTAAAATCCCAGGCACAAAAGTGTTTTTCGGCCATGAGGTTCTGAATGGTGCGCAAATGGTTTGTGGCTAATAGCTAATATTTTAAGTTTGTGAATGCTTAATTTGGGTTTATTCATTAACAGTGGAGCTGGTCAACGAAACAAGCAGAGAGAGCGGGTGAGAAAACAACCACCAACATGTTCATATTGATGACATGATGTGGAACAAACTGAAGTTACACAAAATTCCAAATGCCTGCAGACCCAAAGTTCCTCCTAAAATGGAAACGGCCCACACGAGCATGAGTAACCTTAATTTGGGTGAGTAAAACAACTGATGAATATACTTTTCTTGGATGAGTTCCAAACATCTTTCACTTATTTACCAGATAATATAGAAGAGGAGGAAGATCGTGTCCACTTTGTGGTCATTGATGAGTTTCAGGAGAAGTTTGGAGCTGCTGTGAGTTTATCTGTGGCCAAAGATTTAGTCTTTATAGAGTGAAACCTGCACCTGTATTTAAATCTGAAATAGTATATCTTCTACTGTAGGTGATGCACATCAAGAGCCAGTGTGTGATCGGTGTTGGAGCTGACGGTTTAAAGATGTTCGAACATGGAAGACTGTGTTGGCTGCAGGTGAGAAGCCAAGATCATCTGGTTTCTCTGAAGTCTTTCATCTCTTCTCTTGCTCCGGACACACCCTGAGAGCAGAAATTTGGATTTGTTATTGTGTGCATCTTACTGGAGGAACATGTGCCCAGTTAACAGACTGAGCTGGCCATTGTGTACCGCGACTGCTGAGTGGGCAGAATACCCTCGGCAAAAGTGGATTTGGAACTAAGCAGTGAATAAATTACAACCTTTGCACCTCGTCCTCATAAGCTGTGATGTAATGCAGGGCTCCTTATGTTTAAGCCTTATTCACATCGCGTTCAAACAACATATCATTGTTTTTCACAAATTAAACTTGTTTTCTGTGATTGAAAAGTGAGGGTGAGGATGAAATTCTTCAGCAAATGAGAACATTGAGCTGAAACATGAAGAGCTGTTCTCAGGCGTCGGGGCTGCTTTTACGTATGACGAGAAAGCAACTTAAACTGTTCTCTTCTATCTAGATTTCCACTAAAAAGAAAGTGTACCTGTTTGACATCCTGATGCTTGGCTCCATGGCCTTTCGCAATGGTCTCTCCTCCATCCTGGAGAATAAAGAAATCCTGAAGGTGAACACACCTGAAGCGCTGGTGTTACGGTGCAGACGATTACCAGCAGGTTTGGTTTCACCCGCAGGTCCTTCACGACTGCAGAGACGTCGCTGGTTGCCTGATTGGTCAGTTTGGAGTAAAGCTAACCAACGTCTTTGACACTCAGGTACGCGTGTTTGGGGTCGATTGTGAGCCGCTTGGTGGCTTTAATGTTTCTCTGGTGTGTTTTTGCATCTGTGTTTAGGTGGCCGATGTCATGTGCTTCCACTCAGCCACGGGGGGCTTCCTCCCAAACAGAGTTAGCTCTTTAGAGCAGGCGCTGAGCCTCCATCTCCAGGTCCCCTCCTCTCACCTCTTATTACTCCAGACCAAGTCCCAGCTGACACAGGTAGAGCACGCCTTCTTGTCCCAGACGCTTTTATTGGAATGTGCTATTCTCACGCGTGTGTGCATGTGTGTATGTGTGTATGTGTTCACAGGACGATGCAGAGGTGTGGCAGATGCGGCCGAGTCCCTTCCCGGTGCTCAGATTGATGGCTGTGTCAGTGGTGCACCTGCATGCCCTCAGACTGGTGCTGCTGGATAATCTCATGACGGACTACATGAATCTAGTGGATTCGTACCTAAATAACAGCAACTATAAACCCGGAGAACTGCAGCAAGTCGACACGGTAACTTGAAGCTTTTCCTATTAAAATACTTCAAGATGGTGACTCTATTGAAAGTCTTTCTAAAGTCAGTGGTCTCTCTTCTCCTCAGGAAGCCTTGGCTTTGCCTCCAGAGCTCAGAAAGCTGGAGCAGATGTTGCAGGAGCGTCGGGAGCAGGCGATGAACCGCTACCCCGTCAACGACCAGGGTCTGCTGGCTCGCTTCAGCCCCCGAGCTCAGCCCCCAACCCAGACTTCCCCTGCAGCGCAGGAGCCGAGCCACACTCCGGCACACTCTGTGGAACCGTCTTCTCCTCCAAAACAGCTGGACCGTGTCCTTCAGAGCATCAAAGAGGATTCACCATCTGATATCTGTGTCTCCACTGACGCCGAGACGCTAAAACCGGCTGCTGCGTTAGATCTCAGAGAAGAAATGTCTGTAGATGTTCCTCTGGCACCGATGGATGTGGGCGGGGGACGTTCAGAGGTGTCCACAGAAAGACCTTTCAGGAATGTGCAGTCAGCCTTCAATCCCTTGCCCACCATAGGAAGAGGCGCTCTCCTCCACATGTTACAAGCTCAGAATCTCTGTGGTAAACAGCCAGTGGGGTGATTACAGCTCCATTGTACCCCAATGCTGATAATTCTCCTTCTGTCCGTCACTCAAGTGTTCAAATATTCAGATGTTATGAAAGCCTGTACATCCTTTTACAGGGTTGGTTGTAATTCCGCCTAATGGCCAGTAGAGGGTAGCTAATGTGTTCTGTTCAGGGTTCATTTAAAAAACAGGTCTTGTATGTTTGGAAAAAGCAAGAAAAAACTGGTCTGTTGTGTTGGGCTACAGCAAATAAAATTATACTGATTTATAAATATTGTATTGCCTTCAAACTTTAGCTTTGATGATTATAATGTTAATTATAACCACATCTATAAGCATCTGTACATTAAAACATAATACACTTAGTTTACCAAGATTAATTGCCACTAAAGCTTGGTCTTTGTTTGCAGTTAATTGACAGTGAAAAGCAGAAAGGATCTGTTCTTTTTGCGAAAACATCGTTAACTGACAGTCCTTTTCATTACCGATGAAAAATACACCAGACTTGGCACAGGCAGAACTTTGACAGCAGCTCTGTGCAGCCTCGGTCGCCGCCGCCGCCGCTCCCTAGCAAATAATTGCGCACGGCCGGCACCTGCGTGGCCATTTTGTTCGCCTGCCTCATCAGAGATTGATGCCTGGGATCAAAAACAAAGCATGTATGCGGCAGCAGGGCGCCGCTGCAGCCCGCAGTGCAAATGGGGCCCCACATATTAATCACATCTTATTGCTATGGTTATCCACGCAGAGGCCTGGGCCCTTTTCCAGAGCCTTCTAATTGAAAGCATGAAACAGTTAAAGTAGGATTTTAATTAACTGGGTGGCAGCCCAGCACAAAGCCTTGCATCTCTCTTAGCAACCAGCTCCTCCTCAGCTTCTGTTAAACACAAGCAAGGGTGGATCCTCCCCATATGCCTCCTTTAAAGCCCTTTAAAATGCAGTTGCGGCTCAGTCCTCTGTCTCAGAGCTGATTTATTTGATGTTATCTTGAGCTTCCTATAGCCGCATTGACTTGTTTTGCCCTCTTCATTACTCACCCAGGGTCTGTGGGGCTGTGGGGGGCAGGCCTGCTGTCATTGACAACCAGATTGTCTCTTATTTTAGAGGTCCTTGCATTTCCGCTCCGTCACAATAATGCCTTATGTGCAGCACTTCCTGTTTCTCAGGCCCGGGAGGAAGGAACAGGGCGCTTGTCACACGGTAGTCACCGTTTCCTCTCTGCCTCCAGCCCCCCCACCCACCTCCCTGCCTCCAAACTTCAGACAGTGCTATGTCCATCAACAGGGGGAAAGATGACTGCACCTTCTGAATCACAGCAGGAAGCTGCCGAGCTATTTTTAACCCTTAAATCGGAAAGGTAGCGCACAGACATAAACACAAACTTTAGGATGTCCAGCTGTGTTGATTTAGCAACACAAAATGGAGGCAAGCGCTGTTGTTTAGACTGAGCTGGAGGCCTGAGACGGCCCGAACGCAAACTCATAAAGCTTTGCTTCATCTCTAAAAACACTTTCCTACGTCTGTTGAGCCGTGCACACACGTGCAACGCTGCATTATTTAACAGGGAGGCTTCCCTCCCTGCACCCAAAACAAAGCTGCTTCGTCCCCACCCCCGGTACCCCATCACCTTATTTACTTTCCCCCTCAGCACTATCGTACTGTGGGGGCTCCAGTTGCCAACAATAACAAAGCAACAAGGTAATCAGAAGGCCACCCCTCCCCGCCACGAGTGTTTGGCTACAGATTTTTACATAATTGATAAGCTTTTTGTAAATTATTAACAGCTTATTGGGATAACTTACCAAAACCACTCCCTTTCCATTGGAGCGTTGTTGTCAGCAGGTTTGCGCTCCTAAGCACATCATTAAAATTCATCGTCGAATTTGCTGACCTAAGTGCACCTCCAGATCAGCCTTTCTCTGCTAATGAGGCGCCAAAGAAGCCCAACGTATAGGATTCACCGATCCTTCAATAATTGGATTGTTTGTGAGCTTTTTAAATGCACACCCATGACTGAGCTCTGCCACACAAACACTTCCTCGCTTCAGTTCATCCGGGAGTTGCTTCAACCCCAGAAAACGGCCCTGAGCCTGGAATCACAGGTTTGGACGGCACAAAGAGAGAAAACAGGCGGGAGCGTTTATTAATTCACAAACAAATTAGACACGTGTCAACAAAATAATCTCAGTTTCATTATTCATGTGACCATGTGTAATCCCCTTGCGTGTGTGGCCACTGGGGAGTGTGATCAGATATCAGGTTCCACTATGACAGTGAACTATATCCATGCAGCCAATCTTCCATCTGTTAGGGGGAGAAACCTATTGTTTAATCCCTCTCAGCAGCCACCGCCTCACCCTCTCCCCTCCCTCCCTCCCTCCCTCTCGTGTTACAAAATGATCCTCTTTTGCGCTACCCTGGTCATATTCAACGGCACAATGAATATTTAACGTGAGAAAGATTGACCCATCCAGATGGGCTGTCAAGTACAGCATTAAAAAAAAAGAAAACCCACATCAATAGTTCAGGCTGCTTCGCTTTGGATCATGTGTTTCTGCCGCCAGCAAACCTTAATTGGGAGGACCCCTTGACACCAAATACACTGATTTAAAAACCTCACATGCGCAGAAGCATTTCAACATATGCGTCTTGAAGAAATGCGCTATATTTACTAGTGCAGTTACCCTCATACTGGGAGTAGGACGCAGGAGAACAGGCCTCGGGTAGAGCTCTGCATCAATCGATGGCAGGATGGCTGTCATCCATCCCGTTTTTCCTGTTGTATCCCTTAGAGGGCTCAAGTCTATCGAGGGGCCGGGGGAGGGGGGTGCCCCAAGACACCTTATATTCACATCTAAGATCACCTAAGGTCAATTTAAGTTCGTCAAACCCCACAGGAAAGCCCCCTAAACTCGGAACCTTCCTGCTGAAAGCAAAATGAGGCAGTGCTAACCAGTGATTCCACCAACATTCATCAGTTAAATCTCCTCTTTTAAATATTTGGTTCAAGTTGCTGCTAGAATGGGATTATGTATACATGCAAAAGGAGGTTTCAAGAGATTGGGATCAACCAGTTTTGCAGCATATCTCAAATGTATATAAAAGCTCCCATAACCCTTAGTTTACTTTAACATAAATGCTGGCAACAGCACGTGTTACGTGCATTAGCCATAGTTAATGTGGAACCATAAATCCAGCTGTTAGAAAAAAAAACTTGCCAAATAAATTGTTTCATTTGGCAGGAAACAGTTTTCGGGGAAAAGGTACTGATGTCCAGTAGTGATAAAAATAATCTGGCTGACGTGCACCAGCGGTCAGAGACCAAGAGATCTTCACACATGGATTAGTAATCAGACCTCCCACAGCATAACTCCCAGTTCCTTCTCTCCCATCATCATTACAGATCTTGACTAATGGAAGAAAAATGTGATGTTGCATATACTCATCTAAACACTGCTGCAAGATGTGCGTGTTGGGCTCACAACAGGATTTAACCACAGAGGGTCTTTATCGCAAGAGAACAGCAGCTGAACCCTGCCGAGCATTTTTTTTTAATGTCACTTAAGCAACCACAGAGGTGCTGGGCCCACAACGACCCCCGAGGCTGTGTGCCTGCACCCCTTTACGAGAAATAATGAGAAAATAAGTGCATGTTAATGATTTGTTCAATCGGTGGACGCGTGTTAGTGCCAAATGTGCAAGATTTATATTTCTTTTCTTTTCTTTTTTTCTTTTTCCAAGAATGTCCGTGGTAAATTGATTATAACAACATCCTCTAGATCTTTTTTTAAAGATTTTTAGCCTTTCATTGTTTATTAACGACCACGTCTGCTCAAATGTGTTTGCTAATGCTGATTAGGTATTTAAAAACTGGCAAAAACCTCAGCTGCAAATGCCTTTGAGATTCAGATTAGCTTTTGGCATATTTGTTATGATTAAAGTGTTTGTGTGTGTGTGTGTGTGTATGTGTGTGTGTGTGTGTGTGTGTGTGTGTGTGTGTGTGTGTGTATGAGGGGCTACAAGGTGCCTGCAAGAAGGGGATGTGGTGGGGGGCTGCTCCCTGTGGCTGGCTGAATTACCGCCTGCTGGTTTGGCCTGGCAGCTGCTCTCTGAGCCTGGCATGCTGTCAGCCTGGCACGGCGTGGCTAAGTTGCCGGGGCCAACGGGCACACAATTCGGGAGGCGGCAGCACAGGCCCACCTCCCGCAAATGCTTTCTCTCTACCAGACTTTGTCTTCAATCAGCTCGTCATACTTGTTTGTTTGTTGTTTTGCGGTGGATTAGCATTAACGATTACTCTGGATAATCAGAGGGGTCAAAGATCAGAGACAATAATGCGGTCAAATGTCTCCAAGAGCTGGTTATGATTTAGGCCTCACTATTGCACTGTGAGGCGGCAGCCAACTCCATTTCGTTTGAACTAAAACGGAACCAGAGGGCTTTTCACAGCTGGTGATCAGACCTTCTCTGCTGAGCTCAGCTCACTCGCTCATACTAAGACAAAGACCCTTCATTGTTGTTGCAGGTATTCAGATGACAGCTATTCCAGAGCTAACGCAAGGCTCCTTCAGAACATCCTAAAATAAAGACATTTTAGGTAGTTCTAGTATGGCAAAGGCAAAAAAAGACACCGCTATCACTATCACCCTAATGAAGAATCCTTTTGAAATTTTATATTAAATATTGCCTAAAAGTTGGCCTCCCTCTTTTATTGCTGTATCTTTATTCTACTTTTTTCCTCGTCTGAGTGTTAATCTATCTGCAGGCTCAGGCATATCCAGCTCTTTCATCTGGAGGTGTCCTCAGTGATGCTTCATTTCACCACAGAGTTGACCACCATGGGTTGATGGTCTTACTGGTGGGATGTGATTCTGGGGCTTGTCAGGGTCGGCTGAGCCCGTCTTGGCCCAGATGCTGAGGCTTCTGTCCAGGCATGGTGCGGGGATATCTGTGGGGCCCAAGAACACCAGCTGCTATCTGCGTACCGCAGACAGCTGTACCTGAATATTCATACAAAGGGTAGATTAATGTGGACTTGTTTGGCCCCACATGATGCCATAAAGCAGGCCAAAGTATGGAAATGCCAAAAAAGAGTTTTAAAAAAGGGGGCTGGAAATTTAATAACCTCTCCATCTAGAAACACAGGTCCTTTGGGGTTGTAAGGAGTTTAATCGCCTATACAAATCATTCCACTTTTTGAGAATGCTTTGGGAACAGCTGCCCTTCTTTTTTGTCCTGTGGCTGTAATGTCCCGGTCCAGCTCCTGCCCCAGTACCATTTATCCCTCGCCAGTAAGAGACGCAGATCCCATTCACAACAATGGTGAGCCTCCACGGCCGCGGTTCGGTCGACCTTGGCCTCGCTGGAGGCGAGGGTTCGGCGCTTGTTTGGTCAAATAATCTGCTGGCGCTCACGAATGGAACCGCCGAATGTGCAGCGGTGAGTGTTTTGAGAGCAGACTTGTATAAAACGAGCAGATGGTCCTTACTTTGCCGTTTGAATTAGTGGAGTAAAGCAGCGGGCACACAGAGGGAGATTTGTGGGCAAACTGTCTTGCCTCCTCTTTCTTTGTGCTGAAACGGGAAAGTCAAAAATGGTCGCTAACTGCCAGCGGACAATGGTCCATCCCTAATGAGAGCTCAGACTTTTGGTGCTAATGGGTATGAAGTGGGGTAGCTAATTATTGCATCCATCCAAAGAAGTCCACATTTTATTCCCACAACATCACAAAGCTGTGAAATACCTTTTAGAACAACTGAGTATTGGAAAATCTTTCTTATTTCAAATAATGCTTGTCATTTCAGGTCATACAGGACACCAGGGTGTGTTTATCTGTTGTGTTTATCGCCAGCCTGCCCCTTCCTGACCCACCTGTTAGGCTGAATAAGGAACAAGAGCTACAGATTGTTTAGATTGATTCTTTCTTTTTTGTGGGGCGATTGTTGGGCAGCCATTGTCTGGAAGTTGTCTATATAATTTAAAGAGGAAGGGGTGTGCTGGTGGTCCCTCCATCAGTCAGCACAGAGGATGTAGGAAGCCATGACCCCAGAATCGTGTGGATGCATCTGAAATATACGTTGACATGCATTAAATCATCTCTGACCACAAGCTAGATCCACCATTCTGAACAAACCTTTTCTTTAATTGATTGATTTATTGATTGCTGATTGGATTGTGTGATTGTATAAGAACAATAAACCTTCAACGTCATAATCGGGCTCTTATATTAGTGAATATACGTGTTATAGGGATTATGAATTGTGTGTGAGATATGTTTGTGCCCTTCTCTCATTAATATGCTCACTTTAGTTGACATATCTGCCTTTTGGTTGACAGCATGAAGAAATGAGAGGGGATGATGGAGTAAAGGGTTAAGAGCACAGAAAGGAAGAAGCAGAGCAGGTAGTCAAAGCCTAATATTAATCAAGTCGAGCTATTGTTTTAGAAAAAAGGGAAAGGAGAGCGATTCAGAGGTACAATTATAGGAGACATGTAAAAAGGTAGAAAATATGTGGAAAAGCAAAACTGTGTGAAACCCATCTGTTACATTACTGACGCATGTGTGGGACACAATCCAAGACTTTAAAAGTAAAGAACTAGTCGCACTTGTTTTGCTCCGTGAGAAGCCGAGGTTTTCGAGATAAGACGACATAAGCTCTCTTTTTTCCTCATGTTGGGAAAAAAACAATGCTTGCAGATAAGGATAAGAGCTGCATGCCATCTTTTGAAATGTACGATGGAGGGTGGGTGTTAGACAATGCTAAAAGCCCTAAAAGGAGACGTTGCTGCAGAAGTTTCGCAGTTTCCCATCAGGATCGTGCCCTTGCTCTCCATGGCAGCGCAGCACTTTTCTGCTATTATCGTGGCGGGGGGGGGGGGGGGGGGGGGGGAGAGGCCAAATGGTTTCCAGGTTTTTCTGCAGTCGTATGAGAGTAGAGAGGGGAAAGGCTTCAAGACCTGGACCTGGTTGAGGGACATCAAGGACAGGATCACGCCTGAATATGTCCTATCACTGGAATGACTGGAGGTTATGGCAGCCACAGGGGTGTGTACCTGCAAGGGAAATGACCACATTTCCAGATTTAAAAATGCTGCAGAGCAAACCAGCAAAATGGCATCGTTAAATGTGAGGCTACCAGGGCCTTGTTTTATTTTCAGGTCACACAATTTAGTTTCTGAGCGTAGAATCAATCAATCCCAAAGATTCGGCACACTCAGCAGTGAAGGTGGGTTCTTGGGATTCCCACGTTGTCCCTCACCCTATTGTTTGAGGAGGAGTCTTGTTGTCTGCAACAGGTCCCGTTCTCCTTTGTGCCCTGATCGGTTTAACAGTAGCAGCGGTGGAATAAGGAGCCACACTCTCCCACAGGACAAACAGGAACCAGCCTGAATGTGGCCCAGATGCTTATCTTATTCTCCCATGGCTACAGAATGCTTTGGAAGTGAAATCCAACTTATGCTTGTTCAACAATACTCCGAGTCTGACTCAGTACAGTGAGAGGAAACATCGAAAAGCTTGATTTATTACAGCGAGAGCGAGGAGTTATACAAGGCCAGAAGGTTTGTGACTGAGAAAACGGGTCCTGCTGCTGGGAAATCCCTTTAAAATTCCAACTAAAACTTCCACCTCAATATCTCCTTTTCCATCAACAGTCCCAGTCCACTGCACCTCAAAGTCAAGAAAGATTAATTCAAATCAGACCCTTCAGAACTGTTGTGGTCTTTCATCTTCATCTTCTCCTCCCCGTCAGTGGTTCTGAGTCATTACTGAATTCTTTAGCAACAATGCTAAACAGCGCTTCCACTTTTGGAAGCTTCTCTTCTTTTACTCCATACTCTTCTGTTACTCAATCTTGTAGAAGTTGCTAGACCTTAAACATGGTGGGTAAACGGAAGCATAAATACTGCAATTACGTTTTTCAGAAAAATCGGGTGGTTAGGGGAAAGATTTTTCTTCTGAACCCCAGGAAAATATAGAAGTTCCTGGAAAAGCAACTAAATGTTGGAGAGAAAAGCTAAGGTTCCTCTATGCATGTACTGACCAAACAAAATGATTCTGTAAGAGAGAACTCAATGATTCTGTCAGCGCTGCCTCTAAAATTAGCATTCAAACTTACAGTAGTCATAAGACAGAGTGTCCATGTCCTGTAATTCTCTTTAAAACAATCCCACAATCTAAAGAGAACAATTAACAAAACAATAACACTAGATTTATATAATTGTTTGCAGCAATTAGGGTTCAAAATTTAAAAACTGGGTGTTGATAGTTCAGTCTGTTGGGGACTGGGCTAAGGCTGCTAGCAGTGGAAGGAGCCAGGACACCTTCAGAGCACTCCCAAGGTACTGAACGCTCAAATGCTCACACAGAACCCTGGGGTGAGCTGGCGACATGTCCAGCGGTGTACCCTGCCTTCACCTGGTTGGGGCTCCAGTATCCTCACCGTGACCCCGCTAAGGAATAGCGGTCAAGAAAAAAGTAAAGAGTTCACGATCAATCAAAAGGTCTGTCTGACTCAACCTTGTGCACATTTGCCACCATTACTGCATCTGTCCTGTGGTTTCCTGCAGGATGCTGAGTACCACGCTGTCAGTTTGTGATGACAAATAGCTAGATGGAGCAGAGGGCAACATCTGCTGCTGTCAAGACAAGTTTGGGACATTCCAGCTTTGATAGGAAGTTTGGATGACATATGGGGATGAAATCAGTTTCCTGTTCTTTTTGTGTCGGTTTTAGTTGGAATTGAAAGGAGGGAGACAGATTTAACCTGAGAAAATTAAGGTTAAAAGGATCAAAAGAAAATATGGACCACATTAAGAAGTCAAAATTCATTAGATAAGAGCCAACATTAATAATTCTGATGACAAAGTTCAAGCTGTAGTGTGTTTTGTGTCCCTTAGGTCCCTATTTTACTGATAAGGAAATCACAGAGAGTTAAACAAATGCACAGTCATTCCCAATGAGGCATGCACCATTTGTTCCTGAACTAAACTGGAAAGGCCACTGCGGTACATTGTGACATAATTTAACGAAAACACACTCAGTTTTGCGTAAACAATCAAAGCTGCACAGCAACCCACATCTCTCTTATAGAGGGGAACTTCCTTTTAATTTCCCCAGCACTTGCAGGAATAGTTATTGTACAATAGTTTGTGTTCGTGACAAATTGTGGTCACAGTCTTATCATATTCCCAAAAAGGAAATCGTAACTTACTAACACTGTGCGCCACAGCATCATATTAAGGATGTATGCTTTTGTGAGTTGGTTCCCAGGATCATTGGGCTTAACACGAGATTGTTGAGAGTTAACCCAGCCACAAATGGGGCCTCTGCTGTCCCGGGTATTGGGTGATTCAACTACAGGCAGGGTACAGCTAGAGGTGGGGGCATTCTCATGTCATAGCTGCAGCCATGCTAATGTTATACATATTTTTCACAGCATTTTTTACCCCTCTTGCAGCCCTCTTGGCTCTTCAGAGACTTATCAGTTTCTTGTCCCACCCCAGTTACTGTCAATCTCTACATCCCTGGGGATCATTCCATCCACGAGAACATTAGTTTTGACAGGAGGATTCCCAACGGGGGTAGATTCTGACAGAAAATGTCAGCTAGGCATGAAAATCTCTTAGGTTTAAAGCTGCCCACTGAGAGATGGGTCAAGGTTTTACTGGGTGGGAACATTTCCTTAGGAGGTTATTGTGACAGTAAAAGTCAAGTTTCTGGAGTATCTGGTTACCCTAGACAGATCCCCACAACATGGCATGATCCACACCGCTCCAAAAATGCAATTCCATATCTTGGGGCCATGGGGCCATCTCATCTGCTCTTATTCTATTGTATTTCCTGCTACTGATTCTATAGCAAACTTGGATGATTTCAGGGAGTGATTGCACCAACCCCTAAATCCACCAGTCACCCATCCACCACTGCAGGACCAGTAAAATAGGTGAGCGCACGGGGTTTGATTAAGGGCCAGGATGTGTGTGAGACATCCTGTGATGTTCAGGAATTCCCTCATTAAAGAGGGATGTGTTGATGGTCAGTAGGAATTGGCCGGCGGAATAAACAGGGGCGGGCTCTCCAGAAATTTCACATAAACACACTTTTCATTCAGTCAACATGGAAGTGTTTGTCACAAACGTGCACTTTTCTCCAACGTAGCATTTCCTTTGTCGTAAAGGGAATGAAGTTCACAGGGAGTATCAAATAATATTTAAGGAGTTTATTTAATGTGATCCTCTAGCTAGTCATTATCTAATCATTGAACTGATTTTTTAAAATTATACACTGATTTAAGTCATTTTATAATGATTTCTTTCTGAGCTGGGATTCTAAATCACTTTACAATGAATGAAGCTATACTTCCACCTTCCATATTTAACTATAATATCAATTTTCATCTCATCTATTACATTTTTTTGAATGACAATTGCATAGTACAGCAATAATGTGGCAGTCTGATGAATTGTGACCCACTGAGGGGCTGCTGGGATGCTTCCCCCTTGACCAGAAACGGGCAGTTAACAGAGCTTGATGGCTTTTTGAGACATTCCCAAGAACACGACTCTCCAAATTCCAGTCATTTGAATTTTTACTTTCACTTTCACTATTGATGTTTATCCTCATGGCCCTAAATTGCATTTGTCCAGTTTCTCCATTGTTATATCTGTAAACTAGATACGGCACATTGTTCATTTCACTCTAGATTTGATTGTAGGTGCATAAAAACAGCAGAACCTTTTAACATACTGACCTTTTTTAATGTGTTTTATGGTTCAGTGTTGACTCCACATGGTAGCCACGATCTTGCATTCGTTCCCCTCTCCCAATTTGCCCCTCTCCTCATGTCACAGATCATTTCCAGCTAATTTACAACGTATAGGCTGTGGGAGAACAATACCCCGTGGACAAAACGCAGCACAAGCTCTACCACATGTCTTCAGAGGAGTGAGGTGCTCACAGGAAATGCTCACTGAGATAACAAGATAGAAAATAAAGCGGGGGGCCACCGTGAGACAGTGCAGAGGACATTATTCCAGGAGCGGGGATTGCTTCAAGACTGGAGGCTGGGGGTAGAACGTGATATTTGTGTCATAGCTCAGCTGATTGAGGTATTAACATATTGACCGTGTCTTTGGCCCTGTGAGTCACTTGGCTCACCTTCAGTCTGTGATGTCAGAGCCGATAAGCTCTTGCCAGGATAAACAAATATCCACCAGCAGGACAGGGCACCTCAGCTACGACCCCTGCAACCAAGGGAGGAACCAGGGCCATTTGATACTGACCTACTGCTTCCTGGGGAGAAAAAAACATTTGATAAAACCCATCTGCGGGGGCTGATTATATGTATTTATCCCAAATAATCATTTCGGGACGTCACGGGATAATTACAGCACCTGTGCCTGGTCCACCTGCATCATTACCATTCCAAGCAGCAATTTAACCACAATTACATTAAAAAAAGACGTATTTGAAAAACAGGAACAAATGACCGTGACTGTGCTATTAAAAATGAGGCTGTGTTTTCATCCTGAGAGGAAAATCTCAGTAGTGTTCCAGGAATAATGAAAAATTGCCCCCCATCTTTCCAGCTGGGTTAAGGTTGAGCAATACAGGTGACAGAGGGGACAGCAGGATCAAGGTTATCAGTCAGGCTAATTGATGAGCCCTCTTGTTTATACTGAGGAGGAGGCACAAGGAGGAAAAGGAAAGCAGTCGTCAAGGCTGCCTTGTTTGTGTTGTGGGGACAGAGGTGAGAGGTCGAGTTTTGAATCTTTGGACGTTTAATAAAATCCCGCTGGTTTGCAAGTAAATTTCAGGGAGGCTGAGGGAAGGAGACAAGGACATGGTGAGCCCTCTTATGATCAATGAATGTGTTGGAAAAAGGAGTGGCAGGAGGGCATTCAATAGTGGCTGGGCCAAAGGGAGCTGCAGCAAGGTAACGTAAACAAGGAAACCACCTGATGTGAGCGGGGTCAGATAAATGCGCAGCCCTCCACACGGGCAGGTGCTTCCTGAGTCCGGCTCTCTCAGTGGCTTGAGCCGTGCAAACGCTGATGTCTCAAAACAAATGAGCGAAATGTCAGTCCGAAAGATTTCAGTGTCAAAATCGCTGTCTGTTTCTCAGCAGCGGAGGCTACTGCAAACATTCAGGATTCACTGAGGCAATAACGGCACTGCAGGCAGTAAAGATAAGAGCAGCTCACCCTGCCGACGGCCAATAGTGGCGAGGATGTTTCATAGAGGTCTTTGTGCGGCGATAAAGGGGACAACGGGGTGCAAACAGATCACAATCTGTGTGCATTTTCACCTACACAAGCAGCTCAGGCTGAGGCTCGCCAGCGTACCGCTGCCGCAGCTCTTCTTTCTCTATATTTCTTCGTCGCTTTTCTGGTTGGTCTGGGATCACTTTGTGCTGTCCAATGAGGAAGGAAGTCGGTGTGAGAAAGTGCCTGTTTTTTTGAGACTAACAGGAATTGGCCTCATCACAAGCGGTTCCTTTTTTGCAGTCGAAACAATGCACTGGCGTCACACCCCTTGACTGGACCTCGGCATTTCACATGGAAAAATGTTCCCAGAATTCCGCTCCCAGGCTCGGGGTAAGGCCGAGGATGGGGTGAGGGTGAGAGGGCGGGAGGTGGAGTGCGGAGGGTGACACAAAGTGATCAGTGGTCACTTGTCACCACTGCGACCAGAAAACGTTATCCCAAATATCATTGGTTTATCGTTACTGAGATCTAGTTGCCATGCAGAATGCAAAATCAACCCAGTAAAAAACTGGATGACCACCTTTTAAATGTGTGATAAAGGACGGTTTGCTTCGTTCCATGCGGCCCACTGAAAATTCCCACTTCATTTATCACTTGTGATAAACCCATGTAATCAACTGGAGCTGAGTCAGTGATGTCATTTACTGATAATAACTGTTTATGCTTCCAGCATGTCCAGATAATTTCTAGTTTCCAACACAGCCACTGTATCATCACATAATGATAACAGTGCCTGGTTTTTATTTATGGGAGGAATAATATAATTAAAGTGACTAAATGATTTTATTCATGCGTGGCCATGCAGCATTTTTCTATTAGCTTGTGAATAAATACACCTTTGGGTTAAAATCCATCTTTTTTCCCAACATTGCTCTGACTACTCAGATCCACCTGCTGCAAAATCAAACTTGGCTGCTTGATTTTTTTGTAAAATAAGAACACACAGCACATTACTGCCCTGCTGGCTAAATAAATAAATCATGGTGCCTGAAATGTGCATGTCGCCTCTTGCCATATCAGCATCATACATCACCCTGGATAATAAATCGCAGCAGGCTGTATGAGAACACAAACTCCAAACAGAAAGATTAATTTGGTGGGTGCAATAAACAAGTCATCTTAAACCATCTGAAGCTCGGAGCTTTGAAGGAAAATAGCCACCCCGGAAAGGCAGATGTGCTTGTTTACCCGCATAAGGAAGAAGCGGTTTTGTTGAAATCTTTGCCTTAAAGCCTGGTGCATTTTTTAAAATTAGGTAAAATTGGCCTCTCTCATGTGGTCCAGGGAGCACAGAGTTCTTGAGATATGTCAACTGGTGGAGAGAGACTTGAAAATTGAGCATGAGAGAAAGTCCTGCGGAGCCAGAAGTGGGGAAATTTGGAATTCACAGGGTCAAGTTGAAACAACACCCTGAGGCTGTTTAAGCTCCTCTGGGGTTACAGGGCACAAATTACACTTAATGCTCTGCCGCAGTGGAACATGTTCCATAATACAAACAAGTGGAACACGAGGATCCCAGCGATGAATCGAGCGACACACCTTCGGTCTCCGATGTCTCAGCTGGGCTGAGGCCACGGTGGAAAAGGCACGAAGCCGAACAGCACTTTGTCCACAGGAACAAAGCTGTCCACGTGCACTCCTTCCATCTGTCTCATGTGCCGCCGTTCATATCAGTCCTGAAGTTGACTTGGATAACAATGGCCAAAGGATCCGCATCTGCTGTTTGTCCTGCAGAGTGGAGATGGGTTTGTGTGTATGCACACAGTAAGCAGTTATGAGGTCGGCTGCAGTTCAGCGGGTAAATGGAACCCAAACAAAAAGGTCATGTTCGAAGCACACGGCAGGCCCGAAGCCCACGACCACAGGACAGAACTTCGTGTGAGTAGAGAAAAATGGGCTGCGTGGAAGCCCGCAGACGCCCCGGTTGCCTTTCACCTCCACAGGCACACATCCTCATGTGTTACCAAGAAAACAATAATACTCACACATCGAGCACCAGCATCAGGAACTCCCATGAATCATTGTGAAATTGAAACTTAAAGTAGAAAACCATGCACACAGACAAGAGGAGAACCTTCTGGCAGATCTGTAAGGAGCACTTTTAGACCCGTCTGTATAGATAAAGTGTTTGATTTTGGGTTGTTTACTGTAAAGGTCATGTGCTCCTGCTCAGGAAGTCAAGAATAAAACACTGATTAGGCATCATTAAGCCTCTGGATAATTAAGATAGAATCACAGACTCTTATCACACCTAATCACAGCTTCTGACAGCCAGGCATGCCAAGGTGAAATTACAGGCCGCTAATCACGCTGATGGTGTTCGCTGATTGGGTTGTACTTCCCCTTTGTTGACACTGAGGCCCGAATCCCACAAACTTTTCAATGTCGTAGATGGCTTTTCCGTGAGAAAACGTTCCCTGATTCGGAAAGCCGGGAAATACTGAGATGAAGCGGAGATGCTTTGGACTTTCCTGCTCATACAAATCAGGGGCACAGGTGGCTGTCTGTGGGTTTAATAAAGAAGCACCTGCGCATGTGTTGGAGCCGTGCGTGAACTGCTGACTGGGGTCCCAGCCTCAGGGTTGTTCCCGCTCTTCCCGGTGGGCTTGCGGGAGTGGTTTTAACAGCCCTCTTCACACCAGCACGTTCTTCCTTCTCCTCCATTTATCCTTTTCCTTTTCCTGCTGTGAGGTTTTGTCTTGCGATGCTTTGACTCCGGCGGAGGAGGATTTCCTCAGGGCTACTGTAGCTTCTTCCACTCACACGATTGGTCTTGGTAATCACTCAAGAGCTGTTTGGGTACAAAATGACGTGTTTGGCTTGCACGAAAGCGTCCTTCACATATTTTGGAGTGCAATCAGGATGGTTGCAAAAGCAAAAGACTCATATACAGTCAGTCAACACTGCAAATGTATTGTGGGCGGGGCTTAGCTGGAAGAGTAGTCACTGAAATGTTAAATGTTAATGTATGCTTTGTTTATCATTATACGATTGGTTGTCCAATGTAAATTCTGAGACCAGATGGAAGGTAAATCTGAGCCGCTCTGAGATAATCTGCTATTTCCTGTGCTTCATATGTCAGAGGTTATAGCCTGGATTGGTGTTTATTTAGATTAAATCTTGAACTTAGCTTGAACTAAAATGCCCGATACAAACATTGCAAAATTCAAAGAAGGAAAAGTGTCTCCTCTGCAGTGATATCGATATTTCTAATCTGTCAACTCTGGAAACAACTCAGTTTGAGACGTGCAGTAGCAGCAGATGTGGTCCCATTTGTCCTGACGCTGTGTCAAAAGGGGGGTCTCCACTGTTGGCCTCAACGGAACACTAAAGGCCGGCGAGGTGTGTGCTGCTGTCTCTCGGCATAATGGGCACGTGGGCAGCTGTTGTGGGCAGCTGTCCTGATTTGCGCACACAACCTGTATGGCTGAGCCTTCAATTACGCAGGGCACGTGGATGATGTCATGTTTCCAGCGTCCTGTAGACGTCTTTGCCGGCAGCCGGGCTGGGGTGTAGTGGCACCTGCCTGCATCACGACACGGCGTCAGCGGCCAGCGCGTGTTGTTGGTTGCGTTGAAGTGGTGGTGAAGTGCTGACATTGCCATGTTTTGCCAACAGCTGCGCAAGAGGGTGGCTGGAAAGTTCCAAAACACCCGGGGACTCTTATTAAGAGCCAACTATAATGTCAGGGTCTCTGGCTTCAGCCTAATGTCAACTGAAGGGTTACAGGTTTTAACTCTTTTTAACTTCTTTTTGTAATAATTTTTTTTTTTTTTTAAAGAAATTATATGCTCTGTTCACAACACAGAAATCAGTTGTGTACTGCTTTTGTAAAAACCCTTAGCAACAAAGCAATTTAAGGTCTTTGTTCTGTTAATTAGAATTTTCAGTTCTATAGATACAGTATTTCAAGCATTTGTTGTGCGTCTCCTGCTTGCTGCTGTTAGCAAAAGAAAAGGCCTTCTCAGCTTTTTTTTAATTGCAGCAGCAGGTGATTTCTCGACACGCTCAGATGCCCCGGATCCTTCATCAAAGGCTCCATTGATTGGCTGCACAGATTGGGGTGTAGAAATCAAATGCCCTGTAAAGAAGTGTTAAATTGCGCTGTTCAGCAGATTCGGGGACTAAAAGGAGCCATCTGTTAGCGCTGTAGCTAATTTCCTATTGCACTGGCCCAGATTGTTGATGCCATTAGAAGTGTAGATAGATCTGGTCCAAATTAGGCCGACAGGAAAAGAAGCGGTCTGGCAGGCTCTCTCTAAGAACAATAGGATTTAATATGTAAATGTTTCTTCAAAGGATTTTCATTTGTAAGTGCAGGACTCTGTCAGGTGACTTTTCAAGTGTGTCAGCAGTTTTTAAAACTCATTTTGCTGCCCAGTCCTGATTATCAGTAAACACAAATTGGCCTTTAAAAGAGGGTGATTTCATTGAATGTCTTGTCTCCCTGCTACATTGTTGGTGGGTACAATAATCTTTGGGTGTTTTGTAAATACCCAAGTATGAACAGCATGTTGGTGCAACATTTTGAGTGTGTTCTGACCCATTGTCCAACTAAATAAAGCTAATGAAGCTTTGATATTGCAAAGATCACTTACATTTTGTTAAAAAAAGATTTGCTGGGAATGACATTAGTCTGTCTGGGAACCAAAAACTGCCTCTGTCCGATTTTAGCAAAGTGGCAACTTGCCTAATGATTCTGAGTGAGGAGGCACTTTTCATTTTCCAGTCAAAATACAGCACTTTACCAAACACTGTCACAAAGACTAATGAAGGCCTGTGCACGGTCGAGATGGTGCTGCTGTGAGCCGCTGTCTGCTTCCAAGGCTGTGTTTATTCTACAAGAAGCACAGCAGAAAAGAGCCCCGTTCAGATTATTGTTTGGCAGGGCCTCAGTAAATAACCCATCGGGCTCAAACTGCCTATTATTTCAGACCAGACTTTATGTACACACACACACCAATCAGAGATTGATCTTGAAATATTAGGATGGCAAGTTGAGTGTTGGATCAGCAGAGAGGCGCTCCTGTGTGGGCATGTTGTTGGTACAGTCCAAAGCTTTACAACGAACTGTCACCCGAGACACAGTTGGGAAACCTTAACCACAGTCCATCAAATATTAAAGCCTATGGATGTTTTGACATGTATGAAGGGAAGACAGGGGCAGCATAAGGTTCTACACTCGAACATTTGGTTGTGAGAGCAGAAAGATCTCTGAGAAGTGTTTTTATTTTTCGAGGCAGCAGCACCACATGGGTTAAACCACTGCAGGGCCGAATTGATCCTTCACAGGATTTGTATCAATGGTGGGAACGCCGCATGCCACTGCGAGATGTCCGGGCCTCTTAGTCACACAGCTCCAGACTCAATAGTGTATTGTCTCTGCCCTAGAGTGGAACCTCAAACCTATAAGTCAAAGGTGTGGGCCCAGAGCTGAGGTCATCTCGGCAGGAGAGCCGTCCAGGCGCTGCACTGTCATGGCCAGGGAACAGTTCCTGACTCCTGTTCCCTCACTGTAAATCCTCCCAGACAAGTTGGCCTGCTGCACCGGTGATAAAGGCAACAATGCCTGAGCCCAGCATGAGTTTACATCCAATACAAATGACATTTCAATTTGTTTGTTCAGTAGCTAAAAGAGTTCATTTTTCTTCTTGATTTCTACTCTTGAAACATTTTTTTATTGCTGTTATTATAAGCTGTGATGTTAAATAGAGCCCACTTCTTTATTCTTTGTTTTTTCATTCCTTAAATAATTTAATAAACAACTAGTTTACTATAGCAGTGTTTAGCATTAATAAAGATTACAAAGGTTGCGAGAGGAAAAATATATCACGAACCGGCTGGTTTCAGATCTCCATTTAAAAACGCGAGTTCCCGGCTGATCTATGAGTGACACCACGTGTTTGCTATAAACATCAACGATCTCCCCCGCTGTGCAGTTACCAGCTGCCTTTATCTACATCTAAAATAAACACAAGAAACAGGAGAGAGCCGTAGATCACAGGCGTATAACACGCTCGGAGCGCGCCGATGCGTCAAGACGCGCAGTCAGCGATAAAAAAAAGAGGCTTCTTGCAACAAAACCATTATTTATCCTTCATAATATATATAATGTTGCAAATGAATCATTGAAACGGAATCATTCATTTCCCTGTATATCTTTTAGCGAGGTTTTGTCGAAGGCATTAAATGGTAGTGGGCGGTGTCTTCTGGCCGCGTCTGGATATATAAACTGGGAGGGAGGAGAAACATCCCTTACTGGGAGTCACTATGCGCTGATGCTCCGCCACATGCCCGCATCACTGTTGGCAACAAGAGCCTCGCATCAGCACAGCAGTCTCAAACAGCATCTGACCGCCACAATGGATGGACAACAGAAAGACCGCAGACAGACTCACTTGTGGATATTGACGTTAATGACATTTGTCTAACCACCACAGCACTGGATAACTCGGTCTCCCATCAACTTTTTTATTCTGGATACGGATTTCGGAGTTGGATCTTGTCCCACAGGATTTGGAAGAAGGATTATATTTATTCACGTCGCATTATTTGTCATTATTCCGATTTCGCCTCTTGGAATAGGAGCTTTTGATGGCGGACTAACACGTTTTTTTTAAGGATACGCACATCAAACTCTAAAGGATGGCCGTTTGGTTTACCACTGTCTTTGCAATACTCATGACGATATTCACTCAGGTATTATTTATTCTGTTGTGAAACGATTATTTTAGGAGGCCAAAATAAAGAGCTGGGCTCATTGTTTGTCTCTCCGTAGGTTCTGGGATCAGGTGTATTCGAGATAGAGCTGCAGGAGTTTCAGAATACTCAAGGTCTGCTGGAGAATGGAGGCAACTGCAGCGCGACTGGCTGCAGGACTTATTTCACGGTGTGCTTGAAGAACTTCCAGGCAGAGGTGTCTCCTGGAAACTGTATATTTGGCAACGTCACCACACCAGTTCTGGGCACCGATTCATTCACCATCCAGCAGGACGCCAGGCTGCGTCTGCCGCTCAGCTTCACCTGGCCGGTAAGAGCACCTGTTCTGCTGTCCGAAGAAAGAAAATGTGCTCGTCAAAGTGTTTTAACGCCTTTTATTCATGAGTTGACGCGTTAAAACCAGTTTTCTACGTTAAAACATCTCCATCCCAAGCGATTTGATAAAACGCTTTCAACAGATTATTTTTATTTTTTATGTTTATTTGCTCAATTATCTCCACAGGGCTCTTTCTCCTTGCTGATCGACGCCTGGTACTCTCCTGCTGAGGACCAACCTGGAGGTGAGCAGACGCGCACTATTCTCGTTACCGCTAGGGGGACACATTTCACACACAGCGGCGTTGATTTAAAAACGTTTCACCGTTTACCCTCACAGTCAACGTGCTGCAAGACGCATGCGGCTTCCCGTGTTTCCTTGTTTGTTATGATGCCTTAAGTCACACGACAATTCCTTACAATCACATCTCCCCAGCACAATCGCGCTTCCCTTGTTTTATTTTTGGCATGCATGGGAAAGTGCACAGGCTCGAGTGAGAACACCAAGCCTTGCCAAAAGTCCCATGACAGCCCCTTCCTGGATTTTACACCTTTTTTGTTGGGTCCTTCATAACAGGGTCATAATGGCCGCGTGTGAAAGGAAAAGGAAATTTATATGCATTGTGTATTGTCACACAAATCATTTAATGGAATAATTGTAGCATTTATCAAACAACACAAGGTCGTAAGAATATTTCTCTCTCTCTTTTCCCTACAGATACCACCAACCCTGAATTCTTGATTAGTTCTTTTGCCATCCAAAAACAGTTGGGAATAGGGCATGAGTGGTCCCAGGATGTCCAGAGCAGGAAGCAGACGGAGCTAAGGTACTCATACCGGTTCATCTGCAATGACAATTACTACGGGGACACTTGTTCCAAAATTTGCACTCCAAGAGACGACCATTTTGGCCACTACACCTGCAAGCCTGGCGGGCAAATAGCCTGTCTACCGGGATGGAAGGGAGAATACTGCCAAGAACGTAAGCAAGAGTAAAGACACCATATGGATACACATTATTGTTTATGGTTAAGGGTCAGAAGGGTGATTTTTTTCTAAAATTAGTTTCATAGTGATATTAGATGTAGTTTATCTGAATGTAATTATATATAACTCTGAAGCTATTCAAAAGTTTATTTAAAAGAACTTTTCTCTCAGAATTGTCTTCTCACAGTCCTCTTCGTCCTATTGTCGACGAAGGAATATAAAATATTGTGTGTTTATTTCTGTTAAATCGTCCTAAAAATGCTTTGAGTCTTGAGTTGAGGCGGCCAAAATTTTGACCTTTTAGTAGACTAAACTGATGCCTGTTTTAATTAATAAATAGAATCCGGCAGAGTGAGGCAGATGACGTCATGTCGCGTTTGCCCTCTCGTGTCAGAATTACCTGTTACACGATCGCGCGTGGGCGTTGCGTCCGTTGCTCAGGTGAAATCCGACGACAGGTAGAAGACTCGGTTGCACTTTCTCTGCGGGCGCGCGTGGCTTTAATCCAGGGCGGTGGTCGCCCAGCAGCGCGCGCCGAGGTTAATCGCGGCATTATCGTCCGCCTCGCGCCAGTAAATTGCGGTCGCTATTGTTGGAGGCGCGCGGGGCAGCAGCTGCAAACGGGGTTCGAACTGCCCGCTGACAACAATGGGGCAGCTGTCCTGCTTTTTTCCTCGCTCTCTCCCAGAGAACAAGCATCTGCTACACAGTGAGCAGCCGTTAAACTCCATAAAACCATTTTAACATCGACGTCACACTCACAGGGAGCCCGCGTTTTTATAACTGTTTAATTTTGATTTATTCATTTATTGAATTGGGGCAATGCAGAGTAATCAACATCGGTGCACTGGGCATTCCTGTAAATGCACAGGAAACCAAAATTTCAGGCAGGTTTGACACAAAAGACTCAAAACATCACAACCAAAACTCACACAATAGAAACAATATCAAAGCAACAATATTATAACAAAACATTTGGATACACAATTATAACATCAATGGAGCCAGAATGCCAGGAACAGGCATCAGATTAAGAACAGTTTACTGGCAGCCACATTGGCACAAAGATCAAGGTAAACATCGGTAGACAACTTCCGGTCCACAAAAGAAGGAACTTGTCTCTGAATAACTATCAGTTGCGATCATAATGCACTATCCACCCTTTAATTTAGTGCTAAAGTTTGGAGTAAATAAAGAGTTGATCATTTTTATATAATTATCTCTTTTTCTATTTCACAGCTGTCTGTCTTGAAGGGTGCAATGAAAGGAATGGGAACTGCACATTACCTGGGGAATGCAAGTGTGTATTTATTCTTTCTTTTTTAATAAAAAAAAAAAGTTTATTTACCCAGACCCACTGCTTCATCTTGTTGAATTGTAGGTAAAAAATTAACCTTTCACCACCTTTGTGTGAACAGATGCAGAGAAGGCTGGCAAGGTCTCTTTTGTGATGTGTGTAAACTCCATCCATCCTGTAAACATGGTACCTGTAATGAACCGTGGCAGTGCATATGCAAGGAGGGCTGGGGAGGCATCTACTGTAACCAAGGTGTGCAGTGCTGCCAAAATGAAATGTTTATAAAGGCCGTGACACTGCTGTAAGTACATATCAAGGTTTTTCTTGTTTGTGCTCAGATCTGAACTACTGCACACACCATAAACCCTGCGCCAACGGCGCCACGTGTATGAACACGGGCCAAGGCAGCTACACCTGTGCCTGTCTGCCGGGCTTCACCGGGGTTAACTGTGACTTGGAGGTCAGGGAGTGTGACAGCCAGCCCTGTCGCAATGGAGGCCACTGTCTGGTGAGTCCGGAAGGCCCTCTCTCGCCTTTCCCACAACACAGGCTTTCCTGTTTTTGTTTTTGCCGCGGTCTATCTGCGGCTCCAGGAGGATGCTATCGATTGTCAAGTCAGTAGATGACCCAGTTCACAGAGAGCGGAGTGTAAATAGAATTCAAGCTAAGGATAATGGGGTTCGTCGGGGCAGTTGCGAACAGGATATGATTGAACAAAAACATCTGATAGGGAGCTTTTTGATAAATGCTCTGTCTTTTCCCCCCCGTGAAGGACTCTGAGAACGGCTATACGTGCGAGTGCCCGCAAGCTTTTGAAGGAACACACTGCGAGCACAAGAAGCTAACCTGCGCGGACACACCCTGCTTCCATGGTGGCAAATGCAGAGAGACGGAAAACGACCATACGTACACGTGCGAGTGTCCAGCAGGCTACACTGGCCTGAACTGTGAGAGGAAAGTGGATAAATGTACCTCGCTGCAGTGCACTAATGGTAATAACTTATTTTCTCTTTCTGTGGAATGGTGACAAATATCTAGAGGATATTTGCTGTAATTCTTGTTATTCTTTGGCACAGGTGGCCATTGTGTGGTTCACGGCAACCAGCGGGTGTGCAGCTGTCGCTCAGGGTTTGCAGGTCCACGCTGTGAGATCAACATCAACGAATGCGCCAGCGACCCCTGTGCAAATGGCTCCACCTGCCAGGACCGCATAAACGACTACACCTGCATCTGTCCCCCGGGCTACACAGGACGCCACTGCGACAAGCCGGCGGATATCTGTGCCTCACAACCCTGCCTGAACGGTGGGACCTGCACTACCGGACCAAAAGGTCAACCTTCATGCATCTGCCCACCACATTTTAGTGGCCCCCAGTGCCAGACTTGCAGTGTGCCTTCACCCACAACCTCCAGCCCCAGTGTTGGCCATGGGTCCAATGACAAGCTGGACATGGCCGCCATCATTTTGGGGGTGGGCATGGTGGTTGTTCTGGTGCTTTTGTGCCTGGCGGGATTAATAATATGTCATGTCAGGAAGCGGAGGAAGACGGATCATGACTCAGAGACCATGAACAACTGCTCTAAGAGTGACTTTCAGAAAGAGAACCTCCTCTCCACCCTGGAGATCAAGAATAACAATAAAAAGGTTGCTTTGAAGGACTGTCCCGGCGACAAGTTGAATCACAAGCACATCAACCACTACCAGCTGGATTATAAGGCCTCCACAGGGTACAAGGACGAGCTGTCCTTTCTGGACAAAGATGAAAACTGTGAAAAATTAAGAGATAAAACGCATCTGTCGAGAATGTACAGGTGAGCGCGCTGGCTGGAGTTAAACACGCTTTGTTCTGGTTTTCGTGTTTGATAACGACACACTGTTTTTCCACCCTACAGTCAAAGACCAGAGTGTAGAATATCAACAATAAGTTCTCCCCGAGACTCGATGTACCAGTCTGTCTTTGTTATAGCAGAGGAGAAGAACGAATGCATTATTGCAACTGAGGTAAGAAGGTTTTTCCTGTTCAGGTACTGAACCCAAAACACACTTCTTTGTTTTCAAAGCATGATGGATCTTCCCTTTCTTTCTTTGTTCAGGTATAACAAACTGAGTATATTATTCGACTTTGGATTTCCAGTGGAGTGTTTACAAGTGTTGAGAGACTGGGATTATTTATGTGCAAGTTGCTGCTCTTGAAAACTTGACAACTGGACGGGGCTTCGTGCTTTTCGAATGGACTAAAACTACGAGAATGTAAAGACCGAACGGACGGTGGGAAGGGATGAGCACGGCTGACTGATGGAGGCTCCTTTTCTGGCCACTGGGAAGAGGACTGTGTTGATGTTCTCCTCTGCGTTCGACGAATCGCCAGCCTTTTCCGTTTCTGTGGCCTCTAATGTGCTATGCAAACGACATCAGCCTCGTGCTAAAATCACAAAAAGGGACAAAACTACTGAAAACGGTTCATTTTTGAAGGACGTTTAAGGGTTTCCACTTTGTGAATCCCTTTTCTATAAAGAATGTATGCAGCCTAGATCACAAAGCCTTATATATGTGTTTAAAACAAAATTGTGCCCAACCTTTTCGTGACCCCCCTTTGTTTCAAATGAAAGGAGCTGATCAAAGGTCAAAAGACACAATATGGCGCATGTTTATGCAAGTTTGCCCTTAAATCAAGACAAAGAAGTACATGAAGTGACTATCATACCAAGGACGCCTTCAGAGAAAATTACCAATAATGTTTTTTTGCAAGGTTAGCATTTCATTAGTAATTTAAAAATATGAAGCACTGTCTTTGTTTTATAAGATTATTTTGTATATAGTGTATATTTATATGTTCAGATTAGTATGAACGTCTGTTTTCGAGTCGATCCCCAGAAAAGGTGAATTTATTTTTAAAGTGATGTCTGTGTTTTGTCGTCTTTTTCTTTTGTCTTAAAAAAGAGAAATTGAATGCATATCTGGTACACTGTTTGTTGCTCTCAGAGTGTACATGTGGTCAAAAGGAGAAGCTAATTTAAACATTGAAATCATCCAGAACCCCAATTCGTGGCTTCCTATCTATAGATTGTCTTTTTTTTATGATTGTGTGTCATCTGTGTCAGTGTGATATCAGATCTGTGAGCTAGCAATCATTCAGTGGACAGTTGGAATTGGCAGCAATGGAAGGAATTAAACAAAAGCATAAATATATATATATTTATATATATTAAAAAGAGAAAACATCTGTAAGTGGACAATAAAGAGTTTTTGTGGTCACTACTGCAACTTATCCTGGATCTCTCATTGTGATCTCTGATGGTCTGTAATCTCCTATCAACTGTGGGGGGGGGATGAAGTGAGCTGAGAGGGTCTCGGGCATTTGGCATATGCTTACATGTATCATGGAGAAAATCTGCATATGCCTTTTATTGCTAACACCTAAGCACAGAAACAGTGGCCCCTTCAGCCAGTGGGGCTGCAGGGGTCGACTCTGGGAACAACAGCTGCCCTTTAAAATCAGCTTAAAACACGGTTCACCTTTGACGATTACCAGCACATTAAGACATGATTTTTTCCTGTGACAAAGATTGTTTTTCTTGCTGCCACTTGGGGGCAGTAGGTTTGGAAAGAAAATTAAAGGCCAAGCGTTTTTACCAGTTTAATTTAGAAATCATCACTTGTAGTGTACAGAGAGGTGACAGAACATCCAAGCTTATCGGTGCGGGACATTTAACAGCAGAACACAGACGTCTAATGAGATTAAGAGCAGAGCCTCAGCTATTTGTAGGTACTGTGATTATCACTGACTGTACAAAGCCGTAATTGTCTTTTTTAAAAATGGGAAAAAAGTAAAAGAAAAATAGAAGCTGGAGAGTACACTTGCCACGGGGCTTGTTGACAGTAATTTTCCTTTAATGGGAAAAAAAACTAACAAACAAAAACAAAAGGTTAATGCTGTTGCAACATTTCGGTTTCGGACTGGTTAATAATGTCCTCATAGATTTCAGATGATTCATCAAACCAAAGAGAACTCAACAACTTGTTTTTATTGTGCGTCAGCTTTGATATAAAGAAACAGTCAGCCACGCACCTCATGGGTTTACTGTCAGCAAGTCCCGCCCCTCCTGTCACGTGATTGGTCCGAAGCCTCCGTCTGTGACGCCATCTGAACAACAAATGCACGTGTTCCCGCAGAAGAGGAGCGGAGGGGCAGCTTCCACTCGCAACATCGGTCCATTTTTGCTGTTATAACTTACATTTATCGAGCAGGTTTGTATCATTATAGGTGCATTTAGCATTTTAAGCCGTTTATGTCTGTATTCAGGACTTTAAACGTCATGCAACTGTAGGGAGACTCCGCTGGGATGTATTGCGCAATCTCAACGCTACAGAGGAAATATAAGAGAAGTGCTTTTTGACACAAACCACACTGTCACTTTTTTATTTTGTGGTGGGTTTTTATTTATTTATTACCAAAATGGGCATTAAGCCTCAGGACAGTATGAAAGAAAAAGAAACTTTGTGGATATTTGGGTACGGCTCCTTGGTGTGGAAACCTGGTTTTGCATACAAAAGGAGCAAAGTGGGCCATATCACAGGTTACAAGAGGCGCTTCTGGCATGGAGATGAGTTCCATCGAGGTGATAAGATCAAGGTGAGAACTGCTTGTAAAAGCAAAGGATTCCCTGCTTCTAGATTATTCTGATTGAATCGTTTTTTTGTGTTTGAATGGGCTCGTGACATCTTATTCTCTATTTTCAGCCTGGAAGAGTGGCCACATTGGTGCAGGATCCAGAGGTAAGAGTCCTGATCTTAAAAAAACTCCTGGGGTGTTTTAATGCTTCAGATGAGCCATTTTAAAATAATTATCCAAGGAAAATAGTCTTTTTATTGTTACAAGACCAGATGTTAAAGCTGTTGGCACCTTGGCACTGATTGTTTTTACAGCCTTTGTGATTAAAAATAGATCTAAATAAATCAACCAGAAATATATTTTTATACCATATTATATTATTATTCGATAATTACTTAAAATAAAAGACAATTTGTAACTTGTCACAGTCTGACAATTGCTAATAACTCCTACATAGCATTTGTCCAATTATGACATGGTTAAAGTTTTCCATTAAATCCACCATATTTATTTCACTGGCAGGATATAAGATAAATAACTATTAACTCTGCTTCAGGTGACATCTTGTGTTTTTATTGACCTATAATTTGCTTCTTGGAATGGAAAGCAAACTTTACTAATTTTACAGTCCAAATGGAATTCTGGCTCTAGCCTCATATCTGTCATCCATTTGTTTTCCTGCAGGCCTGCACATGGGGAGTGGCATATGAGGTATCTAGCTCTGAAATTGAAGGCTCCCTCCAATACTTGCACACCAGAGAGGTTTTGCTGGGAGGATACATCATAACGAAGCTTCAGTTCTTCCCCAAAGAGAAGGACCAGGAGCCTCTTTTGGCCCTGGTCTACATTGCGACCTCTGACAACCCCATGTACCTGGGCCCGGCCTCGGATACGGACATTGCCAACCAGATCACCACCTGTAGGGGCAGCTCGGGCCACAATATCGAGTACCTTGTGCGTCTGGCAGAGTTCATGAGGCTCTGCTGTCCCGAGGTGGAAGACGAGCACCTCTTCTCCATCGAGGCCACCGTTCTGGGCATCATCAAGCTCTGCGATCAACTGCCGACCTGTCTGGACTTTTCTCAGCCTGCACCAAACTGAGGCTGGCCACAGGATGGATGGATGGACTGATAATGTATAAATGGATGACGGGATGGTAGATGGGCTCAGATTGAAGATTGTTTTTGTTCTATTTTTCAATAAAAACACATGTTTGTGGTACACTCTCTTCATAGTTTAATATACGTGATGAATATAACTCCTACACGTTCATGTGGAGAACGCTTAACTGCACAACCCACCCCTGTCCCCACAGTCCCACATCACGTGTCTGAGGAATGTATTTTCATTCAGGCATGCAGACGGTGCAGAGGACGCTGCTACAGCTGTCCGGATCACGCTTGGATCATTCACGTCCCTTTAAAATGCATCCAATACACGCAAAAAATCACATTTCCAATGAAAAACAAACGTTGTTGTTGGTACAAAAACTTTCTGAGATACTAAATCCCGCAGGTCAGGATGAATTCCACAGATTAGAACTCTTTGGGGGTATGTTCTCTGCTGCTGGCACTGTTTGAACTGGCAACTAGGCTAAAGCTAGAGAATATACAGTATATGCTTAGCTGTGGGCTGGACGGACTGTTGTTTTTCTTGCTCCTGCTGAGCTTCGACTGCTATAACATGTGCATGAAGCTGGTTAGATATTTGAAACCGGTTTCATCCAACTCTGGGCGGCATCAGCCACACATTTCTGTGGGCTGCTGAAGTGTTTTCCTCGAATGTAACCGAAAACTGGGTCAAAGGTTTGCACAAATGGTGGGGCGTAGAGTGAACCCGGAGCTCACATGTCCAGAACATGTACAGAGTCAGAAAGTCTCCGGATTAGATAACAGAATTAATTTTAGCTATTCCGTGCCAGATCACAAGAGAGGCTGTTTCACATGCGAAGACACAGAAAAAAAAACTGCCAGTGTTGTTACACCACTAACATGTGGAACAGGGGAACACCGGGATCAGAGATCATGGAAATTTTGTTTGCACTGAAACTGGTACATCGAGATTAAAGAGGCTGAGCTGGCGACTTCCTCGCAAACTTAAGCAAAGAGACTGCTGCTCTGCAAAAGGTGTAGCAGCCTTATGGAAATGTGCGCTTTTAAATATTAATGTGATGCTGCACAATGATTTACTGCTCACTAGAGTGACATTTATTACAGACACAATGGCAAAGACAAGTGAATCAATGAACGCGCCTCCATTACAGAGTTACGGCTCCTTAGAGGTCCACGGAAATGCAACCATCAGGTTGGAGGACACTGAAGAGCTTTGTCTCTCTGTACGTGTGTGTTTGTGTGTTGTGAAAATAATACGTGACCTCAGGTCTCCTCCTCAGTCTGTCCTCATGTTCTGAGCACACACCCATTCTGATAAACACAGTGACGATTGTACACTCCCGTCCCATTGAAACACATTTTTCCTACCACTTACCTGAGTGTTCTATGTGCCCAAACTCTGATTCGTGCAAACATCAGCGACTCCACCTGCATGCTAATGTGCACCTAATCTGAACCCCCGATCGCTGACCTCAGCCAACTCGGGGGAGGGCCAAAGGTCAGATGGAGCGCGTGTCGAAGAGAATGGAGTCCAGACATTATAGGGCGGCCACCCTGGAGGTCGTCTGGCCGAGGGTTGACTCAACCCTTGTTTCCTGTCAGTGGTCACCAGGGTGGGAGACCCATGGTGACAAGGTCCATCCATTAAAATACCCAATGGCTATTTTAGCCATTAACACACAGACATCAGCCCCTGGGCCCTTCCTACATTAACTCTACACATATTGTGGATGTGGAAGTGGGATTATTGCTCATCTTGTAAAATTACGCAGCATTCCTCCATCAGTCATCAGTTTACTGAGGCAAAACTGTTTCGTTTCTTTAAAGACACACAGAATCCTTTAATCCCCTCAGACTGGAAGCTGAGTCAAGTTTAACCAAGAGGAATCTCTCTGGGGTTTCTGCACTCCTGGCTCTTAATACATCTTTTGAAATGTTATTTCATGCACGTGACATCTGATGGTGCATTTGGGGTTTTCCACTGAGTGGAAACAAGGCATTTTGCATCTCTTCCATGTTGCTGTTTTTTTCAAACCTGTTCTGAGGTTTGACACAATTTTGAAACTGGGTTAAAGTTTAAAAAAGGATGAAACGAGAAAAATAATCTATAATGAGACCTGATGTATGTAGACAGAACCAGTTTTGTGCACAACAGGTGCATTAAGGTTGTGCTTCACCTGAAGCAAATGCAACTCTATTGTTACATCAAGGCAAATCAGATCATGTCATCTATATCAGCATTTTGTGATGACAAATGTTTAAAGTAAAATCCGGTTTCAGATTCCAGAAGGCCGGCAGCACAGATCAGTAAATGATAGTGGAGATGTGTGTCTCCAGCCTTACTTCTAACAGCGGCCCTGACTGTTTCCACTATTATGCCGATGCCATCGTGGCCTGAATCAAAAGGCCCTGGAGGCTTCCTGCCATTTTTCTCTGGAGTGTTTTCTCTCGGAGAGCCGGAAAGGCAGCTCTGTTTCCCACCCACTCGCAGAGGTCCTGCATCAATGCCACCTCGCAGCGCGACCGTCACAATGCACAATCACGCAGCTGCAGAGTCATTGTCAGGGACTTTGGGCTGCAATATCGATGCCCGCTCTTACCTTTCTGGGCCTCTTTTATCCGGAATAAATAAAGCCAAATTGCCTTTTGTTATTCTGTCTACTCGCTCACTGCCGAGTATTGAAATCAAACATTGCAGCAGCCTTCAGGCATCAACAGTCAACTTTACAAAGATCATCTTCCTCTTCCTGTGAGTGCAGAGCTGATAGCGCTAATATAATTAATATAATGACTTTTACTCAGTGTTGTGACATAAGTTGGAGTTGGAGTTTCTGCAATGGCTTCACATCTGAACACGTTGAAGCTGCCTGGGAGAATTTCAGACGTGTGTCACGCTCTTGACATATTAATGGCATTGAGTAGGGAAATTAAACCACACCTTAAAGAGCAGTTGAAATGGTGGCGGGTGGCGTTCAAGCAGCGCGTTGTTGACGCATTGCCATCTTCACAGTGACAGACTGATGTCTCCCTTTAGGTGTGACTCCAAATGTTTTCAAAGTCACAGGCTAACACTGGATCTCAAGCGAAACGATGCCGAGCTGCAAATAAAACTTTTCCACCACCCGAAATCCTGTCGCAATAATCAAGCCGTGAATCACGCCAGGATGACAAATCTCTGTACGACATACAGAAAATACACAATAGGGGCAGGAAAAAAACAGCACAGGTGTGCTTTTTGAAATAAGGCCATTTTATTTCATTTGTATTTCCATGATGGGGCTTTTTCTTTTTAGATAAAGTTAAAGGAATGAGAAAACCTTCATATTGTACCTTATATCTGCAAAAAATGTTGCACACTTTTCAATTTCACTTTTCTATTTTACAACCTTGCTCTTTTAATTATTCAAACCTTGTGGGGATCTGTTGTGTTTTTTTCCTTTCCCTGTCAGCGGATGATTGGTCATGTGCATTAGATCATGTCATTTATTATTTAATTGCGTTCCCATGATCTGATTCAGCCAGCAGATCAACTGAAGCCCCACAGAGCGCAGCTACGGACCCGCCCGGGACACAGAGGACACCCTGAGATGGTCTCAGGGGGTAAAGTGGGATTAGCCCACTGGTCCTGGACCCCTGCCAGGGTTTAATGGAGCAAGAGCAACTAGATGGGGATGCTCGCCGACCGACAAAAGCCCAAAAACACTTAGGCTTTACTTAAAATTGGGACATACTGACTTATGCTAAGCTGGTTCACATCCAAATGATACAAGGTTATCATATTAATTCAGATTAACTTCAAATGTGCTGATCCAACAAAGATATGCAGCGCGCATACATCCTGATTCACAGAAAGTGTCCAGACATCGTTTATGCTTTCCTGCAATTACTGGCTTCAAATCAGGAATGTGAACAACCAGAATCGGCTGTGAAGGTCTGGGCGAATTCCCACGAACAATTTAGCGCCTCGACCAAGAATGTGAGGAAGGCGCTTTGTTTGGTTGGGACGGTGTCCTCACATAGTCCTTTTTAACCAAATGCACCGTCGATACGGTTTTAGGGATTAAAAAACCGATTTGTGATGAGAATTCAGTCTGGACCTGCTCTGAAAGTGATAGGAGACACATTTGACCAATCCCTTTGGGCTTTTGTTTGACACTTATAAGTAAATATTAGCATGCTTACTTGCTACATAGTTAGCTGCTTTTCCATCTCCCACTGGTTTATTGAGCTTAATTACTGATGTGCAACAAAAAGCAGTAATAATTTTGACATTGTGCCTCAAATACTGCAAGTCATCCATGCACGCGGAACCATTTAATCCACCTAGATCTGTGTTTGGAATTGAATGAAAGCAAGATCTTTGTCTTTGATGTATGACTGCAGGCAGGAACACACAGATTATGCTGAGAATATGCGTGAAACGTGTGACCCCTGTGTGACCCTCAAGTCACACCTTGGAGTGAAGAACGAGAGGGATAGAGTGTTTTGATTATGTCCTGAGTGGTGCGGGGGTCTCAGATTGATGGGAGCCCCCACCCTCCTCTAATCCCTACCATTTAAAAGCCTCTGCTTAAAGGGACATTATGCAGAAAATGTTATGCAAATGGTTTGTTTATCACTTCATTTCCGTGTCAGCCACTTGTTTTCTGGCCCATCTACAGCGTGTAAAGCTTATCTCTGGCTTATAGCGTGGAACATAATCTTTTAACACATATCTGGCAGGGTTCTCTATTGTTGCTGCAAGGAAGTAAGACCCACAACGTTTTCAGGAATCACCGCAACAGTGACGGCGGCACGATGGGTATCAGATCGATTTCCCCCATCTGCATAAACGGAGGCGTCAGACAGTCAGCAGGCGTGATGTTTGATGTGTTCTCCTGAGCATACTGGGGGCTCACTTTAAGCTGGACAATGCTGAGACCCTGACTAAGCAGATTACCCCAATAAATCTATGTCAGGGGCATTTTTGAACAGAATGCAAACACGAAGCATTTTGGTATCTAATAATACACCGTCGAGCGTAGCGGGGGCCAGTCTTCAGTCCTGTCTGCTGTGATGGGTTGCGCAATCCGTGCAAGCACCTGCGTCCAAGCCTGTGGTGATAAAAGTGGCCATTGCAGGAAAGGCAGTCTTTGGAAATGTAGATATTTAAAAACCTTTTCCTGTGTTTGACATTTACCTTGGATTAAGGAACAGCATTGTAACACACAGCTGCCAGGGCTGCAGCACATGTGTGTGTGTGTGTGTGTGTGTGTGTGTGTGTGTGTGTGTGTGTGTGTGTGTGTGTGTGTGTGTGTGGTGTGTGTGTGTGTGTGACCAGATGTTGTCCTTTTACCAGAGGGAATAAACTCTGTCACCCACATTGCAGGTGGTGGGAAAAGGGGGGAGAGAAAGGTACAAGAGAACGAGTGAGAAACCACGACAAACAGGAACCAGAGACCTTACAACACAATGCTCCCAGAGTTTCCTGCAGGCTCACACAAATAAGGAACAACGCTGTTTAAAGCAGTTTTTCAGCCTCCCGACAATTCCCTGGTCTTAAATACTGGACCTCCCAGCTCACCCTGCACTGTTCCTGGGCCACACAGCCTAAAACCGAAGGAACATTTGTAGATTGCATCTTGATAATTATTGCTATTTTTAAGCACAACCCCCGAGCACTCTGCAACAGGTCAGGGGTCAGATGCAAGGAAATTAGAATAGCTGTGTGACGACTGTTTGCGGCCTTCATCATAAGACCTGTCACCTGCGCTCATCCTGTCCTCAAAGCAGAAAACCTTACAGCTGTTCAGCTGTTCCAAGGCTCCTGCTATTTTGGGGATCTTTGGTATTTTGGTGTCTTTTGATGTTGAAGAAACAATAAAGGGTCTGCTGCAGCTTATGAAGAGGTCATTCCATCCTTAAAGAGAAACACATGGCAGAGTCTTTGTCCACAGTGTGCTGAGATGAATGCACTCTCTCGACAGTCATGGTGATTTTCAGCGTGCTGGAGGAACGGCGGGACCTTTCTGAATGAACCGGGTCACCCTGAAAACGACAGGATGAAGCCTGCATGAAGTTTCTGCCATAAACTGCAGCGACGGACGGATGTAGCAATGCCCTCTCAGCTGTGGCCTTTGCCCTTTTAATGTGTGAGAAGAGGGCTCCCTTTAGGTCTGGTTTTAGATTATTATTAATATCTGTGGTTAAAGATAATGAAATGAGATCCCTCTTAAAAACAAAAACAGCGACTCCGTGTCTCATTGCTCAATCATTTACAGGACAAGCTGTCCCAGCAACAGAACATCTTGAAGAACAACAGTTTAAGGAATTCTCAAGGATAATTCTGGAGCAACAGCGCCACATTCAGTCTAATAACGGCATTACACCCACAGTCACCACTAGAGAGGAGAACGATGAAATTATTATTTAAAGTGGTTAAATACCTGTAATTTAATAGGATTGTAATGCATTTATTTAAATAAAAACCCACAGTGTTGCCGGGTCTCCTCGATGAGTAAATATATCGACATTTCTATGAAATCGTGAAAATATACAGTAAATTTAAATATACAGTCCTGAATGAGTGGGATGGCAGGACTCGGGGAGCGGCCTGCCTTCCATCCCTCCATCTAAATCTGCATCAAACGGAAGTAGCCGTCGCAGTCTGGGGACAGCTCTTCTCTGATTGGCCGCTTTTGTTCTTTTAAATCGAGGTGTCTTCTCGCCTTTATTGGCACCACATGGGGTTCCACGGGGGCGGACAGGAGATCTGTTACAGTAAAGCCCCACTCCAGCTTGGGTTTTGCAGCGGCAGAGATAATGGAGGAGTTTCATTAAATGCATAGATGATTAAGATGGCACAGGCCTGTCAGAGACGTGACAAGACTGGCAGACAGAGGGAAGAGCTGAGCTGCATGCTGGTGGGCGATGGAGCCGTGGGGAAGACCAGCATGGTCATCAGCTACATCTTTAATGGCTACAACAGCGACTACAGACAAACGGCTTTTGACGTTTTCACTGGTGAGAGACAAAGTTCCTGTTAAGCTACCGGAGGCTTGACTCAGCAGTGAAGGTTGTTTCTGCTTGACTTCCAGGTTTGGTCCATGTGAATGGAGTTCCCACTCGCATCAAGCTGATAGACTCTGCAGGACAGGTAGGAATTTCACACCACTTCAGGGTTTCCCGCTCCAGACCTTTTCCCTCTCAGTTTTGTTTTTGTTTGGTGTTGCAGGAGGAGTTTGGACATCTTCGTTCTCTGTGTTATGCCCACGTGGACGTCTTCATCCTGTGCTTCAGCCTGGTCAACCCCGTCTCCTTCCAGAACATTGCGTCCAAGTGGATCCTGCAGATCCGAGGCGGGAACCGGACTGCTCCGATCATCCTTGTTGGGACCCAGTCTGACCTTTGCCAAAATGTCGACATTCTGATTCTCCTGGCCCAACGCGGCACCAAACCGGTGACCGAAAGCCAGGCTAGAAGGCTGGCCCGCCGGATCAGAGCCAGTGACTACCTGGAGTGTTCAGCTCTGACGCAGCACAACCTCAAAGACGTGTTCGACTCTGCTGTTTCTGCTGCCATCAAGCGCAAAGAGGTTGGGAAAAACTGTAAGAAACTCAGCATGCTAAGGCGGTTGAAAGCTTTCTGGGGGGGTAAATTGCGTTTTCTCTGATGCTGGATCAGTGAGCTGCCTGTTTGGAGAGCATTTATGAAGCACTGAGCACTGTGACCAAAGCAGCAATTTATTCAATCAATTTCAGTGCTGCTTTTGGCAGGGAGTGAGCTTAAAAAACCTTCCCCCTCTCTTCTACCTCTTGTGTTATTTTTTCATTTTTCGTTGTTTTATATGTGTGTATGTCTTCTGTTTTATTAATAAATGTGCCACTGTGTAAAGCCAAAAAACAATCCTGGTGTTCTTTCTATCCCTGTTTTATATTGAATATATTGGAAAACAGGAGGGAAACTTAACAGTGTCAGTGGGAAATTGGAGGGAAAACAGTGAGACAAATGGTCACCTACTGTTACTTTGAAGAACTCATTTACAAAACAAAAGCTATTTAAATCCAGCCTCAGCTTTATAAGACAAACTACAAAATTGGTCCAGTGGTTAGCTTAGAATCAATCGCTTACATTAAACTTTATTACAAAATTTGCAAATCGATCAATTGGGGGATGAAAGTAGGTTAAATTAATGTCTGTCCAAAAATGCTATAGACTATAAAATACAGTATATACTGGTATAAGCGAAACCCATCTGATCTATAAGATATACTGTTTGTTTGATTGTTTTAATCTCAACCTTTTCACAAATAGGTTATTACATCTCTTTTCATATGATTCGGGGGTTTGTTTTGGAACTAGCAAAAGTAAATTATTGACTTCAATCTGTCTGCTGGAAATCTAATTTAATCACAAAATGCATCGAAAATCCAAATGTTATTTCCAATCATGATTAGTACATATAAAAAAAGATGCAAACACCAAATGAAAACAAGTGGGAGCCACTGGGGCCGATGTAAAAAAAAATGCCGCGAAGGACTACATTTCCCGACATGCATCATCTCCGTTCCCTCCTCTGACCCTGTGACTGAAAATAATCTGATCAGCTGATCCGACCTGGCAACAAAATAACGTCGCTACAGAAATCTGTCAGGGAGGGGGACTGAAGAACAAAACAATGACACTGCTCGGAGGGATTTAAAAAGTGACACTTTAAAAAGACTTTTGTATACTCGGAATATCGCGGATTCCCCTTCGTTTTGACGTAAAAGACATCCGAGCTTTTCGACACCGAATGCTGTTGTTTTTTTTAATGTTATTTTAGTGTTGACAGACTGGAAGCTAGCTAGCTGCTCGTGAGGACGGCTGTGTAATATCATTCAAAGACACAGACGTTGCAGCTTTTCTTAATAGGATCTTAGTGAAATTGTGTGTTTTGCACCAAGAAGCCGTAAAGCGTGTATTATTTCATTGTTTATTCACCGATTTCTTCTTGCCTGCGAGCTACCGAGGGTCACTGAGCTAGCTAGCTAGCCTGTTGTTAGCGTCAACATTTGCACATTCATCTTTCCAGGGAGTGTTCTTTGTCTCGGCTGGTGAAAGCTAACACATTTTCCTCTCATCATTTCCTTCGCCTACATCAGTTAATTTATACGTGTAGCTGCAGGTTGGTGCTAACTTTGTTCGTGAACAGGATAACTGGTGGTAAAAGGATATCCAGTGTTACTCTGAAAAGACGACTGCTTCGGCTCCGTTGCCTTATTATTAATTGCACTAAACAACCTTATTAAATATCATTTACATTTTTTAAAAACCAGTGTTGTCCGTTCGTTTCTATTCAGCATTGGTACTATGCACTTGTTTTAGTCGTATTGTGCTCAGTATTCCCTCTTGTTTTACTTTTTTTTTCATTTAACTGCTGTCATAATTAACTGGTGCTGTTGTCAAAAAGTGTTACAGTGACACTTGCTCTGTATTTAGGTGTATTTAAGAAACGATGAGTGGGCATGGCTCATGTTCAGAAAAGGGAGTCAACACTAGTCTGATATGTCAAGAGAGTTATGCTTGTGGTGGGTCTGAGGAGGCTGCATTTGAGTGTGATGACTGCAGGAGCTTGCAGTGCATTCGTTGCGAGCTTGAGCTGCACAGTCAAGAGCATCTGAAGAACCACGAGCGGGTCCAGATCGGTCCTGGTCACATCCCTTACTGCGACAACTGCAAAGGAGGAAATAATGGCGAGAATGGCAAACGCCACAGGTCTGTGGTCCGCTGCCAGAACTGCAAGGTTAACTTGTGTCAAGACTGTCAGAAACGCACGCACAGCGGTGGCAATAAGAAGAAACACCAGCTCACATCTTATCCTCCCTCTTCCAAACCGGCTGTGGTCAACCCTGTCCAGGCACCTGTCCTGCAGCCTGTTCAAATGGCCGATGAGATGAAAGCCCAGAGGGCAAAGCTGCTGGAAAAGATCTCCAGTTTTCTTCTGGTTGATGAGAATGAGGAAATGCAGGTGAGTTGTGCAAAACCGTTGAATTTCCCTCTTCTTCCGATTGCATGCCTGCTTGTTGCACCATCGTTGAAACCTGTCTTCCTTTTAAAGGTTAAAGACGAAACATCATTTCTAAAACTCCTGAACTGCAACCCTGACCAGCTGCTGAAGGTGGTGTCCATCTTTGGCAATACAGGAGAGGGCAAATCCCACACGCTGAACCACACCTTCTTTATGGGGAGGGAAGTTTTCAAGACCTCTCCCACACAAGAGTCCTGCACGGTGGGTGTGTGGGCAGCGTTTGACCCCATCCACAAGCTGGTGGTCATCGACACAGAGGGGCTGCTTGGAAACAGCTCCAAACAGGGCCAGAGGACTCGACTCTTGCTCAAAGTGCTTGCGGTCTCGGACCTCATCATCTACCGCACCCACGCCGACCGACTCCACGATGATCTCTTCAAGTTCCTCGGCGATGCTTCGGACGCTTACTTAAAGCACTTCACCAAGGAGCTGAAGGCCACGACGGCCCGCTGTGGCCTGGACGTCCCACTGTCCACCCTGGGTCCCGCCGTGGTCATCTTCCACGAGACAGTCCACACCAAGCTGCTCGGTTCAGGTAAAACGCCAGCGTATATTAGGGGTCAACTCAAGGCCGTCATCTGTTTTGGGACTTTGAATCTGTTGTTTGTGATTCCTAAAGTTGTGACCACTCTCGTTTCAGACAAGTCTTCTGAGTCCGTTGATCGGCTGCTGTTGGAGCGCTTCAAGAAGCTCTCCCGTTTCCCAGAAGCCTTCAGCTCCGTCCAGTACTTGGGCACGCAGACTCTCAGCCCGCCTACCGACTTCGGCGGACTCCAGAACAAACTGGAGCAGCTGTTGGACAACAACGCCACCCGCTCCCCGCGCACCCCCGTGGTCATCTACAAAGCCCTACAGGTAGATCTACGCACAGTCAGATGTTTTTATTTACTTCCTCAGCACCTTTGTCCAACTAATTTGGTCCCGTCTGCGATTTCTCTGCAGGCGCTGAGCGAGCGCTTCAACGGAGAAATCACCGGCGAACTGGCGGCCAACAGCTGCTTCTTTCCCGACGAGTACTTCACCTGCTCCAGCCTGTGCCTCAGCTGTGGGTGAGTACCTTTACACGCACGCTCCTGATTTGTTATGGGAGATATTCTGAACCTTGTGCACTTTCCTCCCAGATCTGGCTGCAGAAATAGCATGAACCATGCAGGAGAAGGACTGAGCCACGAGGCGAAGCACCGCTGCCGCTACACCGTCCAGTACGATAACCGAGTGTACACCTGCAAGGTAAGCTGTGGGGTCTGTCTGCGTCCTGCTGACCTTTGTTCCACGTGGAAGAGAGGTCACGTCTTTATGTTCTACCTCACTTCAGGCCTGCTATGAGGGAGGAAAGGAGGTCATAGTGGTCCCGAAGACCTCGGCTTCCTCAGACTCTCCATGGCTGGGCCTCGCTAAATACGCCTGGTCCGGGTACGTCGCAGTGACCTTCAGGGTCGTTTTGAAATGGCCCAAAGTTCTTGTTTTAGTCAAAACTTCTGTCTGCACAGGTATGTCATCGAATGTCCCAATTGTGGAGTGATTTACCGAAGCCGTCAGTACTGGTACGGGAACCAGGATCCTGTGGACACGGTGGTCCGAACTGAGATCAAGCACGTGTGGCCGGGGGTAAGAAACCTGCAGCTTAACCATCTAATCGTGGCCACGGGTGACTCTCTTCTTTGCTCCTGCAGTCGGACGGCTTTTTAAAGGACAACAGTAATGCGGCGCAGCGTCTTCTGGATGGAGTAAACCTTGTGGCCCAGTCCGTGTCGGAGCTCAGCGTCAAGCCTGCCAAGGCTGTCACGTCTTGGCTGACAGACCAGATTGCCCCGGCCTACTGGAAACCCAACTCCCTCATCTCGGTGAGTGACACGCGCAGCCCCACCCGCCTGCCACCCGCCTCCTACAGCCAAGTCAACACTTTCCTGACCTCAGACATGTTTACTGGCTGGCTCGCCACAGCTCTTACGCAATCTTACGTGCGCAGGTCACAAGATAAAAGGCTTCAATAGCTCTGGGTTGATGGTCAGCAATGCGTTATGATGCCGTTTGTCGTTTTGTGTCCAAGGTGTGCCATAAATGTCACACAGTCTTCCAGGACAACGACACCAAACATCATTGCCGTGCCTGCGGGGAGGGCTTCTGCGATGGCTGCTCTTCCAAATCCGCGCCTGTGCCCGAGAGAGGCTGGGGTCTTGGCCCTGTCAGAGTGTGTGACGTCTGCTTCGAGCAGAGAGCCGCGTACGCAGGTACACTCATTTTGTAATGTCAGATGTCACAGTGTGTAAATATTTTCCTTTGGATCCCCTTTTAACCTTTGGTGGAAGTCGGCTAAAGAAAAGACCTTTTTTGCAGAGCTACTGAAGGAGGAGCTGGAAGAAGAAGAAGGTGGAACCCTCGCCAGGAAGGTTGGAGAAGCAGTCACCAACACCATAGGGGTTGTAGTCACTGCTATTGACATCCCACTTGGTGAGTGTTTCCAAAAACAAGACCTATAAACGAACCTTATGTAATGGAAATACATGACCCAGTAAAACGAGTAAATGGAGTCGACGCCCCCTAGTGGTGGATATATAGAATGGACCACACACGCTGCTGTAAACCAACACTCTTTAATTTAATTTATCCTGGAAAAATAGCTTCTTATGAGATGTCTGGGGTTAATTTTATCAGAGCAATAAAATAAATTGCAAGTTCAAGTACTCAAACTGGGTTGGAAAAACATATTTACAAATACATATTTTCTGCTGTAACGTGTAATTTCCCCGATGTGGGATCAATAAAGTTTTTTATCCTTATCCTTTAGATGTGTGCTTACTAATAGATCTACCTCCACCTTGAAACAACAAAGAAAATTCTATTATTTGTATATTATTTTAACAGATTTGGAGGTTAGCAATTTTCTTAGTTTTCATAGATTAGCTCTAAGCCATCAGACAGGAAGTGAAATTACACGTATTTCCTGAAATGTGGAGCTGCTCCTTGAAATGTGTGACCTGTTAACTGAGAAACAAGTGCAGTAAATGTTAGCTCAGTGTATTTATGCCTCTCTACGCGTCCCTCGTAGGCCTAGTGAAAGACGCCGCCCGTCCTGCCTACTGGGTGCCCGACCAGGATATCCTGTCCTGCCACAACTGCCGTCGTGAGTTCACTGCCAAGCTGTCCAAGCACCACTGCCGCGCCTGTGGCCAAGGAGTGTGCGACGACTGCTCGCCGGAGCGTCGGGCCGTGCCCTCGCGGGGCTGGGACCACCCCGTGCGCGTGTGCGCGAGCTGCAACCAGAAACCGGGGGAACTTTAACACGGACCGTCTCCCCCCTGCAGAGCTCGGAGAGAACCACCTGCTCGGTCAGCTCGCAGTCTGTCACTGCTTTACCTCCGTTCCTCTCATGGCTCTGTCTCGTCTGCTAAAGGAAGCTTTTTGGGCATAAACACAGTAGCCGTTTGGGAGGATTTCAGCGTTCCTGTGGCCTTTATAGAGCAGCCAGAACATGAGTTAACGTGACTGAGTGTCAAATCTGCATTTTCACTCTGGTTAATCACAGAATATTTAGATTCCTATTAACACAGATCCTTAATTTTATGTTACATAAAGCTGTTGAGCTATTTTTCTACTATCTAAAAAATATTTAAAGAATATTAGTTGGGAGGGTAGCTGTGTTTAGGTTGTAGTATTTCTCATTTTGAAGCGTTGTTTTCCTCATGTGACAAGGAGATATTTTATATCTGTGCAGGTATGACAGCAGCTCCCATTGCATGCTGTGTTGTGACGTTTTAGGTTTTTGCACTAAGCCTTTTTTCAGCTGTTCTAGGCTGTTGCTTACGCCCATGGCTAAAATCCAGATATTCCACTGATCAAACTGTCTGTCGCATATTGAGCTGAAGCAAACAGGAAGTGGCGTCGGTGGAAATCTGTGGTGCCAAAAATCATTCAGGGTTAGGGTTTGACGTAGAATCACGTTGGAGGAGCGGGAGCTTTTAAACGTTGAGAGTCATTTATGTATTGATGATAAAACAAATATATACCTACTTAATAGCGCTCCTGCATGCATGACAGTCTGATTAATCCATGGCCTTTTGCTGCTCAGAGGAGCGTTCCTGAACAAACCCGGACCACCCCTTTCTACCCCAGCAGCGTCTTTCCACGCACGCATGTACCATGAAAGTGTGCTTCTCTCCCTGAACGCATTTGTTTTAATTGCTTTATAAATATTTGCATTCGCTGCCTACTTCATTAGCACTGAATGAATAATGCTGAGACCAGTTTTGATGCCTGAAGGTGGCCAAACAGGATCAGGACTTCTGACAAAGGTCAACACATCAAACTGTGTCTGTAATTGACACATGTACGTGTTCCTGTTTTGACATGAGTTACTGTATGACTATTTATATTCTTTGTAGTGACTGTACAGGAATCGTCCTTGCATCCCATATTGTGTACGCCTTAAACTCTCTCTTGTTTTTGTTTTTTTAAAAATCAAAATTCGATGCTCAAATGCGGCAGTGAGGAAAATATTGATCCGCTCACGGTGAATCAGAGCTTTGACCTGTCTTGATTTGACCGTTTTTTTTAATATTGTTGGGGTTTTTTTGTTTTTTTGAGTAAGTGTTCCGGCCACCACATCTGGATGTCGTACAAAGCACAAGGGGATGCCTTCAACACACGCGCCTGTGCGTTATCGTGAACCCTGACCGCAGAAGGGGGGGTGGGGGTCTTTGTCGATTGTAATCCGTGTAGATAAAATGAGTTCTCGCCGTGCTCCTGTGGAAGTTCTCGATGGCTGGTGTCGAGGTGTTGTGCTTGCCTTGTTTCCAAATACAGTAGGTTTTATCTGTGTTATGAGTGTTACATCACCACGCACGCCCTTCTCAGGGGGCCCCCTGACGTTGCACGGTATAGAGTAGAAACACCACGATAGATTGTTGACTCTAATGCAGTCATTTTCTTCAACTATCCTTTTATAAATAAAGCAGGATCGGTCCGTTACAGAGCTAACACGGCGTGACAATGTGTGGATTTTTGCTGAACTGATGGAATCCTTGTGTAATAATAAAGTTGCATCAGCTGCCATTAGTCAACAACACCATGTAGAACTGCCTCCATGTCTTCAGTGTGTGTTTGTGTGCTTAACTCCCTGTATGCAACCGCTTATTTGTACTGTATGTGGGAGGAACAGATCTTGTGCACAGCCAGCCTTCCATTCCTCTCCAGCACTGCAGATTCAGCTAAACTGAGGGGAGGAAAAAATATATCTGGTGCTTTATCGATGACGATAAATGATTTATAATTATCCTAATAAATGATTAAACACAAGCCTCCATGTGGACACTGTGTAGGTTTTGTCCTCTGGCGCTGCTGAGCGGAAGCGCACCTCAGGTGCCTCAGAGTGCCACTCAGGTTCTCCTCAAGAGTCTGTTATTCTGTTACAATAGGAATACAAGGGAAAACCCTTTAAAATAATTTTGACAGTTTACCCCAGGAGGCCACGCCCCTTCCACCTCTCCCGCAACGCTATTGGCTGGTGGAATTCAGCCCGAGCTCTGATTGGTCCGCCGCCGTAGGTTTCCCTCAGAACTGCAAGACGCCGATATTGCGTTACATTGTAGCAAAATGGCGGCTGCCATTCAGAATCCACTAAAAGCGTAAGTAATTTACACATTTAGGAAATTTCTGATGAATTAATTTGGTGCAAACTGGTAGGATAACAACCGCCTGCCCGCGCATGCCATTTCCGGCCGTGTGCATACGCCGGATCAAACTGTCTGAATTCATTTTGTCTACTTCTTGCATGGCAAAGTAGCCTCGTATACTTCTTTTATCCCGCAAAGATTCTTAACGTTAAATCCTTAATGTGTGCCTGACATTTTCACCGCATGCGGAAGAGCTGTTCCACCGCGCCGCTGCACTCCGCGCACGGCAGAATGTCGCCTTTCCTGGCATGTTAATTTATTTAAAAAAAATAAAAAAAACTGTCGACAACGTGCCTCCACGCAGCTCCGAAGAACTCAAAGCCGATTTTGTTCGTGCTGGCGGACGGAATATCATCGGCCGAGCCGGTGAAAGTCGACCGTAGTTGGCGTGAATTGCCGACATGTCAACTTTGGCTCCGCCGAGCGCAGACGTGGTCAGGACCCGGTAACGCAGACGGAGGCAGAGAAAGGCGTTTTTGCGTGCACGAAATGGACTGAAGTGGCGATTGGAGCCGGTTTTTGTCCGAGAGTCCGAACAAAGCTCGTTTTTATCGCCTAACTTCAAAGAACCGCTCCACCTTTTTCTCCGTTTGGCCCCTCTTTGTTCTGCCGCTTCACCTTCCGCTCAACTCGCGCACAGATGAACCCACATTTTTGGTTGCTTTTTATTCTCCCGGCGCTCAATTCAACCGGGTGATGGTGTGGCGATCAGCCGGAGGCGACATTTAGCATCCAGCTTATGTCGGTAGGTGCCGAGAGCATCGTGGCCGGGCTGGGACTGTGGAGGTAGGGGCAGGCGTTCCGCTGTACCTTTAAGTGGAGGAGTGCTGGAGATTAGCCTGGTCCAGGATCCGGGGCCCATCTGTCAGAGAGATGCTCCGACAGGGAGGGAAGTGTTGGCCACAACCAGTAGAACCATCTGCTCCTCCACAGAGGTACCTTTGCTTGCACCTCGGTGGACTTTCACACGCAAGGCTTCGGACACTTGCACTTCACCCACACTGTTGATGTTGTTGTGACACTGTTGCTGCCTGCAGGAGTGGTGGGTGCAGAATAAAAACACACCTCCTTTTCTTGCCTTTGAAACTCTATTTTTCCTCTCCAGCGGTCCAGATATGCATGGCTCCTGCAGGAGGCTCTGCATGGTGGATGAATGCTAATTTTGTTTGTGTTTGTGTGTTTGTGGCATGAGTGCAGTTTAGCCGCCTTCCACAGGGGATTTCCTAATACAATCACAGCCTGAGCAGCACAGCACAGCACTTGATGTTAAAGTGCACGCCATAAATGCTTAATGAACAATCCGCTCCCTTGCAGCTCCCGCTCTTTTGCCGGTTTGACGCCGATCTTTGGTTTGAAATCGTCGGCCATTGCTGGGATGTTTATTTCATTGTACCTTTTATGGGACCCCTTCCCATCCCCAGGTCGAAACGAGCCGAAGTTTCCGTCTGATCTGGTGCCCGTTTAAGCATTCTGATGTGGAATGTCTCCTTGTCGTAAATTGTGCTTAATGAAGTGTGTCAGAATGCTATAATAAGCCTCTGTCTTGGGTTTCTGACTCCATTTCACACGTTTGTCAGATTATAATTAGTCACACTCGGCACTAATTGGTTGGTGCTCTCGTGGACCAGTTTGACCTTCTTTTCTTTTTTTCTTTTTTTTCTGTCTTTGAATTAAGGTGATTCACTTGAGGGAAATGAAAGTGGTTTGACTTTGGCGGTGGAGGATGGAGCACGCCAGCGTGTCTGTGCGTGAGGCCCGTCCTGTCCCTCTTGTGAGCCCAGGCAGACAGTAATCTCTAGAATCTCATGATTAAATGGGCTCTGGAATATTTGATTAATCAAGGAGCTCATAAATCTGCTCATTAAAGGCGTAGCCCAGCTGGTGGTGGTGGTTTGACACGTCTTCTAGGCACAGCTGTGCTGATGTTACATCGGCGAGATGTTTGGACTGATTCAGGAGAGTTTGTTTGTACTCTCACCCCGACTGTTGCTGATTGGTGTTGTCAGGGTTGTTGTCAGGTTGCAACCCCCCTCCCCAGTGCTCTCTTATGTGGTAGCTCTGGCTTCCTGTGAAGCATCTGTGCGCCTGCAGGTCTGAGCACACCCCCAAACCAGTTGTCGTTGCAGGTTTTTCACTGTTCGGTCATGCATGTCGGCGCCCTGTGCCCTGTGAGTTTCGCTGTAGCTGGTGAAGTTTCAAACTCTAAACGTACGTCAAGTCTACCGTGGAGCTTATCATTATTTATCAGTTGGCCACGGGGCTGTAAGAAACACGCCAGCGTTGCATTGAATAATCCAGACGTTGTCTTCACCACCTCACCACCACCCCCCGCCCAGTAGCAGCTGAACACATGAAAGTTGACGTTTACGTCATTAATCTGTCCTTTGTCACCAGCGTAAAAGTGACTAAATACCGCAAGTGCTTGTGAAACCGAGGGGAGGGGGTGGGGGGGCCGCAAAGATGCCATTTAGAAAGTGTTTTGCATATGAAACAAATCGCTGCGGTAAGGCTGAGGGTGTTGATATGCCAACAGTGCTACAAGTGTCCTGAAGTCAAGTAAAGGATAATAAATCTCCCATTTCAGCAGCATATAAATATGCAGCTATCATAAACCTTAATGTTATTTTTAACTGTTGGCATTCAGTCAAGGAACATTAGCCATCTGTCAGGTTATTTTTAAGGATATTAAGCAGTTAGCGTTGATGCTAATAATAAAACAACTACCATTAATGTGGCATCTAGCCAACGCAGCCAAACAATAAACAAAAATGTATTTTCTACTTAAAGGTACCTCACACCATGTACTATAGATAAACAGATTAGATTTTTCCATCCATCTCTGCTATGTTGGTATCAGATTCCTGGGCCTGAGCCGAGTTTTAGTTCTAGAAAGTGGAGTGCTGTTTGGTTTGAGGCAAATGATCTCATTAAAGGAAAAGATGCATGCAAAAAAAATGCTAACTACTAATTTAGGAAAGAGCTTGAAGACAGGAGCTCCAACGTGTTCAGTAGATCTGAAGAAGAAAGAAACACCAGCAGGTCTTAAAGAGCGATTCTAACGGTGCAGCGAGCTCCTCCCACTCCGCTGCACGCACCTCAGCTTCTGGAAGGTGGGAGCGGTCCGACGGCGACCTGTAACGCATTTTTACATTTTGATGTAAAAGTTACTATCGGCTAGAGCACGTTTTAATCCGCCTGGCATTAAAATGTGGGCGGCAGCCCGATCGGACGCCATCACATGAAGCACACACTAGAAAGATGTACTCTGTCCCGATCTGATGAATGGCTTCAGAAGTGGGTCAGGACCACATTTAACAAGGTTATAAATGCGACTGGTTCTCCAATCAAACAAATCTGCGCGTGCAGTAATACGAGGAAAGATGGCTGCAGAGGCGGGATCATGAAACACAAGGATGTAGTATTGAAAGAAAGTGAGCTTGTGAGTTGAGAAGTGTGGAGATTTCCTTCTCCAGCAGCTCAAGAGTAAAAGTGAATGGCCAGAATTTTAATGCCAGGTGTAAAAAGGATGTTTTGGGAAGGAAGAGAAAAAGGGGGGGCCTCCAGGATTGTTGTAGAGTGCATGTGCGACTCCCAGTGCGTGGCCTGTCACTTGTTACAAGTGTCAGGAAGATGTCGCGCCTGAGCCGACACCTGCTGCTGTGGGTTGTGGGTGTCGCTGATGGAGAGCTTGTCATCGCGCTGACAGTCAGCAGCCTCCTCTGCCCCCCCTCCAGTCCCTGCCAGTTCCATCCGAGCTGCAACGTTTCCCCCCCGAATGTGTTTTTTTGGTGGTCGAAAAACTTGTTTTTACTGCCACAATGGAGGGGGGGTGCGCCGGGTTGACTCGGGGCCAGCGCACTCGGGTAAACCGACACTTGACGCTGCCCCATCCGAGCCGCTTGTTGATATCGAGGAATCAGGCCGGTGCCAAACGCGTCTGCGCACGAGTCTGAGAAATACACTTTCTGCATTTTATGAGAGCGGGAATCATTTTTACAAACAAATCATTCATCCTTTGAAAGATATTCTTTATTGAGCGAGTAGTAAAGACCCCATTTACGACCGTTTGGAGCTGTGATGTCTCCTGTCTGCCTGTGAATCCGCTCCGTACCTGTTTACTCAGTCGCACGCCAGCACCGAGGCTGCCTTTTCCCGGCGGCCTCTAACACTGTGGCATTGTCTGAACCACAGAGCAGCTGTTTGTTTTGGGTTTTTTTTTTTCCTGCTGTTTTTTTGCAGGACAACATTCCAAAGATAGCTGTTCATCTGCTGGACATCATGTAATCAAGGGGATGTAAAGATAGAGGAGGAGGAGGAGGAGGAGGTCTGGGTGGGATCACGGAGGAGCTCCTGTGCTTAAGATTCAGAGCTAGACTGCAGCCGGCAGCTCATTATTTTCACTCTGAAATGGCTGTGATTAAGACCATGTGGTAGAGCTCGGTCGCACATATGCGGCCCCGATCGCGCCAGGAGAAGCGCTATCTTTCCTTAGACCTGCTGAAGATGTGGTGGCGCCGGCCTCCTGCTGAAGTGGCCTGCGCGTTGTGATTTTGGAGCGTTGGCACGTACCGTCCTTCTGTGATACAGTCAAATCCGAACCTGCCCTTGTGCTAGGCGCTCTGCTGAGATTAATTAAGTAGGCTAATTACCATACCAGGCATGTGGCAGCGATTGAGGGCTTGAATGTGAAATATCCTCCCCCATTTCACTGAATATTAACTCTGAAACCCCCACAGGGGGCTGCCAAAATCTCAGTGGTGCTAAGAAAGTAACACTAAAGTGTGAGAGTCTTCTTCTGCTAATCAGTCATGTGTGTCACTGATCAGGCATGTGACCCCCCCCCACCCGAGTCTGTGGGGGAGGTCACATGGGCGACTGACCTGACGCCGCTCTCCCACAGGTTAGGCGACCAGTTCTACAAGGATGCCATCGAGCAGTGCCGCAGCTACAACGCCCGTCTGTGCGCCGAGAGGAGCGTCCGCCTGCCCTTCCTGGACTCGCAGACCGGCGTGGCCCAGAACAACTGCTACATCTGGATGGAGCGCCACCACCGAAGTCCCGGTGTGTGTGTGTGTGTGTGTGTGTGTGTGTGTGTGGGGGCACGCAACATTTACATCACACAGCTGATGACTGGTCTGCTGTGATGTAACAAAACCCTGACACATTTTAGCCCCCAGTCACTCCTCTGTAGGAAAAGGTTGCTGAACCTTTGTAAAGATTGTTGTTGTTGTTGTTGCTCAGGGGTCACAGCTGGCCAGATGTACACCTACCCCGCCCGCTGCTGGAGGAAGAAGAGACGGCTGGAGAACTCCACCGACGCACGCCTGGGAATCTACGGCCTCCATCTCGGTAAACCCTGCTTGTCCACCCACCTGGCCGTCGCTTATGCCCCCCCCCCACCCTCCTCCAGCCCATGTGATCGCTTGTGACGATGCTAAAACGCGCGGCGCTCTGGTCGGAGGAGGCTGCCAGCCATTTTTCACAGGATGAAATGTGGCTGTGTTCGCTGGCTGCTAAACTTGTTTTGCACGAAGAAGAACACGTAATTAGATTTGCCGCTGCTGGGAGCAGCCAGACAGACTTCAGCCACTGAAGACAGTATTTAATAAATGTTATGGAATAGAGTTTGGGCTTCTCCGGCTCACTCGACACATTTACCCTCTCCTCCATCATCCTGTCTCGTCGTTGCCGTCTCTCCTGATTGATTTTCGCCTCTCGCTGTTCTCTCCAGGTTTCTGTGTGTTGCCTAAGTAACTGGTCGGCGCTGTACCCGTAGCTTGGGTACCCAGTGGGATGTAGGCTATCCTCCAGAGTGCTGGAAAAGATAAATTAAGGGACGGATCATCACGGAAACTTTCTTTCTTTTCGGGATTTGGTGGAAATGTGTTGTGAAGCCAGTCGTGATTAAGTGAGCAGAAATGCCGGTTCTGGAGCTCTGCAGTGCACAAGGGCAGATTTCCAGGCCTGGAAAGAGAAACCAGGACGGAGGGAGCGCATGTGAAGCGAGCCTTTGTTTTTCAGGCACATCCCATTGTCGGCTATTGTTTTCCACCGAGACCCGCCGCCACCCCTCAATCCCGTCCCTCCTCCGGCTACAGCAGAATGAGCGCCGTCTCTAAGGGCCTCGCGGCGGAGGAGGAGGAGTGGGGGAGGGGGGTGGTCGTACCCTGATTTAACCCGGAGCCTGTGTGGAGCGCATTGTGCGGCTGGCCAGAGGTGGCCGGAGGTGGCCGGCTCAGAGCAGCAGAGTCTGCCTCGCTGACGGTGAGCTGGAGACTGGGGCTGCATGCAGAATCAGCTCCCCGCTGCAGGCTGCTGTCGGCTCTATTTTTAGCCCCCCCCCCACAGCTCCCATGGGTGAGGAGGGAGGGTGGGGGCTGTCTCGTCGCAGAGTTGAAAGTCAACGTGCGCAGACACAATGGTGAGGGGCCGCCGCCACCGCATGAAGGAGAGGCCCGTTTTAGCAGCCCTCCTCACGACTACCTTGGCGGCGCTGCTCCCACGATCAATATTCTGCAGAGGTCTGTCTGGTGGGTGCAGCGCCGCCACGGAGGACTCGCAGCAGTCGGCGAGGCTTTGAAGTTTTTCCAGGCATCTACAAAGAATCCGGGCGGCCACGAAGCGGTCCGCAACGTGCAAATACAACCCGCAGACCCGACTCGCTTTCAAAACTCCGTGTTTGCTCTGCTTTGTCTGCTCCAACCTGCTCGCCTCCCACGATGTTTGTTCAGCGGTTCAGCTCGCCGTGGAAGACCCCCTCGTCCCGCGTTCAGGTGAACGCAAGAAACTAGAAACTAGTTGAGATTCCTGGGGACCAACTCGGCCCCAGCCTGCACAGCACAGCACTGTCAGGCGTTCGGTGATGACGGAGCAGTTTCTTTCAGAGTGAAACCGCAGGTTTTTGTGGGTTTTTTTAGAGTAAATGGTGACAGACAAGGGTAAAAATATCAGAGCTTTTTCTGTAGTATGAGTGCAAGAGAGGTTGCATCTAACCGGCCACAGAGCTTCTGTTTCATGATGAACTTTACTTAAACTGCCTTTGTTTTTTTGTGCCGTGCAGGTGGGAGTCTCATGACCAAGGATTCTCTGCCCTCCCAGAGTACCACCCTGGAGGCCCTGCTAAGAGGAGAGGGCCTGGACAGGAGGAATAACTCCAAGAACGATGAGGAGAGCCTGCTGGAGATCCAGGTGCGTTCTGTGAGAAGGGGCCCAAAGCCTCGACCGGCAACGTGGGTCAAACGGTGGAGGTCTGCCCAAACGGGCCCCCACTGCCAAGTTTATCCAGCTGACCTGCAGGGCTCATTAGCTCAGTGTAGCTTTGAGTCCTCATTCACTGATGAACGTTGCATAATCGCAGCAATAAAGAGTTCAGCCGTGACGACACGAACCACAGCCATGGTTACTGCATGCCTCCATCTCAGATTTATATTGTTTCATCCCGTGTCAAGACACTTTTACAACCATTTGTGTGAGCCTTATTCACAGAGGAATGTATAGGAATTGATTTAGAGCGTTGTCAGCCTGGAACAAAGGGGGGGTTTAAAGGAAATGGGAACATTCGCATTCTTCAATCGTGACCGGAAGCTGTTTGTTACAGAGAGTTCTGGAGGCAGACGCAGCCGAAGACGCCTTCGACGACGACGACTACGAGGTGGACACTCCAAAGAGGAGGCATCGAGGCAAAGGAAGAGTGAGTGGGGGTCATCAGTCGTCTCAGGGGTCATGCGGGAGGTCACGGGGACGCGTGGATGCATGTTCTGCAGAGAGTCACAGTCTGGATGTTTTTCCTCAGGGTCGAGGTTCAGGCCGCAGGAGGGCCGATGCAGACGACGACAAGCCATATATCTGTGACAGTAAGTAGAGATTTAAGCTGGTGTTCATCCACTCACTCCTGTTGTCGGCCAAAGCTGGTCCCGTTCTTGTTGCTCCTGCTACATTCCTGGTTGTGTTTTCCTGGAATGTGGTTGTTAATGCTTTGCAGCCATTTGTGAGGGAAGGAATAGTTAAAGGGGCAATTAGCCAGGTGGGAAGTATCTTGTAGCTTCAGTTTTATAGGTGAAAACAGGATGAACAGGAGGTTCCGTTCTAGTTGTTTGTGGATTTTACTCACGCGGCTCTTTCTCTCCTCGTTGCTTTCCGTTTCAGACAGATACAAACAGAAGCAGAACTCCAAATCTTCCACGTCAGGTACTTTGATTTGCTGACTTGCTTCTTGTTTCGATAAACTGTTGACTTGCGGCGCAGCAATATTGATTTGGCCCCTATATTATCTTTCTTTGCTCAGTTGTTATTGTCTGTTTTGACTGCTGGGATCAGATCCCTGAGGGCCTTCTGTTCTCATATGTGAGATTTGTCTCATTTAGACCTTGCAACGCTTGTTTAATCTTACTTTGAATGCTAACTTAAATTGCCTTCAGCTATTTTTGTTATTTCTGCGAGGCTCTTCAAACTGAGTGATTTATGTGATGATTTCATGACAGTAGAAGCATATTGAGGGCTTAATTCAGAACAGCTGTCCAAAAAAAAGTCATTTTACGAAGCGAACATCTGTCTTCTGCTGCAGTCTACGCGAAGCGCTACAGAAACCGCACAGGACTGAGCTACCACTACACCCATTCCCATTTGGCGGAGGAGGAGCGAGCCAGGGGGAGGGGCTCCGTGGTGTCCAGATCCCCGTCTGCACAACAGACCGACAGACACAAACGTAAGTCAAAGTGAGACATCCCGCAAGAAGTTTTCAAAAATGTGGGGGGGGGGACTCGCTCGTAACTCAGAACGATCCACTGCGACTGTACAGAGTAGAGCAGATCTGAGCTGCTGCAGGACAACGTTCTACCACTTAAACACTTTTCACAGCTTAAAGGCATCGCCTACAAATCATCTCCTACGTTGAGGTAAAGGAACTGCTGCTCAAACCAGCCATTGCTGCTCCAGGACCTTCTTATGGGGCCAGTTCCACAGCCTGTACTTCTACAAAGAAGCTCTAAGCTTCATGCTCTTTCCAGCCTGTAGATGTTACAGACGCTCCTCTGTGCTGGTAGAACGTCTGATTTTTAGATGGGAGATTGAACTGTCTTTAATATTATTCAAGCCTGATCCTGCGACTGTTTTCTTTTAAAACTCCTCATCTGTGGCTAATTTACAGTTCAGTCCTTTTAATTTTTTCATGTATCACAGGTTTCATGTGATGACAATGATCTAATATTCAAATAAAATAGAGAGAAAAGTGCAAAGATAAAACCTAAAATGAGACTGATTTGAAGGAAGTACAGGGATTCTGTGCCATGCAGGTGTTCCTTCTACCTTCTGAGTCCATGTCCGGTTCTTCCTGTAGGTCCGAAGGGTCCAGGTGGGATGAGCATCCCCAACAACTACTGTAGTAAATGTCACGGCGCTAACAAGAAAATGGCTAAATCTGGGCTTCCCTACTCAGGATGCCAATGCACAAGTGAGTCTTTACGCTCCACAAGTCCGTGCACGAGTGTTCCGCCTGTCATGGTCCGCCCTCTCTCCCCGCGCAGCTGACGGAGGAGAGGAGAAGGAGGACGGAGCCTTCGCTGGAGCGGAGGAGCTGTTCGGCACCACCTCCGAGAGCGACACATCCACCTTCCACGGCTTCGAAGACGACGAGCTGGAGGAGCCGGCGGCGAACGGCAATGGGATTCCCAACCGTCACAGATAGAGCGAAGCTTCTAGATTTTAAAAAAAAAAGAAAAAAGAAAATCAACTTTTTTTTTTAATAAGGAATAACCTCTGGCAAAAATGTGCTGCTTCTTTTTTTTAATGTTTTTTTTTTTTGCAGAAAGCACAAAGTGATCATTTCAGGACAGAAACTCAAGTGGTATTTTATCTACTGAACATTGTTGAATAATTTATGAACCTTTTATATATAAATATATATAAGTTTTAAGGAACAACAGTCAGTGTTTTTGACTCCATGCAAAAGAGAAGGGTTTTTTTTTTCCGTCTCGGTGGAGAAGAAGGAAACTCGTGAACAAAAAACACTGGAGAAATGTAACTTTTGAAGGCTTCTATGATCCACATCGGGATGGGGGGTGGTTTAATGTCCGTACTCGAGCTGCTGTATGTTGTATCAGCGGCCACTGTGACTATGAAGGACTCTAAATCTGGATTAAACTTGTTTTGGAAACGTGAAGGAAGCGATGAAAACTGCTAAAAGAGAGCAGGAGTGATGGGAGTGAGAGAGCAGGTCCTGACAGACGCGGGGGACTCAACAAACCGGTGGGAAGGTGAGAAACAGTTTTGTTTTTCGAAAGCAACCTGACAAATTTGCTGATTTCACCAATTACACACAAGTGTTGCACAGATATTTGAGCAACACAGTTAATTAATCTGCATAATATGCTCAGAGCTCGGTGGTCGTTAAAGTGTTAAATTAGTGTCAGTATGCTCTGTGTGTGTCAGGGTGGGTTTCTCTGGGTTCTCCTGTTTCCCCTCCACCATCAAAAGCATGTGGTTTGGGTCAGCCCCCAGTGGCCATGCTGGGAGCTGGGGCGGGTCAGGACTGACCCCCTTCAGATTTCATGGTGCGATTGATGTAGGATGACAGTGAAGGCCTCTTCTTCCTGGTTGATCACATGGTCTCACTGGTGACTCCTGGAACTCCTGTTTGAATTACTCGTGTGTGTGTGTGTCTGTGTGTGTGTGTGTCTGTCTGTGTCTGCTGTGGTGGACTGGTGAGCTGTCCAGGGTGCACGTTTGCCTCTCACCCAGCAGACACTCCGACACCCCGCTGAGCGCTGATGTGATTCTCTGTCTTCTGTTTCCTGCTGTAGGAGCCGTCAGGACATCGGCACGTTGGCCAGTGAAGACGAGGGTTCTACTCCCAAACGTTGGCGCCGCCGTGACTTTGAAGGATGTGAAGTGACGAACTGAAATGGATGAACAGGCGTCCACCACTCCTCCTAATTGAAGCAAGTGGTCCCCCGGCAACGCGTATCGATCCCTCCCCAACATTTGAAACAGGAGTCCATCCCATCCCGTCCCGTCCCGTCCTCCCTGCGCTGTGCCGGAGCCCTCGTCCATGATGGGAACACTAAAGCCAGGACCTTTTGGATGGTTTGCGTGCAGCGGGGAGGGGAGGGGAGGGGAGGGGGGGTCTCCCGTCGGCCCAGCCTGCCCGCCTGCTCGCTCCCGCTCTGGTAACTGCATGTCCGCTCTGTGATCTGATGTGACACTAAGACGTCATTATCCTCATCACTGTGCCAGCCTGCTGCTCTGCACTGGAAACCAGCTCTGACAGCCATGAACCTCCAACCGGAGTGAACCATTGACCCCTGTGACCCCCCCTCCCAAGTCATAGCGACGGTGCTTAAGCCCACCACTATTACATGCACACCTCTGGACTACTGTATTGATTCTCTGACATGGATGCAGATTCCCTTTTAGCTTCTGTCTCTGTAGGGTTTTGGTCTGGGCCTCTGCATTTTTGCATCTATTCTGTTGTATGATATTTCTACGTCTTGAACTCTAATTAGGACGACTTCTTGGGTTTGCTCGGACTGTATTTGATACCTCTGGTCCCGATCAGGTGCACAGTTGCCACCAGTACTCAGGCATCGTTCATTTCCTCTGAAGTTGATTGTTATTCCACATAGCTCCGGTTCTCGTGATTGTATTCGCTCGACTCGGAGGGACGGCAACACAAGGATTCTGTTATAATCCAGTAGGAAACGCCGCAATAACAAGCTTTTAACTTTCTGTCCGGGCTCTGCTGATTCTGGCCGCTGGCCAGGCAAAAACCACCCTCTGCTTCCTTTCTGAAAATCATCGGAGCATCAATATTCCAGCAGAGACGCCGCTCTGACCAGATCCTCGTACCCGGTGAGGAGTGAAATCCCCGCCTCTGACAGTTCCTACAGTGCTTCACAGCAGGCCTAATTGCTTTATGATTATTTAGATGGTGCTTGGAGTCGCGGTTGCACATACTGTAAGATATCTGTGTCCTTCCGTGTGATCGACTATCTCAGCAGATTAATAATAACCACTCCGTTCCTGAAGCCAACATCGATCCTGTGTATGTGCTTGTTCGTTCACTCCCCTCAGGGACCATCTACACTGCAGTTCATTTTTGTTATACACACACACACTTATAAGGACCAGAGACTTCTCAATTATCGTGTGTTTCTGCAGGAAAACTGGGTCCTTAATCTTCTGAAGCCATCCTAGTAAGTGAAAGCATGCCTCATCGATCCTAAACCTGCTTTAATGTTACTGACAGACTCGGTGTGGTTCTGAACAAAAGGTCTGAGACGCCTGCTCGATATTGTGTCAGCAATCATGGATCGTGCCTGTATACCTCGTCAAAGACACAGCAATAGACCCTGGTAGGCCCACGTCAAGAGGGGCGGCGGCGTGGGCGCCAGGGTGGGAAATGGAGCCAAGAGGAGATGAAATGGACAAGACTGGGGGGCATTTATTTCATCTTCAGCTGTACATACACGTCAGAGTGGAGAGGCTGAGGAAGTCCTTGTTTGCTAAACTATTTTTATTGTTCTGAAATAAAAAGCAAAGAATGGTAACGTTCACTTTTTGGGTCATTTTGAAAAGACGGCCGGGGGGTAGCCAGCCTGGAATGGATCCACTGCCGTGACCTCTCGGGCCCCGAGCTGACAAAAACAAACGGATAAAAAAAAAAACCCATTCGGGAGCGGCGCCAGTTCCAGACTGAATAGAAACTAGTTCAGCACGAAGAATCCCCAGCAGGGGAGGAAGGTATCGATTGTTGCTGCCGGGGGAATTTAAAAAATCTGGTTCGGTGTAGACAGTCGAATTTTGGCTTAGTTGGATGGCAAAAATAAATATCATGAAAGGACGACGTGCAGCATGTAGGGACAAATGATCAAAACCTTGCTCGGTTTCAGCCCATTTCTTTAAAAATACAGTTTAGCATTTAAAGCATTGTGAATGCAGAAACTGCCAATTGAAAACACCCCAATTGCAATAATGGAGATCTTAAATTCCCCATTCACCCAATAAAACTGGTCCAGTCACTATGGGATGTTACCTGTGTGCTGCAAAGAGCCTGATAAAAAGCACATTATTGAGCTCAGACATGAAGGAACAGCAGACAGCCGACAGGTCCAGAGGTTTTATTATTTCTGCCCCATAAACAAACAACAGGTGCTTGAGTGTTTTTTGTTTGTTTGTTTTTTCGAGTGCCAGTCTTCATCTTGCTTATTGAGAAAGTAAAAGCACAAAATGCCCTGAATATATTACATGCATAGTAATGTGCCCATATGATAAATAAAGTGTGCTTTTGAATAATGAAACTCGGCCGATCGACGCTGCCGACGCCTCCTGTGCAGCCTGGTTGTGTCTGTGCAGAGGGGAGCGTTACATGGACTCCAGTTAAGCATCTCTATTATAGTCAGCAGGTTATTGGTTTTTCGCTTTGACAATGTTACAGCCTGTACAGTGCATTGCATCCACCCCAGTGGGTCCGTGGCCTCTGCAGAGGTCCCGGGACGGGGGAGCGCGGAGGCCTCCGGGTTTGGGTGTGCGGCACCTAAAGTGGTGCAAAGATTGTCCCTCAGCTGCATTGGAAGGCTTTGACCCTTCACTGAGGAGCATCTGCGAGCTGTCCATCTCCGGTCAAAGATTGCGGCCCATTATTACAGTCGCATCCTCCCCCCCCCACAGTCACTACAACACATGACAGGAATTAGACAGTCTGCCAAACAAAAGTGTGTGGGGGGGAAATATCTTCATGCAGTAAAAATACAAGACGACAAAAGAACTCGTGTTGAAATACTTCTATAATTAGAAAGGAATGACGACATCATGATAAATCACACTCGCTTTGACGCCTTTGTCTTCTTGTTGTGTGACCAGTTGGCCGCTAGATGGCGCAACAGCAGTAGAAAATCTGCACTCTGCTGGGAAACTTGGACACTAAAGCTAAAACCTCATACTAATTCGAGTGGTTGTTCTGTCTTAAATACTTTAATTCTTTATTATTATTTTTTTACAGGTTGTTTGGGAGCATAAAGCCTGTTTTTCTTTCCTTTTTTTGTACTACTCCCTGGTCAGTAACCAGCAGGGCAACTGTTACTGGTTCTGCTGTTGGAGCTGAGTATCTTCAATCACCTTCAGTTCTTTATTTTTCTGCGAGTCGACATTGAAATTGTGACAGTTAATAAGGCACCACATGGCCGCGCACCAGACTACTTTTGGTTTAGAACAGAGTTTCTACAACAGAAAAAGCTTCTGCTCCGATCTGTTGAAACAGATGGGCTGAAAAAAACCCAAAAAAACAGACATAAATAGTTTAGCCTGGCTTTTTTACGATACAGTGCTTTTCTTTTAACATCATAATTCATTTAAACCTTTGTTTTTTTTATTTACTTTGTGAAGTCCACTATGTTTTGTGATTTAAATCCCATCTCTAAACTACAGTTGAAACTTCCTTTGATAAGTGCTATGTACATAAAGACGGGCTGACTCTAACCAGATCGTCGTTATGGGAGGAGTGCAGTGTGAATGCTACATTCAGCCCTTTATGCCAACATCTGGAATGTAATGAAGCATGAAAAGCTGAACTTAAATTAAAAAAAAAAAAAAAACGGAGTGAGGGGGAGATGGGCTATTATTGTCTGACAGATCCATCTTTTCACTCATATATAATGTGCTTTAACAATAGATTATTTCATATATTTGAATATAAAGGGAATATAAGAAAACTAAAATGGCCCCGGGCTTTGCTTATTGCTGTCTTCTTGGTGGGTGCAACCAAATCCTGCAGATGTGTATCTGGGGTTTTATTTTAAATTTGGAGCCGTCCAGTTTTTTGGGGGGGATAAAATCAACTGTACTGCAAACGTAGCAGTATTAACAGATATGTTTTATCAACATCCAATACACTTCTGCCATGAGACCAGGTGGAAACAGTGTAAACCGCTGGCGCCTTCGCCCCTCGACCGTCTCCGGGCGCCTTCCTGCCGTCTCCTTGATGTCATGTGTTGTGTCTGCTGGGGTCCCAGTTATCCTGCCCCTCGGGTTCTGCTCGCAGGCCCAACGCCGGACCACCGGCGCTGCGTGTGACACCCTCCGCAGGATCCGTGTCCAGCTCAGCTCCTCTGCCTGCGCCGCTGCGCCGGCCCCCGTGCGGCGGTCGTCTCCCGGGCGGGACCCGTCTGCGCCCCTGCAGGGCGGACGTCGTCAGGACGACTGCATCAGGCCCGTCAGGCGCTTCCCTGTCAGCGACTTCCCCTGAAAACAGGTCCATTAAACCAAAAACACTGAGGCGAAACGCACCCAAGCAGCTCAGCTGAAACAATCGCTCGTGCGGCTCCTACGTGTCACAAATCAACAGCGGACTACAGATCAGACATGGTTATAACTGCAGAAAGCCGCTGATTGTGAGGCAGCCAGTGTGGTTTGTGATATGAACAGCCCCCAGCTTTGGATGACTTACCACGCTGCGGGTGAACTTCTCCAAGGAGGTGCGGCGGCCTTGCTCAGTGTCTGCTGGCTGCTGTGTTGGGAGGGGAGGGGGGGAAGCAGGGTGAGTGTTTGGGTCAGGTACGGGGTGTTGACGAGGAGTCGGGGTGGGGGAGGGGGGCGGTGATGTGGTTAGTGAGCAGAAGGAAATAAAGAGGGGGCGCCAGGCATTGCAGAAATGAGAGCCAGAGGGAGACGAGGTGACGACGAGGGGTTTAGTGAGAGTCCGGTGGAGGAAGCAGAGAGGCCGGCGTTAGCTGTGACTGGTGACGCTCCGGGTTACACGAGCACGCGCCTAAAACGTGCCCCTCTTACCTACAGAGCCGCGCAAATGAACGCCCTTCCTAAATGAAGCTGCTGCTTCGTTTTGCTTTCAGAGCTTTGTCCCTGTTGTCAGCTTTAAACGGTCTCGTAATTGTAATCAGATTACTTTTAAGTGGTTCCTGTGAGGTGAATTGTGCAAGTGTTTAGAATTTCTGACGAATGAAGTGCAAAAATCTTTCTCTCATCCAAAACGGCCCTTTGCAGCATAATATTTTCTATTTTGAAGCATTTGAGAGAACTAGTGTGTCCGAGAACCTACGGTGGCTGGCGAGGAACAAAATGGATACATCTGCATGTATTTCCAGTATAAAATCTCTCACACGCACGCACGCACACACACACACACCAAAACGTCTAATCTAGAATGCCAAAAACTGGTGTATGAGTGTTATATATGTGCAACACTTTCTCCAGAAGCAGATGTCTTTGCAGTTGTATGAAAATATCCAACAAAATAACCCAACAAAATGAATTAATGTTACAGATATGAAGTTGAATGTCAAATAAAAAGAAAAAAACCCAAAAAAGAACCCACGACATGAGAAAGTGGTGTCGCTGGGGTCGCCGTGGTGCGGCTCACCTTCTTCCTGGCTAACAGGAGGTCTTGGTAGATGTTGGATCGCAGAAAGCGTGCATAGCTGTCACTTTTCATTAGCTTGAAGATGTGCTCCTGCAACAGACAGAGGCATTCGTTAGCGTCCGTAAAACAAGCCCGGCTATTCTCGTGATGCGGGCTTCGGAGCATGCGGCGGCGACATGTGACGTGAAGCTCTGCGTGTCACCGGAAACTGTAGTGAACCCGTCCATTCATTAAGCCCTGGCGCAAACACACTCGTCCATTCTTCCCCCCTCCTCTCTTTCCTTTTGTGTTTGAGGGAAATGGACGAGGTGATGGGGTTCAGCGTTTGTGAGGGTTGTACGCAGACGTGCATGAGGAGACCAGTGAGAGGACCTCTGAGAGAGAGCCAGCCCACCTGAGCGTCCTCGTAACTGTATCTTCCGGGGTCTTTGAGGTTCTGGCTGGTGCGCTCGTAGCTGTGGGAGTCCAGGTTGATGGGGCTGGGAGCTCCCTCGGCCAGAAACTCCTGCCAGATCTCCTGCGCCCTGGATGCCACGTCTTGTAGCGGCCGCCGCTTCAGATCCTGCACCGCTAACCAGAACCTGCAACAGCAGGGATTGGCTAATGATGTAGATAGCGTAGCATTTCAGCCATTAGCAGCTACGCTATGTGACCGTTATCAACATCCGAACAGGTATTGTCGTTCTATTTTTTGTCTCTTTCGTGTCAGAAAACCAAAACAATCATCATCAGGCCTCACCGTAGGTTCTCTGAGCTGAACTCTGACTCCAGGAACTTCAGGAACTGGTCTCGTCCCACCGGATCCTTTAGCGCCTCATCCAGAGAGAAGCCCCATCTCTTCACGCGATGCTGGCTGGGCTCACGGCTGCTCCAAGGAACAGGTGGAAAATGTAAAATAGGATGAGGCCAGTTGTTTATATCGGGTTTAGTTCTCCCTCCACCTAGGGCCAAGGCTCTCACCTTGCCTCCATGTCCCAGAAGGAGGTGTCATCACTGATCCAAGGGTTGGAGGGCTCTGTGGCTGACACGAAGGGGTCGTATTCCATGAACTGCTCGGTGTAGCTCATCAGGCTGTCGGCCACTTTGGAGACCTTCATACAGTGTCTGTCCAATTGGATGTTCAAGAAAGTAATCTGGGGAGGAAGAGTAATGAGGACGCTAAATAAGGGAGCAGCTCATCAGTCTGCGTCCCCAACCGTCGCCATGATGGATGGCCGAGGCCGGCTGGTGGTAATGACCTACGGGTGGGGGAGAGGGTGACTGTCACGCTGTGACTTACCTCCTTCTGAACGTCCTCTTTGGTGGGCTTCCTGATTGGCTGGGAGCTGATGTGGAGAGGACTGGGATGACTCTGGCCATCGTCTGGGACTCCGTAAACCGACTGGAGACAAGAGGAGAAGTTTTTTCATAAAACCAGACTAAAATTACAGTTTTGATGGATGTGGAGTAATAGAAGGACCATTTGTGGAATCATGGATGTAGGAAGGAGGTTTTTGGGGGGGCTAAATAAGAACTAGGATGGACTGTCGTGAGGCTAACCACAAGAGGACCAAGTAAAATCGAAATGACTGGGACGTTTTGAAAGTCAGGTCCGCTTGAAAAAAATGTCCAATGATCAAACAAGAAAAATGTAGTGTGGGTGTATATACCTCACCTTTTTCACCCTGTGGGGGTTCTTCTCTCTTCGGCACTTGCGGATGTCCATCTCTGTTGTGTTGACACAGCCTGGCTGTAGGGTGGGTGGGTGGGTGGGGGGGGGGACAGGGTGCTCAGATTCTTAGTCCAGATGGTCTTTATTCAAGAGTGATTCTCCTCACATCTGCTCAGCAGTATTGCTTTTGCACTCACCACCGGCCGATGGACGTCCCAGAATGCCCTCTCCTGGCTGTCCAGGATCTTCCTCTCCGCCTTGTCCTTCTTCCTGTCGATCCTGCCATCAGCAGAAAGAAGGCACAGAGAACATGTCTGGCAAAGATCAGGGATGGGACACAAACATGGGAATACTCCAGACGAAGAGGGCAGAGCAGCCATGGAACCTGTCTGCTCGCCTCAGCAGTCGAGGCCTGGACTGACCTCAACTTACATAGCTGACATTTACTGATCGACCCTGGTTCAGGTGTCCTTTAATCCGCAGGAGGGAGGAAAAATATTACTTCACCTTCCACATGAAAAAGATCACAATTCCCCAAAAAATGTTTTCTTGATAATTTAGAGAAAAGAGTATGTCTGCGACGTGAATGATGAAATATTACGGATGTACATCCACCTGGCGGCCACTAGAGGGCAGCCTTACCGAGAGATTGAAGATTCTTGGCTGCTTTATCCCTTTTGGGGTCACGGGGAGGGTGCTGGAGCTTGTCCCAGCTGCATATCGGCAAAGGCAAGGTACACCCCTGAATGAGTCTCCAGCTCATTGCAGTGGGGGCTCCATTGCAGGGCCCTACATGACTATTTGGGTACCTTGCTGGTGCTCTCAGGTGTCCTGGCACCTCACCCTACTACTTCCTTGTTTTGTCTGCACTGGGGCTTGAACTGAGAACCTTCCAGTCCCCTACAGACTGGGCTGCCGCTGCCCAAAGCGTGGGAGTGTTTATTTCTGTAGAGGAACCCCCCCAGTCACAACTAGCCGTGAAAACTGGGCCTCGCTCATGGGAAGAGCACTGACCCATCACTGGAGTGACAAACCCCGGGGAAATAACACGAAGCTTATGCATGAACATAAAGGTAGAAACCTGATTTCATTCATATTTGCCCCCGCAGCTTTGAACCGAGCACACCAGAGAACCTTTCTGCCTCACCCGACAGGCACACACACTCACTTGACTTGAGCCTCAGCCTGCATGAAGATGAATTCCCACTTCCTGGCGAAAGCCCTCTGCAGCCGAGCCAGGTTCTCCTGCGGAAGAAGCAGCATTAGCTGAGGAGCTTATCTTAAATCGAGGCCTGTAGGTGATTACATTATCCATCAACTGTTGCCCGATAGCTTTGATTACTGACACCGATACAGTGTGGGTGCATTTATTTTAACCTTTTCACAACCTCCATTAGCTGAGCTTATTTTGGCATAAATCTTCCAAATTGGAACTCTGAAAAACAAAAGGGAGATTTCCCCCCTTTTGTACATGGAAAGGTTGTGAATGAAATCTCAGGCTGTTTTGGGTTCGGCAGGATCCATTTCTGATAAGGATTATATAACAGGGCCCAGGAAAATGTTCTATGAAGAGCGCAGAACAGAGCTGGTGGGCTGCCATTGGAGTAAGCAGGATCTCAGCATGGAAGCTAGCAGCAGGTGATGGGGTGTGCACCAAACAAAGGCATCATCAGCGTGTAAGGTAAAGAGCCCCTGGACGGCTGCGCTGTTCTTTACAGTTACCACTTTAGCAGGATTCTGGGAGTTAAGGAGGAATTTTATCGCGCAGCTCTATAGATTCAGGGAGTCAGGCGGGGTATTTTAGAGTGCACAGTTCTTTTGTGTAACAACCACGGATCATCGCTGCATTAATGCCCCCTTTGGAGGCTGCATCGATCTGCTGATGCCAAGCAAACCTGCTGCATGCGTTTACATTTTGTGCCCACTCAGTGACGGTATTCTACAGACGGCTCGAAAGAACTATGACTAGTAGGAAAGTCTGTAATTAGATAAGAGCTTTTTGCTGGGAAGGGGGGGGGGGGGGGGGGGGGTGATGCATTTTGGCTTTCCAGCGGCCCAGAGGATGAACTCACAGGTTTTTTAGCAAAGTGATAGAAAGCAGGAAATGTCATCGCGGCGAGCGCTTCCTGACAAGTAGACTCACCGCCTCATAGTCGGCGAGCTCCAGCCTGGCCTTATTCTGCATGGTGCGCTTGCACAGGTAAATAGCTGTGGGGGGGGGGGGACACAGAAAGGTCAGCAGATGTCACACAGGTGGTCTGGCTCTGCAGAAATTAAAATAAACCACTAAAGCATCAGGGTCCGGGGGACTATTTAAAGGAGTGTTTCATATATGAGGCTAATCCAGCCCCACAGGATTCATTAAGGGGGGGGGGTCTGGAACACGGGTCAATGCTCATTGGGTGTCAGCTGCAGATCATCTACCGTCAGCAGGGAGGTCTCGGGGGTCCGGACAGTCAGCAGGTGACTCACCATAGTCCGTGTTTTCAGGCTCCCAACAGTTTGAAGGCCAGAAATACGGAGACTGGAAACAGAAACAGATGTTGTTTATTCAGTCGTGCCATCGGCTTTGGACTCTTCTCTAGGGAGGGGGGGTTGTTACAGTAAAGGACGGATTTGCATCCTACCCACACTCCCATGCAAAAGTCAGGAGACAGGGCTGGATGAGGATCCTTGACATCCCGGCGGCTCTCTGCGGAGCGATGGCAGCTCTGCTCTCTATACATATTTAACTGTCACCCTCAAAAGATTCAACGTTTCCTCTTAGTCTATAAATAAAGGAGCCTTGCATTCTTAATGGGGGGCAGAATTAGAAGTGAGAGAGTAACGCATACATCAGGGCTGCCATCCCTCACCGCTGAACGTGCTCGTTTGAGTGTCGCCAATAAAAGGTTCCGTTTTCACTCAATCCGGGGCCGCCAGGCCGTTTCCCGTGCCCCACCCTAAGTGCTACGTGGACCGGTCCCACGTCCGATGACACGGGGTTGTTGCATCACAGCGACATCGGAGGGAATATTTTTAGATGCTGCTGAATGAGCGAGTGTGACACATGTTGCCCTCCGTGCGCGGCCCCAATCGTGGCTGTAAATATTGAGCAGCGGCGGTGAAGATGAATGCATTCAGAGGCAGATTAAAGTGGGTGGAGCAGGGGCGTGGCCTCCCGGACGGCTGAATTAGGGGCCAGCAGGTTGGCCTGAGCATCTTGGACCAATCTGAGTTCCCGCTGCAGGAAAACACGCCTCCCATGAGGAGGCCCCTCCCCCCAGTTGGGATGTACAGCGTTGACCTTCATGCTAATAAGCTTAGCCGGGATTGTTGGAATTAGCTTCACTATAGAAAAATCCTCCTGATAACGTACCATCGTCTCATGCCAGAACACCTGTACCTGAAAACGATAGAGCGTCCCATCATCTTTGAGGGTCAGGACGTGGTCGGAGATGGGGAAGATGTACCCGTGGGCCGCCACCAGACTCCCCAGGTGGATGGCTTCAGCTGAGGAACCGAGAAAAAGGAGACGGAGCGGCGATTTTCAAACCGCTTCCCTCTTCAATTGAGCCGGATCGTACTTACTGCTCGCTGGGCATACCTGGATCCTCAATGGAGAGGTTTCTCATCAGCCACTGAACAATGTCTGCCCCTGGTATTCAGAGAAGCACATGGGTTAGACGTGGCGTCACAGTTTGGACAAAGGCTGCAATTCACAAACACAGATGGGCTTCACAGGGGTCTTTGTGACTCAGGAAGTGTCTAAATAGAACATGATGGCCACTCCTGGACGGCGCAGGACAATGGACTCAGGGTGAGGTCACGGCCCCAAGGGTGCCGCGACCACTGGGTCATTTTACATAATCACATCTGCATACACACAGCAGGACAAAGAGAGAGAAAAGCTGCTTTTCCTTCATGTGACAAGGGCAATGTCACACCTCGGGCGGTTTCCTCGGTGGCTGCGCACCATCGGCCTCCGGCCGCGGAAGATGCAATGTAAATAAGGCCGAAAAAGGTCATCTTTGCTCTGCTGCTTCTGACGTGTGTGCACACTCGCGCCGCGCGGCTCCGGGGGGGCGACACACCACATGGCAACACATATGGACACCAACCTGAAACCACACTGGGGATCTTGGAGAGGAAGCTTTTGACGGTCCGTATGGACACGCCCCCGGCTTTTTCGTCCTGTATTCGCGTCACGATGTCTTCGATCTGCGGCGGGGGAGAGGGCGAATGTGTGAATGGCGGCACACGCAAAGGCGGGCAAATAAAATCACACAGTAAAACACATTAGTGTAATTAATCCTTTCTCACTCCCAGTTTATCAAAAATTAAAGACTGGTCAGGCCATTGTGTGTCAGACAGGATGAAGGTACCCCCCCCTCCCCCACTGCCCGGGGGGAGATAATTCAATAAAACACTAAAATCTAACAACCGTGTTGTCAGGAGGGTTCAAAGTAAATGAAAACAATTAATCTCGCACCTCCAAATCCAACACAATGCGCCTCCAGGTGTCGGCAGGTAATAATCATTTATCGGTTAACCAATTGGTTTGTTAACCCTTAACCCTCCACTCCCGTTCTGTCTAATTGGATGCGACTTAAATTAAAAATCGACGGCCGCAGCTGCCCCAAAGCTGAAGCGCCTGCCGTGCACATGCAGCGTTCGAATGTTAGCAGAAGCTGATGGACGCGGGCTGTCACAGGGATTCCCCGCCTCCGACACAGAGCGTGGGGGCGCACATACGGTCAACCAAGGATACATAAGCACCCAGAACTCCACCTCTACGATGCATTTAAGGACCTTTGCAGTCAGGTCGGGCCGTGCATTGATGTGAGCAGCCAGGTTTTTGGAGCATCACAAGAAATCTGTTACATTAAAAAGACCCTGAATCTGCACACCTGGCGGTGCGGCGAGCAGCGGCCGCTACGGTGGAGTCGCTGGGATGGCTATGCAGTTCTTTGTGGGGCCAGATTTACTGTGGCTGCTCTTTATGCTGCGTCTTCATAGTTGGCGTGACGAGTCCCGTTCAGAAGCGCACAATTGTGCTCTACTTTGCCCCACCGTAGTTCTTTTTTTTTTTTTACCCCACTTTCCATGGCTGCGCTCTTCATTCATCATTTAATACTGTAAATCTTAAAGAGGGTTTCCATCACCGTGACAGCAGGAAAACTCATAAACGTTCTAGCTAAGTATGGGCCTGCATATGGCAACGCGTTTAGGTATGCTAATCAATGAGGTGCCTTTGTCTTCCTATATGGGTCTTGGAATTTTGTTCAATTATGTTTCTGAAGCCCGTAAATTGGCTCATTACTATTACTGATCATTGAGGAAAGACCTTTACAGCCTAAAAAACAATAAAATGATTGGTAATCTCCAAAAAACAGCAAGGCTACAAAAGTGGATGAATCTAGATGCTTCCATCATAGCTTCTCTGCAAGTCTTTATCACCTTCTTGACCTTCATTTTTGGAATCTGTATTGTATTTAAACCAGGTCTGAAGATTGCTGTAGATTTACCTCATACAGCTAACTCAGCGAATGTTAGCAACACGCTAAGGGCCAAAACAACAAGATTTAAGGGGGGGAAGGACCTGAAAATAGAACAGCCTGCAGAAAGTGCTTTATCCATCTATCATCACAATCAAATGAAAAGTCTTCATCCTCCCTGCTGAACCATTACATTGATGATTCACACAGAAGCCCCCTAAAAACCACAAACACATCTGGATTAAATAAAAGAGCACAAAGGAGTGGATGGAGGACAGGGACGGTGTGGCAGCACGATTACCAATCGCACTCTCTTGGCATGAATTATTGAACACACACTATAGAGAATGTTAGTAAAACCATAGAAAAATGAGACAGCCACAATACGCATCTGGGTTATATCTGAATACAACTGGAGCGTTTCAGGCTGCCCCTCGCCCACGTAGGAGCACAAACGGCTTCGCAGCGATCGGGGTCACGGCAGATTAGCCTGCAAACATCTCGCCTTTGAAAACAAACAATCCCAACCAAACAGCCGAGGACAATCGGCCCCGTGGATTCCACTCCCGAGGACTCCAAATCCCCCGGAGACACAACAACACGGAAGGGATTAAGTCTGGCTTTGTTCTCACGTAATAACGGACCCGGGACCAGCTACCGTTCTGTAGAATGAACTCATTATCTGCCTATAGCATGACGAGAAGCACTTGGCACGGCTACGGAAAATGCACATCATATCTGTGGATGTAGCAGCTAATGGCGTTTGCAGCTTGGCGGATGGTTTCTGAGAGCTGGAAATTGCTGCTGGCGTAAGATAACAGCACTTTGCTCCCTCACCACCGAGCTCTATAAATAATTATCAGGAGAACACTTGGGCATCTCGCCACTGCGTGTTCGCGGTACCTTCGAATGTGCACGTGAGCCTGCGTGCCGGAGTGTGAGGTGTTTGTCCACCTTCATCATTTACAGCCGGCCAGGAAGGGGGGGGGGGGGGGGGGGGGGGGGAAGCACTCGACGTTAATGTGAAGATCATTCTGTGGGCTCTGCAATATCCTACCTGGGACTTTATGGGCTTCAGTTTTGAAAAGAGCATCTTGAATGTGAACATCGGTGACAGAAATAACCATCAAAGGTGCGTGTTGACCCTGGGGAGGGGGCGCTGCAACGGGAGTCTCGTTGAAGCGCCGTGCCCCCTTCTCCCAATAATCAAAATAGGCCCAGTCCTCAACAGGTCCTGGACCACACCAGATATCCCAAACAGGAAGTGGCAGGAAGAACAAATCCCGATTCTATGACAGTGAGAGCTGGATGAGGATATATATATAAGGGCCCCTATATATATATATATATATATATATATATATATATATATATATATATATATATATATATATATATTTAAAAATGCCCTTGAAGCCAAATCTAGTGCATTTTGAAATAAGGGATTATGTGTTTATTCCAGCACAGCCTGCCATCATATCACACTGTTCCCTTCTGCTTTCAGCTGGGGGGGGGGGGGGGGGGTGTCTTGAGCGATCACCTTTAAATACGTTTCAAATACCACGGTGACATTTAAAAGGCTGCTCATTATTTAAATGATCAATACTGTAACACGAGCCTACAGCCACGATCCCCTCCAAGCCGATTAAACAAAAATCTACTTTTGAACAGAGACATCCGTCGACCTGTCCTCGTCCTCTTCCCCTCCGCCCCATCCCAAGGTCAACAGGCATCGTTGGACTCAGAGCACGAGGGACATAAAAAGAACTGGACCTGTTGGATGCATTTACAGTCGTGATATACCCGAGTTGTGACCTTGGCGCCATGTTGGGAGCATAATTAGGTGAGTTCCAGCTGGTGGGAGCTGCCCTGGGGAATGAGGTGAGAATAAAGCCCCCCTTCCCCCGCTGACACCCTCATCCCATATGCCAAGTCATGATGGGACGGAAGGGGCAAAATGCGCAGAGGAACCGAGTCTTTGCCATAAACACGTGCGCGCAAGTAGATTTGTTCCTGAAGGCTGTGGGAGATTTCTGTCATTAGCGATACAAATCAAACTGCTAGCTGTGATGCGTTCGGGTACTACGTTGGCTCGGGGGCCGACGGTCCTCTGAAAGAGACGCATTCCCCATTTATCCATCCATTTATTTTCCAAACTGCAGCCTCTGCGGGGAATCCCGCCGGGTATTTATTTTGCTCCGCGCTGAAAACAACAGATATCCCATCAGCTCGCTAAAGCTAAAAACGCCCTTTACGCTCGACTGAAGCCGTTTCCAATTTTACCGTCGCCTTTCGAACGCAATCCGCCGTAATCGCTCATTACGACGGATTGCGACAGCACTAAAATTAATCACCAGGATTCTGGAAGGGAGCGCATTCAGAGGTTAAATGAATTGCCGAGCGCGGCTTGTTGTGCTGCTTCTGATGGATGAAGCCACTGTAACAAGGCCGTAAACAAGCCTCTGTGGCCCTTTCGCTCCGGTTCCGAAGTCAGGCGTCTCCCCGTGGACCCATGAATAATTTAATCATACACAAGGAATTAGCAGTTTCTTTAGTTGAAGTGGCCGCAGCACCACAGAGGCTCTGTCCAGACAAAGAGGCCCGGCAGCAGCGGAGCGTCCCGGGCCCTAATTATCTGCAGCCTGATTAGCTGCACAAGCCCGCCGCTCGCCACGGCGAGATCCAGAGGTCTCTGAACTTGCCGGGAGATCGTTTTCCCTCCTCCCCGTCGGTCGAGCGATGGACTTTCACCCTCCCGGGTCGACGGCGAGCGGCGTTCGCGCCCTCAGAAGTTCGCCAGGTCGGGCAGAAGGCCGCTGTGGTTGCATTAGCATTTCAAGTGGAGGGGGCAAAGAGCAATTAATAAGCTGCTGCTAATCAAAAGAGATGCCGCACCATGACTGGGGGAGCGCCCCAGGACCGCGGTGACTCACCAGGTCACCTCTCAGCCGACGAGGCTGGAGGAGGACGTCACCGCTGTTGTTAGACGCCGCCCGCTGGTTGCTAAGCGCTTGAGTGCACCGTCCTCGTGTAAAGATAGTCCCCTCTCAAGCGCAGGTCTTCAAGTGGCAGCGACCGGCTCGTTTGCTCCCCAGCGAAATGAACTTTTTTCTAAATCATTTCGCTGTGAGGCTCCGAAATGGATTCAGTCGGGTTTATTTATTGCTTTATTGCCTCCAGAGATCCAAATAAATCAGGTTTTTTTAAGGGGGAAATGTCATTTCGGGAGTTAACTCATGGAGGGAGCGCCCTGACTGGCTGGAGAGCGTCGAGGGTCGAGTCCTCGCTCGCTGTGGCGTTTGTAATTATCTGGGACGGAAATAACGAGCCGCGATAGACTGGAAACCAGTGCTGGTGCGACGGTGGAGTGCAGGAGAGGCGGCGGATGACACGGAGCTATTTTCAGGAACGTCAGCGCTTCAGAATCCCCCCGTGGGCCCCTCAGACTGTCTGCTGCCAACACGGGAGCTCGGTGGCTCCTGGGGGCCGTTGGAACAATGTGATACTGAATTTCTAAGATTGAAATGTTTCCCAGCCACTATTTGATTGTTCTGCCCCCCCGTCGAATCATTTAATAGCATCTGTGGAATTGTTGGAGGTGGTGTCACCGTGAGACCATCTGTCTGATGCTGACACACACACACACACACACACACACACTGCTGGTGTCAGTCCTTCAGGCTAGTGGGTAAGTAGGTTAAAGTAGAAGAGAGAGGACAGTCCAACTCACACCCCCGACCAGGGAGAGGCCGGGGCGCCGTGATGGAGGACGCCGGCTCGTCCATACTTAATTAAACACGTTTAATAGGCCGACCGCAAAGCACAACCAGCATCTGACGCAATTATGGCAAAATGCGCTCGATAGTACACACGAAATAAAAGTGTGAGGCTGCTCTGGCGCTCAGCTCCATCCTGCCACGGCACGTACACACACACACACACACACACAGATGGCTCTTTAGCCTGTCATTAGTGAAGCGGTGAGTCGGCGCCCTAACCCGCTGCAGCGGGCGTACAGACTCTTCACAGCTAAATGATGCATCACATCTTAATCAGCTCAGCTTAGCTCTGATTTAAAGGAATGTCCTTTCATTTATGTTAATGCCGTCACTCTGTAAAGCCATCTGCTCCTAATTCCCCTCGCGCTGGGGAGATTGCGCGTACGCCGCTGCGTTCCTATGCGTGATCGGCGTGGAAGAGAGGGCCCTGACCTCCCGAGACGCATGGATTTCCTGTCTCAGCCACTGGGGGTGGACGGCGTTTTCCCAGCGCTGCTGTGGATTGTGAAGCTCCTCTCAACGCTTCCAAAATGACACAAAGACCACTCGGACAGTTTTTGCTGCAGATTGGATGGGAATGCTAACCTGGTCTAGTTATTCCCTGTGGACAGGAGGATGATAGAAGGATGGTTAGAGGAAGTCTTATGGATGGATTATCTGTCATTTTAGTCAGACTCTATCGGCTCAGCTTAATCATTTCCACTCTGGTTTACATCCTTTTTAAGACATGGACTTCACAAATATAAAATTAGACACACTTGGCTCACACAAACACAAGCTGCTGTGTTTAGGCTAATTATTTGTTATATTTAGACCTTAGCTGTTCCTTTAAAGGTTCCTCTTCTGAGTACACCCTTTAAGAAACAGTGAAAAATCAATCAATAAAGGTCAATTTCCCCCCAGAAGGTCCACCTCTGTTGGGCGAAGAGCGAGGGCTAATGGAGACTCTGGTCTTTAGAAAATCACAGCGGCTCCACCAGTGGGATCCACCCTCGGCAGGTTTGTGTGCGTCTTCGAGGGGCTTCTGGAAATTCATTGAAAATCTGCCAAGGTGTTAGGACGAAGCCCTCCGTTCCGTGCAGGTGACAGATATCCGCCGCTGGCAATAAAGAAGGTGTTAGATCTGAATCGCAGGTACAGCTAATGTAATTTAAGCCGTCGGGGCCGACACGCGGAGAGGAAATCACATCCTGTCCCGTGGTGTCACACACCTGTGATGTGTCCATTCCCTGAGGATGTCGCATCCTGACTGGAGCCCAGAGAGGGTGTTCACGCCGCACCGGCCTTTGGCGCCGTGTCGCCGCTCTCCTGACTCTCAGATGTGTAATTATACCACCTTAAGCCTGAGGTGACTAATCACCTTTAACGGCATCACAGGTCAAAAAAACCCAAACAAGCAAGGAGAGAAGGAAGCCAAATAACCTGGACACCTGAAAAGACGAGCGTCTCAAGCCTTCGTGACGTCCAAAGCTTACTCACCGCTGATTGATTAGAACATCTCAGTAATGCACCGCCAGTGGGCGGCCCAAATCGCTCATAAATCTTTGATCCGTTCCCATCAGAGGAGCCAAAAATGCACCAGCTATCACATCCATAAAGCCAGAAATTGAAAGTTTACCATCACGCAGCTCTGAATTATTGAATGAGATTCCTAGAAAGGCAGTAATGGCCCTTTCTGTACCACTAGCTTCTCCCTCTATCTGAAAATCAGCTCTTTTGATACCATTTCATCTTCTCTGGTTCCACCCCATGAATCAAAAACCATAACAAAATGCATTGGAAATCTTCTTTGCTGTAATGACATTACAGCGGATGGATTCTGACATGCTGTGAGTAAGTAGATTTCTAAATAAATATAGTTATTAGAGGGAATAGAAACAGGCCTGTTGCAAAAATGTCCTAGCTGGAGACACAATGTAATATTTTAGCTGAAGAAAATGATTATCTCACAGCATTGTTCCACAAAAAGAGAGGATTAGACGACGTGACCTCAAATCTGAGCGGATCCTTCCTAAAAAATGGACTTAATCACCTAACAATGTTTCCCGAGGAGGCTTACAAGACGGTCTGAAGCAATAAGAAACATCTTTGTATCTACTCATTACCGGCGCGACTTCTCGACCCTGATGATTAAAATGTCCCCCGAACTCAGCGAAAGCTGGAGGTTTAATATCAGCCGTCCTGATGTGACTTCAGTCCTTTCTAAATGAAAACTAGGAGATCCATTACGATCCCATTAGAGCCATGCAGCCGATCTGTGGCCTCTGGAGGCACCACGAGGGTGACTGATGATGCTGGTCAGAGCAGAGCATGAAATATGGAGCATGAAAATCCACCCATCCATCCATCCATCCATCCATACACCCATCCATCCATCCATCCATACACCCATCCATCATCCATCCATCCATCCATCCATCCATCCATCCATACACCCATCCATCCATCCATACACCCATCCATCCATCCATCCATCCATCCATCCATCCATCCATACACCCATCCATCCATCCATCCATACACCCATCCATCATCCATCCATCCATCCACCATCCATCCATCCACCATCCATCCATCCATCCATCCATCCAACCACAAGTCTGTCCGTCCATCCATCCATCCATCCAGTGTTTATAAGGACTGATTTACATTATTTTGTCAGAATATGCGCCCCCTGCTGGTCACTGTGCCCCTCGGCATGGAAACAATCTTCCGGTGGTTCTGCAGCATCAGTCCTTCCTCTCTGCAGCCTGAACCTCAACTACTCTAACAATCAGCAACAGCAGTCTCTTTTCTACAGCTCCTCCATTGATGGAGAGCATCTTCCTCTTGAAGCTAATACGCTGGTGTCAGATTCAAAGCCGGCCGTGCTGGAGAGCCTAATTTAATCGGGTGTGTGTAGGAGGAATTTGGGGTTGATTAAGGCTTCACACACAGGTGGGCGACGCTTTGTTTCAGAAGCCACGCTAAAGCAACCAAACCAAGGTAGAATTCCAAAAATGAAATTTCATTTTCCACTCCATCACAAATTGGTCTTAGGCCTGACCTCCCCTATACGAGTTATCGACACAGCAGTCTGAGTGGTAATGGGACTGAGAAGAACAATTCCCACGACGTCATTTCTATTATTTTCATGCTGAGAGGGTAAAAACTAGAAAATCCTGCGGGTTCGCCTGGACTCTAATGACTCATTAATCAATTTCTAACAGTTGGACGACGTCCTGGGTGGTCTGGACCGGTCATGGTGTCAGGGCACTGGTCCATATGCACCGCCGGTGAGGCCAAACGACACGTGTTGCTCAGCCAGACGGGCTATCGCCACGGTGATTAACATTTGGAAACGGGTGACTCATCGCCTGCTTTGGCCTCTACCTGGAGACAATTTCCAGAGAGTCACGTCCCTCCAGCAACGGATACCCCGTCATTACACGAGGTTCAGCGGTGCACAAATGACGCTGCCGTTCCTCATCTGACTCATACTTCCTATTTTCATGGGAAATCACGCCTCTCCGGCAGCCCATCAGAAGCATCTGTAAACAATGCAAATGGGAATGTTGGCAGATAGAGGTTCTCTTAGCTCCGCCGGAGCTTTACAGGCAGTTCGCCGTCATACGAGGAAGAGAAGGACGATATTAATGCCAAAAGGAAAAGCAAAGAAATTCAGACAAACGAGAGGATCCTCATTACTGGCTGCTCTGATCAAATCCTCAGAAACCGGTGAGCCGTGTGTGGAGGTGAGCGGCGGTTTGGGCCCTCAGAGCGGTGCGATCATGTGGTCAATCTGTCACTTACGCTGAAAAACGTCTGAGTTCTCCTGCCTGACCTGTGAAGCCTTCACTCATTTCCAGTCCCCGTCACAGGTTCAGGTTCTTTAGGACCGTCAGCCTTGGATGGCGCCCTTGAATGCTTAATTCCTTCATAGGACCCATTCAGACCTCAGTGATGTAAAACTGGCACAATTGTTATCAAAGTAAAAGTTGATAAAACGTTATTAACCATTATTAAGTTGAAGCTATCCATTATGAGATATGGATTATGAATTCAATGACGACTGTAAACGCAGGATTACAAGATGACAGTGGAACATCCACCTACTGAGGGCTCGTTCTATTCCACTGCTCCACATGTCAAGTACTATCTTAGATATTCGACCTTATGACTTTTATTTATCTCACAATTATGACTTTCTATGTAATAATTGTGACTTTTTATCTTATAATTATGACAAAAATAAGATTTTTCTACTAATAATCATAATTTCTATAATTATATTGTTCATCATTACAATGATGAGGAGCGCAGAGAAATTTGCTCTCTGTAAACTGCCATGTGATTGGTCAGAAAGTTTAAGTGGGCGTGGCCTATCCCACTTTTCAAATATCAAAAGGGCTGAACGGCAATGGATATTTTTGAAGAGCAGCTAGCTGAGGAGGGGAAGGTGCATTAAAGACTGTTCTTAAGTTATCATTCATATAAAGATATGTGCATGTCTGTTCTTGTGGAGTTTGGCGATAATAGTTTTTAGCAAGCCAGGCTAACCTGCGATGCTAAGCAGTGAGCACGCTCCCTTAAAGCAGCTACAAACAGCTTTTATCCAGGCAGACTGATCATGAATTTAATTAAGTGGACCGTGTTTCTGCATTTTACCAGATTACCAAAACAGTCAATGCTCAGTCATTTATTTGAGAGTTATAAACACAAATGAAGCTAAAAATCTGGGCCCCAATCGTTTGCCTTTTCTGTGTTGTTTATTCCTACAATTCTTCCGTGTTCCTCATGACCGCGGGGCTACGCTGGGCCCACTGAGTCACAGCTGTCGCGTCCTGTCAGTGCGTCACCGCCAGGCACCGCGGAGCAGCAGCTTTTAACACGCCTACGTCAAAGTCGGCCCCGGTGAAAACAGCGACCGGCCACGTCATCGGCGCCAAAACAAGCGACCGACGGCTGTAGCGCTGATGCTGTTGCACATCGAGCCTGTGGTTTCAAATCTGCTTTCTGATCCTCTTCATCATTCGCTGCTCGCATATATGTCCAGGATTTCAATACGTTCTTCTCCGTGTGTGTGTGTGTGTGTGTGTGTGTGTGTGTGTGTGGACATCTTTTAAGGTGTCCTCCATCTCCCAGCGTGCTTTAAGTGGGATTGGAGGCCATTTACACGTTGGAGGCAGACCCCCCTCCTTGATGCTTCCCGTTCACAGTCCTTCCACGCGTGCACGTGTAGCTTTAAGGCTTAGGCTCAGTCTGAAGAGCAGAAACACTGACTCTTAATAAATGCGACTCCTTTAAGCGCACACTGGCAGCACATGGGGAAGAAGGCTCTGGCACGCAGAGGACTCTCCCGGCGGAAGAAAAGCCCTTTATTTCAGTCACACCGATTCTCTGCGGACGCAGTGAATAATGTTGTCGACACAGGCACAGGCTGCTTAACCGCTGTGAATTATCAGCCAATTATGATTTGCTGCTCAGTGGATGTTGGGATTTACACCCTTCTGCTGAAAAAGGGAGGCGAGCGGGAGCGGCTCCCGCCAGCGAGCGGCTTATATAAGAGATAGAACTTTACATTGCCTCTGTTGTTTCATCTTATTGACCCAGCTCCGAAGGCAACCCACACTGGCACTTAGCACAGAGGCGCACGGGCTTCAGCGTGACCCCGGTGGTTCAGCCCTTGCTGGGGCGTCAGATAAAGCTTCCCGTTGTGCAATCGGAGACGGCGTTAAAACGGTGATACGTGATAAAGCAAGGGCCCGGAGAGCGGGTCCGCACCGCTCCGGAGGTGATATTCAGAGGGTTCGGCTGAGCTGTAGTATGTCAAGAGCGTGCAGGAAGGGCTAGCAGGGTCCGTGCACGCCCCAGAAGTGCCCCTACCTTGAAAGGAGGGGGAGATATACCGAGCATGTTCCCAAGTGGCACTTTGGAGCAAAGATAGTGTGACAGCTGAAAGACAGCCAAGATTTTCAGGAGCAATTTAGTGACCCCTCAAACACACCAACCTAAAGGGTGAAGGGACGACGAGGGAAGCCGCTGTCATATCGCCCCTCCCCTCAAAAAAACACAATTACAACTAATGTGGACGTGAGGTGCTTTTTAGCGTGGCCACAACAAATGCAAATGAGTCCCGTGACGCTGGTTAAAGATGCACGCTCCCGCACGCTCAACCGCCTTCTGCTGGGCCAACATGTCTCCGCTAGCTTTTAAAGCAACAGGGTGTCCTGTAGTGGTGTAGCTTGCTTCCCTTCCACGCTGACGTGGGTGGGGGCGGTATGATAGAGTGCTGCGGCATCTACAGCGTGAACAGAGTGGGTTTTCTCCCGGCCTGACCACTCAGCCTTTCAGGAGTTTAATTACGTCCACGGCCCACGCGGTCGACTACAGAGTTTCGGTTCCACGTGTGACAGCCGTGTAAAAGCTGCAGGGCAGATTAAGTGGGTCTGACTTTCCAGCTTTGCTCGGCTTCTTGGACCAGCACGCCAAAGACTGCGATGTCTTCCAGCTGACAGCCACTGTGGCTTTGAGGATGAATCTGCCAGTGTTTTCCCAGGCGGCAGAGCATATTGGCGGCCATCTGGCTCTCTGCGAGGAGCGCATTCACGCGGCGCCGGGCCGCCCGCCCGCCCGCCCTGCCGTCCGGGACCTCTCTGAGACCCATGGCTCCCAAAGGAAGGGAGAGGACAATAAATACCGGTGTGACATCCGCCCTCTCAGACCTCCCTCGAATCTTACAAATCCCGAAATCAGGGCAGAAAACCACGTGTCAGTCTCAGAATCATCTGGCTGTTGTCACGGCGAATGACTGGAACATTAAGTGATGCACATCGCCCCAGGCAGCATCCTGACAAGCAAGGACTAGCCATTTAAATGTGTCGCCCCCCCACCCCCCCACACCCAGGCACGCGTGGCGTTATATAATCCAGCTCTGCTGAAGGTGGATGCAAATACAGTATGTTCCTTCTGCGCACGACAGCTTCTGAGAACACACGGAGGATGACAGGGCGTCCTGAATATTCACTGAAATCACGCCACGGAGAACAGACGACGCCACCGCCAAGCACATATCTGTCAGGACTGTCATTGTTCTGGTTGGATCATTGATTCTCCTTCCTCGCCAAGATTCAAGAGACTGTGGAGGCCCGGCGCTACACTAACGGGCTGAGTATTTACAGTGGGTGCGACAGTTGTTGCTGACGGTGCACTTCCACGATCCCTTAAGCTGCCAACAGCTGACGTGCGACGGCGCTCATAGCAAACAGTCCTGGCAGCATCATTACGCCCAGTGTTGGGAGAGATTTATCATGCTTCCCAGCACAAAGGAGAACCTTGACGGGCTTTCCAGGTGAGCTGCAGCCCGGAGGAAGGGGCTTATTATCAAGTTTAAAGGGACCTGTTCCAGCTCCCAGCCTCCAAGTCAACGACAGGCACAGAGGAATCGAAATGAGGCGCTGCTGTGTTTACCTGAGCTTCCCGGACTGGAGACAGTGGGACAGGATCTGCCAGCTCTGTTCTGCAATAATCTGACACTTTTCTCCGTAATCACGAGAGCGCAGGCTCGCTGGAAGAAGAAGTTAAATTCCGATCAAAAAGCTTTTTTAAAGTAGGCTGTCACGGTACTGTCAGAAAACGAACAGTGTTACTCGTTAAGGGACGGAAACCAGCCCGGCTGGCTAATTCCAGGCCCTTACTTCCATAAAAATAAACCGACTAATGAGCTTCCTTCATGTTCGAAACTCTACTTTTACCTCTGAAACTAGGAGGAACTCTCATGAACCGAACCCTGGACGATGGCAGTTTGTTGCACTGTGTTGTAGGAAACAGTGAGACACAGATGAGCTCGTTTCAAGATGCTCCCGGCTGCTCCTGACATTGACATGGACTAGTGAGCTGTCAGAACCCCGCTCACAGGTCGTTGCCCTCCTGCGCCTGGTTTTCCCTTGGCATAGAAAACCAAGAGTGTCAAACTCACCTTTCTGTAGACAATCATATTGGGGGAGTCGTCTTCTGGGTCTGTGGCGCTCACACTTCCCTGGTCCCTGGAGCCTTCGGCCATTTTCACGAGCTCCTGTGGAAGAAAAAACACAGGCCGCGTTGAACCGGAACGTCACAAAGCGCTCAACAGGAGGGGAGAGATAGGAGATCGACCGGAGGATGAGTATTAACAAAGCTGCATGGTCCAATTTTAAAAAGTCCAAAACCTCAGCGGCTTCTTGTGCAGCGCCTTGCATCTGTCAGGGTGAAGCTTTCAGGTCACATGACACCCAACCTCGTTGCAATGAGCGTAAAAGTGAATTACTGGGCTCAGTGGTGGGAATAATGGCTAAATGGATAGCACGGTTAAGCTAACAATATTGGATGTAACCAGCTGATTTAACTGCAACAGGAAGCAACACTAAATGATCTGCAGCGCTCTGTCACCTCACAGCAAGAACGCCCCCCCCCCCCCCGGGAGCTTTCATGTGTGGAGGCTGCATGTCCTTCCTGTGTCTGTGTGGGTTCTCCCCGGGATCTCCGGCTTCCTCCCACAGTTTAACACATGAATTTGTGGGACGTCTGAATTGACCTCTAAACTGACCTTAGGTGTCCAAGGTAGTTTTCTCTGTCAACTGGACTGGGTTTCTTCTCTTGAAGACGTTTCGCCTTCTATCCAGAAGGCTTCTTCAGTTCTGAAATCGCTGGGGAGAGAGCTTGAAAATATATAGCCCCTGTGGACCATTTGCATGCTAATGATCTGGGTGGTCACCTGAGAGTCGTGAGCATGCTAATGGTCCACAGGGGCTATATATTTTCAAGCTCTCTCCCCAGCGATTTCAGAACTGAAGAAGCCTTCTGGATAGAAGGCGAAACGTCTTCAAGAGAAGAAACCCAGTCCAGTTGACAGAGAAAACTACCTTGGATACAATGACCTGGATGACTGAGAATTTACACAGACATGACCTTAGGTGTGAATGTGTGTATAGTTGTTACCGCTGCAAGAGCTGGGATGGATGGATGGGAAACTGCTAAAAACCTAGCGATTTTTGTTATCACTGAACTTAAGACATGAAATACACGCACACACACAAACACACACACACATATATATATTAAAAAAAACAGTTGAAATATCTTGTGAACATGCTGACAACAACAGCATCGTTTACGCCACATATCCTTAAAAATATAATTTCCCACCGGAACCTGGTTCAAATTAAAGACTGAAGATTCTCTGGATTCAACTGATGTTCAAGGCCTCTGGAACAAATCACCTCATTTTTCTAAACTGAAACACCTCTATCGCAGGGTTAATCCCACCGGCAAATGCATGACGGTTAAACTCTGACTGCTGTGTTGCATCAGAATGCAGCCTGAGAAAAAGGTTGTCTTAGTAACAATCCCACATTTTACACCATCTCTCCTCCTTGAAGGAAATTTGCACATCTAGGCTGAAGACAACCCTCTGGTTCTGAGGCAGATGAATCATCTCCCCTTCCCTGACTGGGTGATCCTGGAAGTTTCTTGTTTTTAGCTGCAGGTGACCCCACGGGCATCGATCTGACACCGACTCTGCCTTCAGGGTCCACGTCCACGCAGCCTGCCCCCCCTCCTCTCGCTCTCACCGGAGAATTAATTCTGCTTTACTCAGGATTTCCATAACCGACGCTCACCACGGGGCTTCAGCGAGCTCTATCCACCCTCTGCCAAAAGGGTTAAAGCTTTTGTCACTGTTAATCGTGCGGATGAAGGAGGGGTGCAGGGGTGGATTACACAGCTGGATGCATTCATGATATCAGGTCCTTTAAACATAAAAACACACACACAGGGCGCCACTATTCACTGCGACCGCTTTTTTCACGTAGAAAAGAACTCTGATTATCTATTCAGAGGGGACATGTAAGCAGATACAATTTGAAAATCTTGCCGAGCACCATCAAGAGACTTGAGTTATATAATTGTACCTGTGCGGGACCAATAATGGCTCTGCCAGACGGAGGGGAAAATTGAAATCTCTGAAATGCAGCGCGCAACCGGCTGACGTGCGAAGTGGCTCCGTCGCCACAGCCGAACACGTTAATGCATCACGGTCCCGGCGATGTGCATGAGTGAATAAGTAATCATCTGCTCCCGCCTCGCTGTTTGCCGTCGCCACCAGGAGCGCGGAGTGCAGCACTCTGTGCTCTTTTTTAGAGTCGGAGCACATTAGACAGCAAATCTTTGGGTCCGCCTCAGGGGCCGCATAGGAAGACGAGGCAGGATGGATGGCACCGCTCCCGCCGCAAGAAAACAATGTTGTGCCGATGGGTCCCCTGTGGACAGGAAGCTGTAATTCAAGGGAACAACTTCTCTCAATTTAGCCGCTGATGCGTGCATATCACCGCGCGCGGAGGGCCCATTCGAGGCGTTAAATTAAATCTCGCAACAAAGTGATGGACTTCGGACCCTGGCGCCCGTCCAGCGCGCACCTGAGGCTCAGATTCAGGTCTGCGACGACGGCACGGGTTGACGAAACGGGACGTGACGGAGATGAGAGGAGAGGAGAGGAGAGGAGAGGAGAGGAGAGGAGAGGAGAGAGAGGAGAGGAGAGGTCACCGATGATCAGCCGACTGAAGTCAGTGTGCACGGAGCCATGCTGACACCCAGATCCACTCAGAAGCAGCACCGTGTGACAGTGAACAGCTGAGGGCAGTGCAACATCTGTGACACCCGAAAGGAGTTCATTACCTTTGAAAGAAATATACAGCCCGGTCCACTTTGCTCCCCCAGTTGGCTCCCCCTTAGCAACAAGCAGCAGGCAGGTTCATAGTGTAACTGGCGCTGGAGGAGAGAAGGGGGATGAAGAAAACTGGGAGATGAAAGCAGTGAAGCAGAGAAAGAGAGAGAGAAGCTGGTAGGTCACTGCAGTATTCCTCTATGCCTCCCGCACCTCCTCCTCTTCTTCTCTTCAGCAGTCCTGGCTCGATCCTCACTTGTACCCCTCGCTCATCCTCCCTCTCCCTCTGT